>NC_091345.1:22228730-22413730 GCF_038502225.1 Cherax quadricarinatus
CTACATAACTACGCTACTATCAAGACAGTCATTACTGCTGCTACATAACTACTCTAAATAGCTTCGCCTGTCAGTGCCTCCACATATTTATTTCTAACAACAGACTTGTGACAGCCGAACACCTTACAACAGTTACTAACCGTCGCATATAAGGCTTCTGTAACAACCCTTAACATCAATTATCGAAGCCGTCTATATCGACCTTAAAAGCCTGTTAGTAACAAAGGCCAGTGAACTAGCCACACAGGGTCAGCAGGCAGCCCTCAGCTTCTAACAGCTTAGTCTGGCTATTAAGATAACCCACTCATTACCCAGACGCACAAGCCTGACAAATAGGGCAATTAGAAGTGATGAATTAACGTGGTTAACGACTGAGTAAGATTCAGAGGATAAGAAGAGATGTAGTAGGTGACCCAATTAACAAGTAATACTAAAGTAGGGAGAGAGCCGCTTAAATAGGCTTCAAAATAGGAATGTAAATAAAGAAGATGTATGAGCAGAATAATCAAGATGTACGAGGAGACTAATAAAGATGTAAGAGAATAATAAAGAGGGAGAGTGATGAATTATAGAGGATGGTTTGGTAGAGGGAGGAACCGCACTGAGTACTGACGTGTTGTAGAAGAACACGTCTGATAGTGAAGACAGTGTGAGGGGTGATAGTGAAGACAGTGTGAGGGGTGATAGTGAAGACAGTGTGAGGGGTGATAGTGAAGACAGTGTGAGGGGTGATAGTGAAGACAGTGTGAGGGGTGATAGTGAAGACAGTGTGAGGGGTGATAGTGAAGACAGTGTGAGGGGTGATAGTGAAGACAGTGTGAGGGGTGATAGTGAAGACAGTGTGAGGGGTGATAGTGAAGACAGTGTGAGGGGTGATAGTGAAGACAGTGTGAGGGGTGATAGTGAAGACAGTGTGAGGGGTGATAGTGAAGACAGTGTGAGGGGTGATAGTGAAGACAGTGTGAGGGGTGATAGTGAAGACAGTGTGAGGGGTGATAGTGAAGACAGTGTGAGGGGTGATAGTGAAGACAGTGTGATGGGTGATATTGAAGACAGTGTGAGGGGTGATAGTGAAGACAGTGTGAGGGGAGATAGTGAAGACAGTGTGAGGGGTGATAGTGAAGACAGTGTGAGGGGTAATAGTGAAGGCAGTGTGAGGGGTGATAGTGAAGACAGTGTGAGGGGTGATAGTGAAGACAGTGTGAGGGGTGATAGTGAAGACAGTGTGAGGGGTGATAGTGAAGACAGTGTGAGGGGTGATAGTGAAGACAGTGTGATGGGTGATATTGAAGACAGTGTGAGGGGTGATAGTGAAGACAGTGTGAGGGGTGATAGTGAAGACAGTGTGAGGGGTGATAGTGAAGACAGTGTGAGGGGTAATAGTGAAGGCAGTGTGAGGGGTGATAGTGAAGACAGTGTGAGGGGTGATAGTGAAGACAGTGTGAGGGGTAATAGTGAAGACAGTGTGAGGGGTGATAGTGAAGACAGTGTGAGGGGTGATAGTGAAGACAGTGTGAGGGGTGATAGTGAAGACAGTGTGAGGGGTGATAGTGAAGACAGTGTGAGGGGTAATAGTGAAGACAGTGTGATGGGTGATAGTGAAGACAGTGTGAGGGGTGATAGTGAAGACAGTGTGAGGGGTGATAGTGAAGACAGTGTGATGGGTGATAGTAAAGACAGTGTGATGGGTGATAGTGAAGACAGTGTGAGGGGTGATAGTGAAGACAGTGTGAGGGGTGATAGTGAAGACAGTGTGAGGGGTGATAGTGAAGACAGTGTGAGGGGTGATAGTGAGGACAAGTGTGAGGGGTGATAGTGAAGACAGTGTGAGGGGTGATAGTGAAGACAGTGTGAGGGGTGATAGTGAAGGCAGTGTGAGGGGTGATAGTGAAGGCAGTGTGAGGGGTGATAGTGAAGACAGTGTGAGAGGTGATAGTGAAGGCAGTGTGAGGGGTGATAGTGAAGACAGTGTGAGGGGTGATAGTGAAGACAGTGTGAGGGGTAATAGTGAAGACAGTGTGAGGGGTGATAGTGAAGGCAGTGTGAGGGGTGATAGTGAAGACAGTGTGAGGGGTGATAGTGAAGACAGTGTGAGGGGTGATAGTGAAGACAGTGTGAGGGGTGATAGTGAAGACAGTGTGAGGGGTAATAGTGAAGACAGTGTGATGGGTGATAGTGAAGACAGTGTGAGGGGTAATAGTGAAGACAGTGTGAGGGGTGATAGTGAAGGCAGTGTGAGGGGTGATAGTGAAGACAGTGTGAGGGGTGATAGTGAAGACAGTGTGAGGGGTGATAGTGAAGACAGTGTGAGGGGTGATAGTGAAGACAGTGTGAGGGGTGATAGTGAAGGCAGTGTGAGGGGTGATAGTGAAGACAGTGTGAGGGGTGATAGTGAAGACAGTGTGAGGGGTGATAGTGAAGGCAGTGTGAGGGGTGATAGTGAAGACAGTGTGAGGGGTGATAGTGAAGACAGTGTGAGGGGTGATAGTGAAGGCAGTGTGAGGGGTGATAGTGAAGACAGTGTGAGGGGTGATAGTGAAGACAGTGTGAGGGGTGATAGTGAAGGCAGTGTGAGGGGTGATAGTGAAGACAGTGTGAGGGGTGATAGTGAGGACAGTGTGAGGGGTGATAGTGAAGGCAGTGTGAGGGGTGATAGTGAAGACAGTGTGAGGGGTGATAGTGAAGACAGTGTGAGGGGTGATAGTGAAGGCAGTGTGAGGGGTGATAGTGAAGACAGTGTGAAGGGTGATAGTGAAGACAGTGTGAGGGGTGATAGTGAAGACAGTGTGAGGGGTGATAGTGAAGGCAGTGTGAGGGGTGATAGTGAAGACAGTGTGAGGGGTGATAGTGAGGACAAGTGTGAGGGGTGATAGTGAAGACAGTGTGAGGGGTGATAGTGAAGACAGTGTGAGGGGTGATAGTGAAGGCAGTGTGAGGGGTGATAGTGAAGACAGTGTGAGGGGTGATAGTGAAGACAGTGTGAGGGGTGATAGTGAAGACAGTGTGAGGGGTGATAGTGGAGACAGTGTGAGGGGTGATAGTGAAGACAGTGTGAGGGGTGATAGTGAAGGCAGTGTGAGGGGTGATAGTGAAGACAGTGTGAGGGGTGATAGTGAGGACAAGTGTGAGGGGTGATAGTGAAGACAGTGTGAGGGGTGATAGTGAAGACAGTGTGAGAGGTGATAGTGAAGACAGTGTGAGGGGTGATAGTGAAGACAGTGTGAGGGGTGATAGTGAGGACAAGTGTGAGGGGTGATAGTGAAGGCAGTGTGAGGGGTGATAGTGAAGACAGTGTGAGGGGTGATAGTGAAGACAGTGTGAGGGGTGATAGTGAAGGCAGTGTGAGGGGTGATAGTGAAGACAGTGTGAGGGGTGATAGTGAAGACAGTGTGAGGGGTGATAGTGAAGACAGTGTGAGGGGTGATAGTGAAGACAGTGTGAGGGGTGATAGTGAAGACAGTGTGAGGGGTGATAGTGAAGGCAGTGTGAGGGGTGATAGTGAAGACAGTGTGAGGGGTGATAGTGAAGACAGTGTGAGGGGTGATAGTGAAGGCAGTGTGAGGGGTGATGGTGAAGACAGTGTGAGGGGTGATAGTGAAGACAGTGTGAGGGGTGATAGTGAAGACAGTGTGAGGGGTGATAGTGAAGGCAGTGTGAGGGGTGATAGTGAAGACAGTGTGAGGGGTGAGAGTGAAGACAGTGTGAGGGGTGATAGTGAAGACAATGTGAGGGGTGATAGTGAAGACAGTGTGATGGGTGATAGTGAAGGCAGTGTGAGGGGTGATAGTGAAGGCAGTGTGAGGGGTGATAGTGAAGACAGTGTGAGGGGTCATAGTGAAGACAGTGTGAGGGGTGATAGTGAAGACAGTGTGAGGGGTGATAGTGAAGGCAGTGTGAGGGGTGATAGTGAAGACAGTGTGAGGGGTGATAGTGAAGACACTGTGAGGGGTGATAGTGAAGACAGTGTGAGGGGTGATAGTGAAGAGTGTGAGGGGTGATAGTGAAGACAGTGTGAGAGGTGATAGTGAAGGCAGTGTGAGGGGTGATAGTGAAGACAGTGTGAGGGGTGATAGTGAAGACAGTGTGAGGGGTCATAGTGAAGACAGTGTGAGGGGTGATATTGTAGGCAGTGTGAGGGGTGATAGTGAAGACAGTGTGAGGGGTGATAGTGAAGAGAGTGTGAGGGGTGATAGTGAAGGCAGTGTGAGGGGTGATAGTGAAGACAGTGTGAGGGGTGATAGTGAAGACAGTGTGAGGGGTGATAGTGAAGGCAGTGTGAGGGGTGATAGTGAAGACAGTGTGAGGGGTGATATTGAAGACAGTGTGAGGGGTGATAGTGAAGGAGGGGGGATTGACTTGATAGTGAAGGCAGTGTGAGGGGTGATAGTGAAGGCAGTGTGAGGGGTGATAGTGAAGACAGTGTGAGGGGTGATATTGAAGACAGTGTGAGGGGTGATAGTGAAGGAGGAGGGATTGACTTGATAGTGAAGGCAGTGTGAGGGGTGATAGTGAAGACAGTGTGAGGAGTGATAGTGAAGGAGTGGGGATTGACTTGATAGTGAAGGCAGTGTGAGGGGTGATAGTGAAGACTGTGTGAGGGGTGATAGTGAAGGCAGTGTGAGGGGTGATAGTGAAGACAAGTGTGAGGGGTGATAGTGAAGACAGTGTGAGGGGTGATAGTGAAGACAGTGTGAGGGGTGATAGTGAAGACAGTGTGAGGGGTGATATTGAAGACAGTGTGAGGGGTGATATTGAAGACAGTGTGAGGGGTGATAGTGAAGGAGGGGGGATTGACTTGATAGTGAAGGCAGTGTGAGGGGTGATAGTGAAGACAGTGTGAGGGGTGATAGTGAAGACAGTGTGAGGGGTGATAGTGAGGGCAGTGTGAGGGGTGATATTGAAGGCAGTGTGAGGGGTGATAGTGAAGACAGTGTGAGGGGTGATAGTGAAGACAGTGTGAGGGGTGATATTGAAGACAGTGTGAGGGGTGATATTGAAGACAGTGTGAGGGGTGATAGTGAAGGAGGGGATTGACTTGATAGTGAAGGCAGTGTGAGGGGTGATAGTGAAGACAGTGTGAGGGGTGATAGTGAAGGAGTTGGGATTGACTTGATAGTGAAGGCAGTGTGAGGGGTGATAGTGAAGGAGGGGGGATTGACTTGATATGAAGGCAGTGTGAGGGGTGATAGTGAAGACTGTGTGAGGGGTGATAGTGAAGGAAGTGTGAGGGGTGATAGTGAAGACAGGTGTGAGGGGTGATAGTGAAGACAGTGTGAGGGGTGATAGTGAAGACAGTGTGAGGGTTGATAGTGAAGACAGTGTGAGGGGTGATAGTGAATACAGTGTGAGGGGTGATAGTGAAGACAGTATGAGGGGTGATATTGAAGACAGTGTGAGGGGTGATATTGAAGACAGTGTGAGGGGTGATAGTGAAGGAGGGGGATTGACTTGATAGTGAAGGCAGTGTTAGGGGTGATAGTGAAGACAGTGTGAGGAGTGATAGTGAAGGGGGGGATTGACTTGATATGACGGCAGTGTGAGGGGTGATAGTGAAGGAGGGGGGATTGACTTGATATGAAGGCAGTGTGAGGGGTGATAGTGAAGACTGTGTGAGGGGTGATAGTGAAGGCAGTGTGAGGGGTGATAGTGAAGACAAGTGTGAGGGGTGATAGTGAAGACAGTGTGAGGGGTGATAGTGAAGACAGTGTGAGGGGTGATAGTGAAGGAGGGGGGATTGACTTGATAGTGAAGGCAGTGTGAGGGGTGATGGTGAAGACAGTGTGAGGATTGATAGTGAAGGAGTGGGGATTGCCTTGATAGAGAAGGAAGTGTGAGGGGTGATAGTGAAGGCAGTGTGAGGGGTGATATTGTAGGCAGTGTGAGGGGTGATAGTGAAGACAGTGTGAGGGGTGATAGTGAAGAGAGTGTGAGGGGTGATAGTGAAGGCAGTGTGAGGGGTGATAGTGAAGACAGTGTGAGGGGTGATAGTGAAGACAGTGTGAGGGGTGATAGTGAAGGCAGTGTGAGGGGTGATAGTGAAGACAGTGTGAGGGGTGATAGTGAAGACAGTGTGAGGGGTGATAGTGAAGACAGTGTGAGGGGTGATATTGAAGACAGTGTGAGGGGTGATAGTGAAGGAGGGGGGATTGACTTGATAGTGAAGGCAGTGTGAGGGGTGATAGTGAACACAGTGTGAGGGGTGATAGCGAAGACAGTGTGAGGGGTGATATTGAAGACAGTGTGAGGGGTGATAGTGAAGGAGGAGGGATTGACTTGATAGTGAAGGCAGTGTGAGGGGTGATAGTGAAGACAGTGTGAGGAGTGATAGTGAAGGAGTGGGGATTGACTTGATAGTGAAGGCAGTGTGAGGGGTGATAGTGAAGACTGTGTGAGGGGTGATAGTGAAGGCAGTGTGAGGGGTGATAGTGAAGACAAGTGTGAGGGGTGATAGTGAAGACAGTGTGAGGGGTGATAGTGAAGACAGTGTGAGGGGTGATAGTGAAGACAGTGTGAGGGGTGATATTGAAGACAGTGTGAGGGGTGATATTGAAGACAGTGTGAGGGGTGATAGTGAAGGAGGGGGGATTGACTTGATAGTGAAGGCAGTGTGAGGGGTGATAGTGAAGACAGTGTGAGGGGTGATAGTGAAGACAGTGTGAGGGGTGATAGTGAAGGCAGTGTGAGGGGTGATATTGAAGGCAGTGTGAGGGGTGATAGTGAAGACAGTGTGAGGGGTGATAGTGAAGACAGTGTGAGGGGTGATATTGAAGACAGTGTGAGGGGTGATATTGAAGACAGTGTGAGGGGTGATAGTGAAGGAGGGGATTGACTTGATAGTGAAGGCAGTGTGAGGGGTGATAGTGAAGACAGTGTGAGGGGTGATAGTGAAGGAGTTGGGATTGACTTGATAGTGAAGGCAGTGTGAGGGGTAATAGTGAAGGAGGGGGGATTGACTTGATATGAAGGCAGTGTGAGGGGTGATAGTGAAGACTGTGTGAGGGGTGATAGTGAAGGAAGTGTGAGGGGTGATAGTGAAGACAGGTGTGAGGGGTGATAGTGAAGACAGTGTGAGGGGTGATAGTGAAGACAGTGTGAGGGGTGATAGTGAAGACAGTGTGAGGGGTGATAGTGAAGACAGTGTGAGGGGTGATAGTGAAGACAGTGTGAGGGGTGATATTGAAGACAGTGTGAGGGGTGATATTGAAGACAGTGTGAGGGGTGATAGTGAAGGAGGGGGATTGACTTGATAGTGAAGGCAGTGTGAGGGGCGATAGTGAAGACAGTGTGAGGGGTGATAGTGAAGGAGGGGGATTGACTTGATAGTGAAGGCAGTGTGAGGGGTGATAGGGAAGGAGGGGGATTGACTTGATAGTGAAGGCAGTGTGAGGGGTGATAGTGAAGACTGTGTGAGGGGTAATAGTGAAGGCAGTGTGAGGGGTGATAGTGAAGACAAGTGTGAGGGGTGATAGTGAAGACAGTTTGAGGGGTGATAGTGAAGACAGTGTGAGGGGTGATAGTGAGGACAGTGTGAGGGGTGATAGTGAAGACAGTGTGAGGGGTGATAGTGAAGACAGTGTGAGGGGTGATAGTGAAGGCAGTGTGAGGGGTGATAGTGAAGACAGTGTGAGGGATGATAGTGAAGACTGTGAGGAGTGATGGTGAAGGCAGTGTGAGGGGTGATAGTGAAGACAGTGTGAGGGATGATAGTGAAGACTGTGAGGAGTGATGGTGAAGACAGTGTGAGGGGTGATAGTGAAGGCAGTGTGAGGGGTGATAGTGAAGACTGTGAGGGGTGATAGTGAAGACAGTGTGAGGGGTGATAGTGAAAACAGTGTGAGGGGTGATAGTGAAGGCAGTGTTAGGGGTTATAGTGAAGACAGTGTGAGGGGTGAAAGTGAAGGCAGTGTGAGGGGTGATAGTGAAAGCAGTGTGAGGGGTGATAGTGAAGACTGTGAAGGGTGATAGTGAAGACGGTGTGAGGGGTGATAGTGAAGGCAGTGTGAGGGGTGATAGTGAAGGCAGTGTGAGGGGTGATAATGAAGGCAGTGTGAGGGGTGATAGTGAAGACTGTGTGAGGGGTGATAATGAAGGCAGTGTGAGGGGTGATAGTGAAGACTGTGAAGGGTGATAGTGAAGACGGTGTGAGGGGTGATAGTGAAGGCTGTGTGAGGGGTGATAGTGAAGACTGTGTGAGGGGTGATAATGAAGACTTTGAGGGGTGATAGTGAAGACTGTGAGGGGTGATAGTGAAGACGGTGTGAGGGGTGATAGTGAAGACTGTGAGGGGTGATAGTGAAGACGGTGTGAGGGGTGATAGTGAAGACGGTGTGAGGGGTGATAGTGAGGTACAATACTCGACATAGTTGATAGGTCGCTCATCTTGGTGCTATTTCCGGGTCGTGATTAAGGTAGTTGCTGCGGGTTACGTGGTGGAGAATGTTGAAGGGGAGGGAGGGAGGGAGGGGTCTTGTGTCGTGACTACAATACCCCCTTCCCTCCCCTCCCCTTCGCTTCCTCATCCCCTCCCCTCAATTTATTGTCCCTTACCTACCTCTCCTGTGGTATCTTCTCCCTTCTTTCTCAATATCTCCTACCATCCATCCTTTCCTTCTCTCATTCTTTCCCCTTCTCATCTAGTTCCTCATTCTTTTTTATCACCTTATCACCGCTGCGGGTACACAACAAACTAGCAGCCATGGGAGACATAGACAACCAAGAGAGACATAGACAGCCATGGGAGACATAGACAACCAAGAGAGACATAGACAGCCATGGGAGACATAGACAACCAAGAGAGACATAGACAGCCATGGGAGACATAGACAGCTATGGAAAAGATAGGTAGTCATGGGAGAGACAGACTGCAGAAGATTTTACTGTCTATGTGGAGGCTGTCTACTGAGAACTAGTGTCCTTCAACTAATACTTCTACTACTACTACTACTACTACTACTACTACTACTACTACTACTGCTACTACTACTACTACTACTACTACTACTACTACTACTACTACTACTACTACTACTGCTGCTGCTACTACTACTACTACTACTACTACTACTACTACTACTACTACTACTACTACTGCTGCTGCTACTACTACTACTACTACTACTACTACTACTACTACTACTACTACTACTACTACTACTACTACTGCTGCTGCTACTACTACTACTACTACTACTACTACTACTACTACTACTACTACTACTACTACTACTACTACTACTACTACTACTACTATGCCTTGAGTAATCGACGGTTACTGGTGATGGTTGAGGAACTACCTTCAGTGTGTCAGCTTCACTCTACAGTGGTTGAGGAACTACCTTCAGTGTGTCAGCTTCACTCTACAGTGGTTGAGGAACTACCTTCAGTGTGTCAGCTTCACTCTACAGTGGTTGAGGAACTACCTTCAGTGTGTCAGCTTCACTCTACAGTGGTTGAGGAACTACCTTCAGTGTGTCAGCTTCACTCTACAGTGGTTGAGGAACTACCTTCAGTGTGTCAGCTTCCCTCTACAGTGGTTGAGGAACTACCTTCAGTGTGTCAGCTTCACTCTACAGTGGTTGAGGAACTACCTTCAGTGTGTCAGCTTCCCTCTACAGTGGTTGAGGAACTACCTTCAGTGTGTCACCTTCACTCTACAGTGGTTGAGGAACTACCTTCAGTGTGTCAGCTTCACTCTACAGTGGTGTACTCTTTTACAGTATTCACAAAGTGCTGTTTTAACTGGTAAGTGAAGTGTGAGTGTCATAGTTACAACAGACAGAGAGACAGACAGACAGACATACAGACAGACACAGACAGACATACATACAGACAGACAGACAGACAGACGCCTTAGAAGACGCTGGGAGGGAAGAGTCGGGAGACGAAGATCCTGAAGGGCGGGTGAAGTGGTGTGGGTGGGTGGGGTGAGTGATGTTCAGGTACTGATCAGGTGAACCTACCGTGGGAACATGTACTGGCAGAGGAAGGTAGCCTATCTGACCACTGCTACTACCACTATCACCACTACAATCACTACCACCACCACTTCTACCACTACCACCACCACTACCACCACTACCAGCACGACCACCACTACCACAACCTGCAGCAGAGTATGTGACCTCAGGGCAGCAGAAGAGGGTAGTGTGGGGGTTACTACTGAGGCAGGACAAGACGTCCACACAAGTCTGAGAGTATAAGCCACAACCTGGGCGTGTGTCATCTTGCAACTGGAAAGAGTTCCCACTATCATGACTCCAGCGACCTGCTCTCTGACTCAGTCTTCAGTTTGAAGATCTGATCAGTTAGGCAGTTGTAAAGATTGTGAGTCTGTGTGTAGTTCCAGTTATACGTGAAGGCAAGATGTTGAAAAGTCTTCAGCATGTGCTTTTTGTGTTGGCTCGCATGTGTTATTAAACCTGTGTTGTATGTGCACTTGCATCAGAGGACAACCAGTTCCAGTGTTCTGTGAATGCATCGTCTAGTAATATTATACCTAAAACACAGCTTCTTGTTGCACTCTCTTCAATTTTTGTAAAATCTTCAGTGTTTGAAGGAGAGCTGCTTAACCAGGTGTTTGTTTAACTGGTGTGTCTCTCTATGTTTGCTACTCTCTACTGAACCATTCTTAATAAAAACCTCTCACTGTAAACTCTCTTGTTTAAATGATAGAGTCTAAGAATGTGATGGATCAAGACAGACTTTGTAGTTTAGCTCCCCATCCACTCCCCAGACCTCCCATGTACTCCCCAGACCTCTCATATACTCTCCAGACCTCCCATGTACTCCTCAGACCTCCCATGTACTCCTCAGACCTCCCATGTACTCCCCAGACGTCCTTCCTCCATAACTTCTCTCCCACTCTCACTATCCGTATTTGATTATGTTGCTCCATCCATCCATCTTAGCCCAGCACGCACCAATACCAGTAAATCTCTCTCTCTTTCACTCTCTCTCTCTCTCTCTCTCTCTCTCTCTCTCTCTCTCTCTCTCTCTCTCTCTTTCTCTTTCTCTCTCGGGGTAGATCAATTTCAAACATGAATACAAAATGTTTGGCAACAAATTAAGTGAACCAGTAGCATGACAGCAGGTGGGAGTGAACACCCACCTCAGAAGTACCAAACAATACACGTCCACGTCTTTCAGCAACAAAACTGTGACTAGGAATTTCAAGTACAAACACCAGCAGCTATACTGACCACATCTTGAATATGTCGTCCGTTATTGGTCTCCAGATTATTTGAAAGACTGGAGAGGATACAGTAAAGAGCTACCAAACTGGTACCATCACTGGAGAGGATACAGTGACGTGCTACCAAGCTGGTACCATCACTGGAGAGGGTACAGTGACGTGCTACCAAGCTGGTACCATCACTGGAGAGGGTACAGTGACGTGCTACCAAGCTGGTACCATCACTGGAGAGGGTACAGTGACGTGCTACCAAGCTGGTACCATCACTGGAGAGGGTACAGTGACGTGCTACCAAGCTGGTACCATCACTGGAGAGGGTACAGTGACGTGCTACCAAGCTCGTACCATCACTGGAGAGGGTACAGTGACGTGCTACCCAGCTGGTACCATCACTGGAGAGGGTACAGTGACGTGCTACCCAGCTGGTACCATCACTGGAGAGGGTACAGTGACGTGCTACCCAGCTGGTACCATCACTGGAGAGGGTACAGTGACGTGCTACCAAGCTGGTACCATCACTGGAGAGGGTACAGTGACGTGCTACCAAGCTGGTACCATCACTGGAGAGGGTACAGTGACGTGTTACCAAGCTGGTACCATCACTGGAGAGGGTACAGTGACGTGCTACCAAGCTGGTACCATCACTGGAGAGGGTACAGTGACGTGCTACCCAGCTGGTACCATCACTGGAGAGGGTACAGTGACGTGCTACCAAGCTGGTACCATCACTGGAGAGGGTACAGTGACGTGCTACCAAGCTGGTACCATCACTGGAGAGGGTACAGTGACGTGTTACCAAGCTGGTACCATCACTGGAGAGGGTACAGTGACGTGCTACCAAGCTGGTACCATCACTGGAGAGGGTACAGTGACATGTTACCAAGCTGGTACCATCACTGGAGAGGGTACAGTGATAGTACCATCACTCAGCAATTCAACATATGAGGAAATGAACCACGAACAACGAGATGTCACTCAGACCTTGAAGATAGTGAATGATCTTGATAGTGTAAATTAAGTTCTTGTAAACACAGAGGTAAACTGGGAGAGCAACACCTGAAGCTCACTTCGGTTACCTCTGAGGCCTCGGATATTCCACTGTAAATGAGCCATGATGAACTAATTGATGTGCATGACAAGTCAAGAACTAGAAACAGTAGAATGAAGTTTAGAGGCAGAATGATTTTTTTTTCAAAGTGAATTATAGAAGAGTGGAATAAACACGAGTCAGGTTCTGAAGGCTGAAAACAATAGTCATTTAAGAACCAGCTGGACAAGAATGTTGTAAATAGTCTTCCAGTAGCAACTAGACTGGGGTGAGGTGGCGCAGGTGAGGGGTGTGGAGAAGCAGGTGAGGGGTGTGGAGAAGCAGGTGAGGGGTGTGGGAAGCAGGTGAGGGGTGTGGAGAAGCAGGTGAGGGGTGTGGAGAAGCAGGTGAGGGGTGTGGAGAAGCAGGTGAGGGGTGTGGAGAAGCAGGTGAGGGGTGAGGTGGCGCAGGTGAGGGGTGTGGAGAAGCAGGTGAGGGGTGTGGAGAAGCAGGTGAGGGGTGTGGAGAAGCAGGTGAGGGGTGTGGAGAAGCAGGTGAGGGGTGTGGAGAAGCAGGTGAGGGGTGAGGTGGCCCAGGTGAGGGGTGTGGAGAAGCAGGTGAGGGGTGTGGAGAAGCAGGTGAGGGGTGTGGAGAAGCAGGTGAGGGGTGAGGTGGCGCAGGTGAGGGGTGTGGAGAAGCAGGTGAGGGGTGAGGTGGCGCAGGTGAGGGGTGTGGAGAAGCAGGTGAGGGGTGTGGAGAAGCAGGTGAGGGGTGTGGAGAAGCAGGTGAGGGGTGTGGAGAAGCAGGTGAGGGGTGTGGAGAAGCAGGTGAGGGGTGTGGAGAAGCAGGTGAGGGGTGTGGAGAAGCAGGTGAGGGGTGTGGAGAAGCAGGTGAGGGGTGTGGAGAAGCAGGTGAGGGGTGTGGAGAAGCAGGTGAGGGGTGTGGAGAAGCAGGTGAGGGGTGTGGAGAAGCAGGTGAGGGGTGTGGAGAAGCAGGTGAGGGGTGTGGAGAAGCAGGTGAGGGGTGTGGAGAAGCAGGTGAGGGGTGTGGAGAAGCAGGTGAGGGGTGTGGAGAAGCAGGTGAGGGGTGTGGAGAAGCAGGTGAGGGGTGTGGAGAAGCAGGTGAGGGGTGTGGAGAAGCAGGTGAGGGGTGTGGAGAAGCAGGTGAGGGGTGTGGAGAAGCAGGTGAGGGGTGTGGAGAAGCAGGTGAGGGGTGAGGTGGCGCAGGTGAGGGGTGTGGAGAAGCAGGTGAGGGGTGTGGAGAAGCAGGTGAGGGGTGTGGAGAAGCAGGTGAGGGGTGTGGAGAAGCAGGTGAGGGGTGTGGAGAAGCAGGTGAGGGGTGTGGAGAAGCAGGTGAGGGGTGTGGAGAAGCAGGTGAGGGGTGTGGAGAAGCAGGTGAGGGGTGTGGAGAAGCAGGTGAGGGGTGAGGTGGCGCAGGTGAGGGGTGAGGTGGCGCAGGTGAGGGGTGAGGTGGCGCAGGTGAGGGGTGAGGTGGCGCAGGTGAGGGGTGAGGTGGCGCAGGTGAGGGGTGAGGTGGCGCAGGTGAGGGGTGTGGAGAAGCAGGTGAGGGGTGTGGGAAGCAGGTGAGGGGTGTGGGAAGCAGGTGAGGGGTGTGGGAAGCAGGTGAGGGGTGAGGTGGCGCAGGTGAGGGGTGTGGGAAGCAGGTGAGGGGTGTGGGAAGCAGGTGAGGGGTGTGGGAAGCAGGTGAGGGGTGTGGGAAGCAGGTGAGGGGTGAGGTGGCGCAGGTGAGGGGTGTGGGAAGCAGGTGAGGGGTGTGGAGAAGCAGGTGAGGGGTGTGGGAAGCAGGTGAGGGGTGAGGTGGCGCAGGTGAGGGGTGTGGGAAGCAGGTGAGGGGTGTGGGAAGCAGGTGAGGGGTGTGGGAAGCAGGTGAGGGGTGTGGGAAGCAGGTGAGGGGTGTGGAGAAGCAGGTGAGGGGTGTGGGAAGCAGGTGAGGGGTGTGGGAAGCAGGTGAGGGGTGTGGGAAGCAGGTGAGGGGTGTGGAGAAGCAGGTGAGGGGTGTGGGAAGCAGGTGAGGGGTGTGGGAAGCAGGTGAGGGGTGTGGGAAGCAGGTGAGGGGTGTGGGAAGCAGGTGAGGGGTGTGGAGAAGCAGGTGAGGGGTGTGGAGAAGCAGGTGAGGGGTGTGGGAAGCAGGTGAGGGGTGTGGAGAAGCAGGTGAGGGGTGTGGGAAGCAGATGAGGGGTGTGGAGAAGCAGGTGAGGGGTGTGGAGAAGCAGGTGAGGGGTGTGGAGAAGCAGGTGAGGGGTGTGGAGAAGCAGGTGAGGGGTGTGGAGAAGCAGGTGAGGGGTGTGTAGAAGCAGGTGAGGGGTGTGGAGAAGCAGGTGAGGGGTGTGGAGAAGCAGGTGAGGGGTGTGGAGAAGCAGGTGAGGGGTGTGGAGAAGCAGGTGAGGGGTGTGGAGAAGCAGGTGAGGGGTGTGGAGAAGCAGGTGAGGGGTGTGGGAAGCAGGTGAGGGGTGTGGAGAAGCAGGTGAGGGGTGTGGGAAGCAGATGAGGGGTGTGGAGAATCAGGTGAGGGGTGTGGAGAAGCAGGTGAGGGGTGTGGGAAGTACGTGAGGGGTGTGGAGAAGCAGGTGAGGGGTGTGGAGAAGCAGGTGAGGGGTGTGGAGAAGCAGGTGAGGGGTGTGGGAAGCACGTGAGGGGTGTGGAGAAGCAGGTGAGGGGTGTGGAGAAGCAGGTGAGGGGTGTGGAGAAGCAGGTGAGGGGTGTGGAGAAGCAGGTGAGGGGTGTGGAGAAGCAGGTGAGGGGTGTGGAGAAGCAGGTGAGGGGTGTGGAGAAGCAGGTGAGGGGTGTGGAGAAGCAGGTGAGGGGTGTGGAGAAGCAGGTGAGGGGTGTGGAGAAGCAGGTGAGGGGTGTGGAGAAGCAGGTGAGGGGTGTGGGAAGCACGTGAGGGGTGTGGGAAGCAGGTGAGGGGTGTGGAGAAGCAGGTGAGGGGTGTGGAGAGGCAGGCAAGGGGTAAGGAGAGGCAGATGAGGGGTGAGGAGGGGCAGGTGAGGGGTGTGGAGAGGTAGGCGAGTGGTGAGAAAGGGCAGATGAGGGGTGAGGAGGGGTAGGTGAGTGGTGAGGAAGGGCAGATGAGGGGTGAGGAGGGGCGAGGAGGTGCAGGTGAAGGGGGGTGAGGGACCTAGACAGTAAGGTACCTGCCTCAGGCAACAGGCTGCCTGCAGGTGGGTCCAGACTAGTCCGGTCTAAAGTCTGGAATGTTGCTTGTTCCACAGAACACCAGTGTTCAGCAGAACACGAGTGTTCCGTATAACACCAGTGCTCTGCAGAACACCAGTGTTCTGCATAATACTGAACATCAGCTTCCAGTGCCCCAAGCTCCTGAACATTTGCTTCCGGTGTTCCAAAC
Organism: Cherax quadricarinatus; assembly: GCF_038502225.1. Lineage (NCBI taxonomy): Eukaryota > Metazoa > Arthropoda > Malacostraca > Decapoda > Parastacidae > Cherax > Cherax quadricarinatus. The sequence continues at coordinate 22,244,315 of NC_091345.1, forward strand.
GGCACTGGTGTTCAGTGTTCTGTAGAACACTGAACACCCTTAAAATATTTACAGCCTTTAATGTTTTATTGAAAATTGTTCAGTTTTAGAATGTTCAGTTGAACAGAGCTCCAGTCTGGTAAGTGGAGCCTTTCTTGTAGAGCCCAGAGCTCCAGTCTGGTAAGTGGAGCCTTTCTTGTAGAGCCCAGAGCTCCAGTCTGATAGGTGGAGCCTTGTCTTGTAGAGCCCAGAGCTCCAGTCTGGTAGGTGGAGCCTTGTCTTGTAGAGCCCAGATCTCCGCTCTGGTAGGTGAAGCCTTGTCTTGTAGAGCCCAGAGCTCCAGTGTGGTAGGTGGAGCCTTGTCTTGTAGAGCCCAGAGCTCCAGTTTGGTAGGTGGAGCCTTGTCTTGTAGAGCCCAGAGCTTAAGTCTGGTAGGTGGAGCCTTGTCTTGTAGAGCCCAGAGCTCCATTCTGGTAGGTAGAGCCTTGTCTTGTAGAACCCAGAGCTCCATTCTGGTAGGTGGAGCCTTGTCTTGTAGAGCCCAGAACTCCATTCTGGTAGGTGGAGCCTTGTCTTGTAGAGCCCAGAGCTCCAGTCTGGTAGGTGGAGCCTTGTCTTGTAGAGCCCAGAGTTCCAGTCTGGTAGGTGGAGCCTTGTCTTGTAGAGCCCAGAGCTCCAGTCTGGTAGGTGAAGCCTTGTCTTGTAGAGCCTAGAGCTCCAGTCTGGTAGGTGGAGCCTTGTCTTGTAGAGCCCAGAGCTCCAGTCTGGTAGGTGGAGCCTTGTCTTGTAGAGCCCAGAGCTTCAGTCTGGTAGGTGGAGCCTTGTCTTGTAGAGCCCAGAGCTCCAGTCTGGTAGGTAGAGCCTTGTCTTTTAGAACCCAGAGCTCCATTCTGGTAGGTGGAGCCTTGTCTTGTAGAGCCCAGAGCTCCATTCTGGTAGGTGGAGCCTTGTCTTGTAGAGCCCAGAGTTCCAGTCTGGTAGGTGGAGCCTTGTCTTGTAGAGCCCAGAGCTCCAGTCTGGTAGGTGGAGCCTTGTCTTGTAGAGCCCAGAGCTTCAGTCTGGTAGGTGGAGCCTTGTCTTGTAGAGCCCAGAGCTCCAGTCTGGTAGGTAGAGCCTTGTCTTTTAGAACCCAGAGCTCCATTCTGGTAGGTGGAGCCTTGTCTTGTAGAGCCCAGAGCTCCATTCTGGTAGGTGGAGCCTTGTCTTGTAGAGCCCAGAGTTCCAGTCTGGTAGGTGGAGCCTTGTCTTGTAGAGCCCAGAGCTCCAGTCTGGTAGGTGGAGCCTTGTCTTGTAGAGCCCAGAGCTCCAGTCTGGTAGGTGGAGCCTTGTCTTGTAGAGCCCAGAGTTCCAGTCTGGTAGGTGGAGCCTTGTCTTGTAGAGCCCAGAGCTCCAGTCTGGTAGGTGGAGCCTTGTCTTGTAGAGCCTAGAGCTCCAGTCTGGTAGGTGGAGCCTTGTCTTGTAGAGCCCAGAGCTCCAGTCTGGTAGGTGGAGTCTTGTCTTGTAGAGCCCAGAGCTCCAGTCTGGTAGGTGGAGCCTTGTCTTGTAGAGCCCAGAGCTCCAGTCTGGTAGGTGGAGCCTTGTCTTGTAGACCCCAGAGCTCCAGTCTGGTAGGTGGAGCCTTGTCTTGTAGAGCCCAGAGCTCCAGTCTGGTAGGTGGAGCCTTGTCTTGTAGACCCCAGAGCTCCAGTCTGGTAGATGTTGGGATTTTCAGTCCGGATTTATAACTTGGGATGTTGGTGGGAGTGTGGTGGTGATGGTGGGAGTGTGGTGGTGATGGTGGGAGTGTGGTGGTGATGGTGGGAGTGTGGTGGTGATGGTGGGAGTGTTAATGGAGTATGGTGGGAGTGTGGTAATGGAGTATGGTGGTGATGGTGGGAATGTGATGGTGATGGAGGAAGTGTGGCGGTGGTAATGGAGGATGTGTGGTGGTGATGGAGGGAGTGTGGTAGTGATGGAGGGGGTGTAATAGTGATGGAGGAAGTGTGTTGGTGATGGAGTATAATGTTGATGGAGGGAGTGTAATGGTGATGGAGGGAGTAAAGTGGTGATGGAGGGAGTGTGGTGGTGATGTAGGGACTGTGGTGGTGATAGAGGGAGCATAGTGATATTGGAGGAAGTGTGGTGATGGAGGGAGTATAATGATGATGGAGGGAGTATAATGGTGATGGAGGGAGTGTGGAAGTGATGATCGTCGTCTCGAAGCTTGACGCTAGCGCACTCAGCTGACAAACTGAGGTCCGGAGTTCGAATCCCCGGTACGGCTGGAAAACATTAGACTTGTTTCCATAAGTCACCTGTTGTCCATGTTCACCCATTAGTAAAATGGGTACTTGGGTGTATGTCGACTGGTGTGGGTCGCATCCTGGGCCAAAATTGACTTAATTTGCCCGAAATGCTCAGCAAAACAAGCAGGTGTCTGTACAGTAGTATGTCATTGATGTCAGCTAGACCTGTATACCTTATACATGTTAGACTGCCAAGAGTACTTGTAACCAAACTTAAGTCTGACCACTATAACATCAGTCAGTCTGTTTATATAACATTAAATGTGCTCCTCTACGTTCTTGTTATCATATTGAGTTTTCTTAACTATTCCTGTGACATTCAGATGTATTATTTACATCTCTCGGAATATTATTTCCAGTACTACACACAAAGTTATATTCAACTTCTAATTTACTGTCTTGATCAAGAGTGAGAAACAGGAGGTATTTCTCACCTTCATGAATGTTCAGGAGAGACCTGAACCTCGGCCAGTTTTCCTCTGCAGTTTTTGGTATAGTTGCGAATTGTTCCAGCCTCGTTATTGCGATTGTTCTAGCATCGGTATTGTGAGTGTTCCAGCCTCGTTATTGAGAGTGTTCCAACCTCGTTATTGAGAGTGTTCCAGTCTCTTTATTGAGAGTCTTCCAGCCTCGTTATTGAGAGTGTTCCAGTCTCGTTATTGAGAGTGTTCCAGCCTCGTTATTGAGAGTGTTCCAGTCTCGTTATTGAGAGTGTTCCAGTCTCGTTATTGTGAGTGTTCCAACCTCGTTATTGCGACTTCTGCAATGGATTGTGAATAATGGCGAGTGTTAGGGAGTGAAGGTTCAGTTGTAGGTCAGTGGAGCTCAACCCACCCTCATTTACTGGACCACTCGCCCTCAGGAGACACCCTTCACAGCATCAGTAAAAAATAAAACACTGCAAAAGGAATACGACTGAGACAGCCTCGCATGGCGTGTGTTGCATGCATGCTGCAGGGTTTTACTCTCAATGTTTTCGTTGGTAGTTGTGGTGCCAGTGAAGACTGGTGGGGATGTTGAGCGAAGTGTCTGTCATAACACAATAAAAGTGTACATTTGTAGGGATGTGAGTATAACAGCAGCACAAGTTGTGAGGAACTAACATGTTCTGTCACCTTCTTACGAAGGTACAAAGGTACAGATCTTGTCTAACTCGGGTTGAAGATCACTTACAACCCTCGCCTTACAAAGGTACAAAGGTACAGATCTTGTCTAACTCGGGTTGAAGATCACTTACAACCCTCGCCTTACAAAGGTACAAAGGTACAGATCTTGTCTAACTCGGGTTGAAGATCACTTACAACCATCACCTTACAAAGGTACAGATCTTGTCTAACTCGGGTTGAGATCACTTACAACCATCACCTTACAAAGGTACAAAGGTACTGATCTTGTCTAACTCGGGTTGGAGATCACTTACAACCCTCACCTTACAAAGGTACAAAGGTACAGATCTTGTCTAACTCGGGTTGAAGATCACTTACAACCATCACCTTACAAAGGTACAGATCATGTCTAACTCAGGTTGAAGATCACTTACAACCATCACCTTACAAAGGTACAGATCATGTCTAACTCGGGTTGAAGATCACTTACAACCCTCACCTTACAAAGGTACAAAGGTACAGATCATGTCTAACTCGGGTTGAAGATCACTTACAACCATCACCTTACAAAGGTACAGATCTTGTCTAACTCGGGTTGAAGATCACTTACAACCCTCACCTTACAAAGGTACAAAGGTACAGATCATGTCTAACTCGGGTTGAAGATCACTTACAACCATCACCTTACAAAGGTACAAAGGTACAGATCTTGTCTAACTCGGGTTGAAGATCACTTACAACCATCACCTTACAAAGGTACAGATCTTGTCTAACTCGGGTTGAAGATCACTTACAACCATCACCTTACAAAGGTACAGATCTTGTCTAACTCGGGTTGAAGATCACTTACAACCATCACCTTACAAAGGTACAAAGGTACAGATCTTGTCTAACTCGGGTTGAAGATCACTTACAACCATCACCTTACAAAGGTACAGATCATGTCTAACTCGGGTTGAAGATCACTTACAACCATCACCTTACAAAGGTACAGATCATGTCTAACTCGGGTTGAAGATCACTTACAACCCTCACCTTACAAAGGTACAAAGGTACAGATCATGTCTAACTCGGGTTGAAGATCACTTACAACCATCACCTTACAAAGGTACAAAGGTACAGATCTTGTCTAACTCGGGTTGAAGATCACTTACAACCCTCACCTTACAAAGGTACAAAGGTACAGATCATGTCTAACTCGGGTTGAAGATCACTTACAACCATCACCTTACAAAGGTACAAAGGTACAGATCTTGTCTAACTCGGGTTGAAGATCACTTACAACCATCACCTTACAAAGGTACAAAGGTACAGATCTTGTCTAACTCGGGTTGAAGATCACTTACAACCATCACCTTACAAAGGTACAGATCATGTCTAACTCGGGTTGAAGATCACTTACAACCATCACCTTACAAAGGTACAGATCATGTCTAACTCGGGTTGAAGATCACTTACAACCCTCACCTTACAAAGTTACAGATCATGTCTAACTCGGGTTGAAGATCACTTACAACCATCACCTTACAGAGGTACAAAGGTACAGATCTTGTCTAACTCGGGTTGAAGATCACTTACAACCCTCACCTTACAAAGGTACAAAGGTACAGATCATGTCTAACTCGGGTTGAAGATCACTTACAACCATCACCTTACAAAGGTACAAAGGTACAGATCTTGTCTAACTCGGGTTGAAGATCACTTACAACCCTCACCTTACAAAGGTACAGATCTTGTCTAACTCGGGTTGGAGATAACTTACAACCATCACCTTACAAAGGTACAAAGGTACAGATCTTGTCTAACTCGGGTTGAAGATCACTTACAACCATCACCTTACAAAGGTACAAAGGTACAAAGGTACAGATCATGTCTAACTCGGGTTGAAGATCACTTACAACCATCACCTTACAAAGGTACAGATCTTGTCTAACTCGGGTTGAAGATCACTTACAACCCTCACCTTACAAAGGTACAAAGGTACAGATCATGTCTAACTCGGGTTGAAGATCACTTACAACCATCACCTTACAAAGGTACAAAGGTACAGATCTTGTCTAACTCGGGTTGAAGATCACTTACAACCATCACCTTACAAAGGTACAAAGGTACAGATCTTGTCTAACTCGGGTTGAAGATCACTTACAACCATCACCTTACAAAGGTACAGATCATGTCTAACTCGGGTTGAAGATCACTTACAACCATCACCTTACAAAGGTACAGATCATGTCTAACTCGGGTTGAAGATCACTTACAACCCTCACCTTACAAAGGTACAAAGGTACAAAGGTACAGATCATGTCTAACTCGGGTTGAAGATCACTTACAACCATCACCTTACAAAGGTACAAAGGTACAGATCTTGTCTAACTCGGGTTGAAGATCACTTACAACCCTCACCTTACAAAGGTACAAAGGTACAAAGGTACAGATCATGTCTAACTCGGGTTGAAGATCACTTACAACCATCACCTTACAAAGGTACAAAGGTACAGATCTTGTCTAACTCGGGTTGAAGATCACTTACAACCATCACCTTACAAAGGTACAAAGGTACAGATCTTGTCTAACTCGGGTTGAAGATCTCTTACAACCATCACCTTACAAAGGTACAGATCATGTCTAACTCGGGTTGAAGATCACTTACAACCATCACCTTACAAAGGTACAGATCATGTCTAACTCGGGTTGAAGATCACTTACAACCCTCACCTTACAAAGGTACAAAGGTACAGATCATGTCTAACTCGGGTTGAAGATCACTTACAACCATCACCTTACAAAGGTACAAAGGTACAGATCTTGTCTAACTCGGGTTGAAGATCACTTACAACCCTCACCTTACAAAGGTACAAAGGTACAAAGGTACAGATCATGTCTAACTCGGGTTGAAGATCACTTACAACCATCACCTTACAAAGGTACAAAGGTACAGATCTTGTCTAACTCGGGTTGAAGATCACTTACAACCCTCACCTTACAAAGGTACAGATCTTGTCTAACTCGGGTTGGAGATAACTTACAACCATCACCTTACAAAGGTACAAAGGTACAGATCTTGTCTAACTCGGGTTGAAGATCACTTACAACCATCACCTTACAAAGGTACAAAGGTACAGATCTTGTCTAACTCGGATTGAAGATCACTTACAACCCTCACCTTACAAAGGTACAAAGGTACAGATCTTGTTTAACTCGGGTTGAAGATCACTTACAACCATCACCTTACAAAGGTACAAAGGTACAGATCTTGTCTAACTGAAGATGATGTACTCATTTCCAGATTTTATTTTTTTCAAAACCAGTTGATTATTGCTCGTACGTTGGATTGCGTGCAGCCAGCAGTAACAGTCTGGTTGATCAGACTCTGATCCACCATGAGGCCTGGTCAGAGACCGGGCCGCGGGGGCGTTGACCCCCGGAACTCTCTGCAGGTAAACTCCAGAACTTATGGTATTCTGAATAACAGATGTTGTATTTACCAAAGTGTAAAGACAGTATAGTTAATTGTGTAAGTAAATCTACCTGAACAAGCTAGAAACACTCTTCTTTGTACCATATATCGTAATGTGTGTGTGTGTTTATATATATAAATTATTGTAACCACGAATGAGTGGTATTGATCAATAATAACACTGCGCTAGCCAAGGATTCGAACCCATGTTGTACTGGCCTGCGTCATGGTAGGGTTGCGTCATCCTGTAGTTCTCGCTGACCATGAGGCAGGCCAGTACAACATGGGTTCGAATCCTTGGCTAGCGCACTGTTCTTATTCATATATATATATATATATATATTATATATATATATATATATATATATATATATATATATATATATATATATATATATATATATATATATATATACGTTAATTAAAAAATAAAAATGGCTAAGAAGATTACCATATTTTTGTTTTTTTATTCATGAAAAAGTAATTGAATTGTTTAAGAGTAATAAATAAATTAATGTATTTGTGTGTATATATATAAGGTCACTTGGGAGAGGTGTACTCTCTTGTTTGTACTCATCTGTTTGTATTCATTTGTTTTATTCACTTGTTTGTACTCACACTTGTGTACTTGTTTGAAATTTCATACAACGCTGTCTGACGGTCCACCTTCAGTGTGTGTGTGTGTGTGTGTGTGTGTGTGTGTGTGTGTCTGTGTGTTTGTGTGTGTATGTGTATGTGTGTGTGTGTGTGTATGTGTATGTGTATGTGTGTGTTAATCTTCGGATTTTATATGTCCACTTAAACTGTGAACACATTTTTTTCGGTCTTTACAGAACTAAACTGCATTTCTTCAACTGGATTTTTTTTACATCTTTTAATAGTTCTTCTGCAGCAGCTGGAACTTCCTTGCACTCTTCCCTCTTATCAGTAAGAGTTTTCTTCGTTTTGTAATGTCTGTGTGTTTGAATTCCGTGATTGCAGACCTCTCAGAACAAGAGGACCTTCTCTTGGTAACATGGCCAGGCTCCTGGAGGTCGTCTCCAGCAGTGTGTTGACAACACCTCAGAGACACTCAACGTGTAAATGTTTAGGAAAATAATTTTCCAGCCCTTCCAGTAGAACTAAAATTCACATAGCGTTCATTCCACGACAGGTAGAGCTCTTCGGGACAGCTGGAATCCTCTTTCAGTTTTTTCAGACTAGTCAGATTTCTCTTCTCGTAGCTTCCTCTCACAACTGCAAGGACTGTTACCTTTCTGTCAACTCGGAAATGTTGAATTCGCTCCATTTAAAGTTCTCAGTGTAATTGAATTTCATCTCTACTTTTATAAATAAAAGAAGAATGCTCTTGCAGCATCTGGAAGACAGTCGACGTTCTACCAGGGAAGATAACTTTCTCTTATAGTTATTACAAAATAGATAAAATTTTCTTATTACCCTTTCACATCAACTAGATCTTTCCAGTTCTCTCTCCCGGCAACAAGAGCTCTTTCCTTTCCAGGAAACTGGGAACAATTGAATTGACTAGTTGCAACCCACTCAGAGAGCAACTGGATCTCCTCTCCAGGTCCTGGACTGTTTCCAACAATCTTTCATCCATCTTGTTACTGCCTCACACCTCAAGGTTGTAACAGAGGCAAATTCACCTCCCAGTGCATTTAACGAGATCTGTACCTACACACCTTCCTGTTCCTCCATTTCTTTATTTACCTGTACCAATGCCTGTGCTTATATCTGCACTTGTGTATGTGCATGTAACTTGAAACTCATTTATACATGATAACGATAACTTACGTCTACCTGCCCAGTCATGGTTTATAAGTATATTATTTTTATTTTTTTTATTATCACACTGGCCGATTCCCACCAAGGCAGGGTGGCCCGAAAAAGAAAAACTTTCACCATCATTCACTCCATCACTGTCTTGCCAGAAGGGTGCTTTACACTACAGTTTTTAAACTGCAACATTAACACCCCTCCTTCAGAGTGCAGGCACTGTACTTCCCATCTCCAGGACTCAAGTCCGGCCTGCCGGTTTCCCTGAATCCCTTCATAAATGTTACTTTGCTCACACTCCAACAGCACGTCAAGTATTAAAAACCATTTGTCTCCATTCACTCCTATCAAACACGCTCTCGCATGCCTGCTGGAAGTCTAAGCCCCTCGCACACAAAACCTCCTTTACCCCCTCCTTCCAACCTTTCCTAGGCCGACCCCTACCCCGCCTTCCTTCCACTACAGACTGATACACTCTTGAAGTCATTCTGTTTCGCTCCATTCTCTCTACATGTCCGAACCACCTCAACAACCCTTCCTCAGCCCTCTGGACAACAGTTTTGGTAATCCTGCACCTCCTCCTAACTTCCAAACTGCGAATTCTCTGCATTATATTCACACCACACATTGCCCTCAGACATGACATCTCCACTGCCTCCAGCCTTCTCCTCGCTGCAACATTCATCACCCATGCTTCACACCCATATAAGAGCGTTGGTAAAACTATACTCTCATACATTCCCCTCTTTGCCTCCAAGGACAAAGTTCTTTGTCTCCACAGACTCCTAAGTGCACCACTCACCCTTTTCCCCTCATCAATTCTATGATTCACCTCATCTTTCATAGACCCATCCGCTGACACGTCCACTCCCAAATATCTGAATACATTCACCTCCTCCATACTCTCTCCCTCCAATCTGATATCCAATCTTTCATCACCTAATCTTTTTGTTATCCTCATTACCTTACTCTTTCCTGTATTCACCTTTAATTTTCTTCTTTTGCACACCCTACCAAATTCATCCACCAATCTCTGCAGCTTCTCTTCAGAATCTCCCAAGAGCACAGTGTCATCAGCAAAGAGCAACTGTGACAACTCCCACTTTGTGTGTGATTCTTTATCTTTTAACTCCACGCCTCTTGCCAAGACCCTCGCATTTACTTCTCTTACAACCCCATCTATAAATATATTAAACAACCACGGTGACATCACACATCCTTGTCTAAGGCCTACTTTAACTGGGAAATAATTTCCCTCTTTCCTACATACTCTAACTTGAGCCTCACTATCCTCGTAAAAACTCTTCACTGCTTTCAGTAACCTACCTCCCACACCATACACCTGCAACATCTGCCATATTGCCCCCCTATCCACCCTGTCATACGCCTTTTCCAAATCCATAAGTGCCACAAAGACCTCTTTAGCCTTATATAAATACTGTTCACTTATATGTTTCACTGTAAACACCTGGTCCACACACCCCCTACCTTACCTAAAGCCTCCTTGTTCATCTGCTATCCTATTCTCTGTCTTACTCTTAATTCTTTCAATAATAACTCTACCATACACTTTACCAGGTATACTCAACAGACTTATCCCCCTATAATTTTTGCACTCTCTTTTATCCCCTTTGCCTTTATAGAAAGGAACTATGCATGCTCTCTGCCAATCCCTAGGTACCTTACCCTCTTCCATACATTTATTAAATAATTGCACCAACCACTCCAAAACTATATCCCCACCTGCTTTTAACATTTCTATCTTTATCCCATCAATCCCGGCTGCCTTACCCCCTTTCATTTTACCTACTGCCTCACGAACTTCCCCTACACTCACAACTGGCTCTTCCTCACTCCTACAAGATGTTATTCCTCCTTGCCCTATACACGAAATCACAGCTTCCCTATCTTCATCAACATTTAACAATTCCTCAAAATATTCCCTCCATCTTCCCAATATCTCTAACTCTCCATTTAATAACTCTCCTCTCCTATTTTTAACTGACAAATCCATTTGTTCTCTAGGCTTCCTTAACTTGTTAATCTCACGCCAAAACTTTTTCTTATTTTCAACAAAATTTGTTGATAACATCTCACCCACTCTCTCATTTGCTCTCTTTTTACATTGTTTCACCAATACATAATGTACATTATATATTGAAGGTGTGGGTTTTGTGTGTGGTTCTTGTACTAAACTGAATATAATTATTTTCCTTGTTGTCGACATTAGTTGAAAAATAATGAGGGATTTTACTGTTTGACTCAATAACCTCAATAAGAACAAGAGGGAGAATTTATCATGACAGCCGCTGACAAACACAAGTCACTTTCGTAGCACCTGGACTGCACCTTGCATCCTCACCGGACATAACACTATCATTTTCATGATATCACGTATTGTATTGAAACTCGCTACGTCACTACTGTACTACCATCATCACTACTGTACTACCATCATCACTACTGTACTATCATCATCACTACTGTACTATCATCATCACTACTGTACTACCATCATCACTACTGTACTATCATCATCACTACTGTACTATCATCATCACTACTGTACTATCATCATCACTACTGTACTATCATCATCACTACTGTACTATCATCATCACTACTGTACTACCATCATCACTACTGTACTACCATCATCACTACTGTACTACCATCATCACTACTGTACTACCATCATCACTACTGTACTACCATCATCACTACTGTACTATCATCATCACTACTGTACTACCATCATCACTACTGTACTATCATCATCACTACTGTACTATCATCATCACTACTGTACTATCATCACTACTGTACTACCATCATCACTACTGTACTATCATCACTACTGTACTATCATCATCACTACTGTACTATCATCACTACTGTACTATCATCATCACTACTGTACTATCATCATCACTACTGTACTACCATCATCACTACTGTACTATCATCATCACTACTGTACTATCATCATCACTACTGTACTATCATCATCACTACTGTACTACCATCATCACTACTGTACTACCATCATCACTACTGTACTACCATCATCACTACTGTACTACCATCATCACTACTGTACTACCATCATCACTACTGTACTATCATCATCAGTACTGTACTACCATCATCACTACTGTACTATCATCATCACTACTGTACTATCATCATCACTACTGTACTATCATCATCACTACTGTACTACCATCATCACTACTGTACTACCATCATCACTACTGCACTATCATCATCACTACTGTACTATCATCATCACTACTGTACTATCATCATCACTACTGTACTACCATCATCACTACTGTACTACCATCATCACTACTGTACTACCATCATCACTACTGTACTACCATCATCACTACTGTACTATCATCATCACTACTGTACTACCATCATCACTACTGTACTATCATCATCACTACTGTACTACCATCATCACTACTGTACTATCATCATCACTACTGTACTACCATCATCACTACTGTACTATCATCATCACTACTGTACTATCATCATCACTACTGTACTATCATCATCACTACTGTACTACCATCATCACTACTGTACTACCATCATCACTACTGTACTATCATCATCACTACTGTACTACCATCATCACTACTGTACTATCATCATCACTACTGTACTACCATCATCACTACTGTACTACCATCATCACTACTGTACTACCATCATCACTACTGTACTACCATCATCACTACTGTACTACCATCATCACTACTGTACTATCATCATCACTACTGTACTACCATCATCACTACTGTACTATCATCATCACTACTGTACTATCATCATCACTACTGTACTACCATCATCACTACTGTACTACCATCATCACTACTGTACTATCATCATCACTACTGTACTACCATCATCACTACTGTACTATCATCATCACTACTGTACTACCATCATCACTACTGTACTATCATCATCACTATTGTACTATCATCATCACTACTGTACTACCATCATCACTACTGTACTATCATCATCACTACTGTACTACCATCATCACTACTGTACTACCATCATCACTACTGTACTATCATCATCACTACTGTACTATCATCATCACTACTGTACTATCATCATCACTACTGTACTATCATCATCACTACTGTACTATCATCATCACTACTGTACTATCATCATCAGTACTGTACTACCATCATCACTACTGTACTATCATCATCACTACTGTACTATCATCATCACTACTGTACTAACATCATCACTACTGTACTACCATCATCACTACTGTACTATCATCATCAGTACTGTACTACCATCATCACTACTGTACTATCATCATCACTACTGTACTATCATCATCACTACTGTACTACCATCATCACTACTGTACTACCATCATCACTACTGTACTACCATCATCACTACTGTACTACCATCATCACTACTGTACTACCATCATCACTACTGTACTATCATCATCACTACTGTACTATCATCATCACTACTGTACTACCATCATCACTACTGTACTATCATCATCACTACTGTACTACCATCATCACTACTGTACTATCATCATCACTACTGTACTATCATCATCACTACTGTACTACCATCATCACTACTGTACTACCATCATCACTACTGTACTACCATCATCACTACTGTACTACTATCATCATCACTACTGTACTATCATCATCACTACTGTACTACTGTCATCATCACTACTGTACTATCATCATCACTACTGTACTACCATCATCACTACTGTACTATCATCATCACTACTGTACTACCATCATCACTACTGTACTACCATCATCACTACTGTACTATCATCATCACTACTGTACTACTACCATCATCACTACTGTACTATCATCATCACTATTGTACTACCATCATCACTACTGTACTACCATCATCACTACTGTACTATCATCATCACTACTGTACTACCATCATCACTACTGTACTACCATCATCACTACTGTACTACCATCATCACTACTGTACTACCATCATCACTACTGTACTACCATCATCACTACTGTACTACTGTACATCATCACTACTGTACTATCATCATCACTACTGTACTACCATCATCACTACTGTACTACCATCATCACTACTGTACTATCATCATCACTACTGTACTACTCATCATCACTACTGTACTACCATCATCACTACTGTACTACTGTACATCATCACTACTGTACTATCATCATCACTACTGTACTATCATCATCACTACTGTACTATCATCATCACTACTGTACTATCATCATCACTACTGTACTATCATCATCACTACTGTACTACCATCATCACTACTGTACTACCATCATCACTACTGTACTACCATCATCACTACTGTACTACCATCATCACTACTGTACTACCATCATCACTACTGTACTACTGTACATCATCACTACTGTACTATCATCATCACTACTGTACTACCATCATCACTACTGTACTACCATCATCACTACTGTACTACCATCATCACTACTGTACTACCATCATCACTACTGTACTACCATCATCACTACTGTACTACCATCATCACTACTGTACTACCATCATCACTACTGTACTATCATCATCACTACTGTACTACCATCATCACTACTGTACTACCATCATCACTACTGTACTACCATCATCACTACTGTACTATCATCATCACTACTGTACTATCATCATCACTACTGTACTATCATCATCACTACTGTACTACCATCATCACTACTGTACTACCATCATCACTACTGTACTACCATCATCACTACTGTACTACCATCATCACTACTGTACTACCATCATCACTACTGTACTATCATCATCACTACTGTACTATCATCATCACTACTGTACTACCATCATCACTACTGTACTACCATCATCACTACTGTACTACCATCATCACTACTGTACTACCATCATCACTACTGTACTACCATCATCACTACTGTACTACCATCATCACTACTGTACTACCATCATCACTACTGTACTACCATCATCACTACTGTACTACCATCATCACTACTGTACTACCTTCATTACTACTGTACTATCATCATCACTACTGTACTACCATCATCACTACTGTACTACCATCATCACTACTGTACTACCATCATCACTACTGTACTACCATCATCACTACTGTACTACCATCATCACTACTGTACTACCATCATCACTACTGTACTACCATCATCACTACTGTACTACCATCATCACTACTGTACTATCATCATCACTACTGTACTACCATCATTACTACTGTACTACCATCATCACTACTGTACTACCATCATCACTACTGTACTACCATCATCACTACTGTACTACCATCATCACTACTGTACTATCATCATCACTACTGTACTATCATCATCACTACTGTACTACCATCATCACTACTGTACTATCATCATCACTACTGTACTATCATCATCACTACTGTACTACCATCATCACTACTGTACTACCATCATCACTACTGTACTATCATCATCACTACTGTACTACCATCATCACTACTGTACTACCATCATTACTACTGTTTTTCAGTCGCTTTAATCCACTGTCCTGAAAACATCCTGACCTGTTGCTGACCCTGCAACACTATGTTGCTGACCCTGCAACACTATGTTGCTGACCCTGCAACACTATGTTGCTGACCCTGCAACACTATGTTGCTGATCCTACAACACTATGTTGCTGACCCTGCAACACCATGTTGCTGATCCTACAACACTATGTTGCTGACCCTGCAACACCATGTTCCTGACCCTGCAACACCATATTCCTGACCCTGCAACACTATGTTGCTGACCCTGCAACACCATGTTGCTGATCCTACAACACTATGTTGCTGACCCTGCAACACCATGTTCCTGACCCTGCAACACCATGTTCCTGACCCTGCAACACCATGTTCCTGACCCTGCAACACTATGTTGCTGACCCTGCAACACCATGTTGCTGATCCTACAACACTATGTTGCTGACCCTGCAACACCATGTTCCTGACCCTGCAACACTATGTTGCTGACCCTGCAACACCATGTTGCTGATCCTACAACACTATGTTGCTGACCCTGCAACACCATGTTCCTGACCCTGCAACACTATGTTGCTGACCCTGCAACACCATGTTGCTGATCCTACAACACTATGTTCCTGACCCTGCAACACCATGTTCCTGACCCTGCAACACCATGTTCCTGACCCTGCAACACTATGTTGCTGACCCTGCAACACCATGTTGCTGATCCTACAACACTATGTTGCTGACCCTGCAACACCATGTTCCTGACCCTGCAACACTATGTTGCTGACCCTGCAACACTATGTTGCTGACCCTGCAACACCATGTTGCTGATCCTACAACACTATGTTGCTGACCCTGCAACACTATGTTGCTGATCCTGCAACACTATGTTGCTGACCCTGCAACACCATGTTGCTGATCCTACAACACTATGTTCCTGACCCTGCAACACCATGTTCCTGACCCTGCAACACCATGTTCCTGACCCTGCAACACTATGTTGCTGACCCTGCAACACCATGTTGCTGATCCTACAACACTATGTTGCTGACCCTGCAACACCATGTTCCTGACCCTGCAACACTATGTTGCTGACCCTGCAACACCATGTTGCTGATCCTACAACACTATGTTGCTGACCCTGCAACACCATGTTCCTGACCCTGCAACACCATGTTCCTGACCCTGCAACACTATGTTGCTGACCCTGCAACACCATGTTCCTGACCCTGCAACACCATGTTCCTGACCCTGCAACACTATGTTGCTGACCCTGCAACACTATGTTGCTGACCCTGCAACACAACACCATACTCTAGTTTTTAACAACCTTCAGTTTTCATGACTTATCGTCAGAACAGTTCAGTAGTTATTCTCTGAACAGTTCAGTAGTTATTCTCTGAACAGGTCAGTAGTTATTCTCTGAACAGGTCAGTAGTTATTCTCTGAACAGTTCAGTAGTTATTCTCTGAACAGTTCAGTAGTTATTCTCTGAACAGGTCAGTAGTTATTCTCTGAACAGGTCAGTAGTTATTCTCTAAACAGGTCAGTAGTTATTCTCTGAACAGGTCAGTAGTTATTCTCTGAACAGGTCAGTAGTTATTCTCTGAACAGGTCAGTAGTTATTCTCTGAACAGGTCAGTAGTTATTCTCTGAACAGGTCAGTAGTTATTCTCTAAACAGGTCAGTAGTTATTCTCTGAACAGGTCAGTAGTTATTCTCTGAACAGGTCAGTAGTTATTCTCTGAACAGGTCAGTAGTTATTCTCTGAACAGGTCAGTAGTTATTCTCTGAACAGGTCAGTAGTTATTCTCTGAACAGGTCAGTAGTTATTCTCTGAACAGGTCAGTAGTTATTCTCTGAACAGGTCAGTAGTTATTCTCTGAACAGGTCAGTAGTTATTCTCTGAACAGGTCAGTAGTTATTCTCTGAACAGGTCAGTAGTTATTCTCTGAACAGGTCAGTAGTTATTCTCTGAACAGGTCAGTAGTTATTCTCTGAACAGGTCAGTAGTTATTCTCTGAACAGGTCAGTAGTTATTCTCTGAACAGGTCAGTAGTTATTCTCTGAACAGGTCAGTAGTTATTCTCCGAACAGGTCAGTAGTTATTCTCTGAACAGGTCAGTAGTTATTCTCTGAACAGGTCAGTAGTTATTCTCCGAACAGGTCAGTAGTTATTCTCTGAACAGGTCAGTAGTTATTCTCCGAACAGGTCAGTAGTTATTCTCTGAACAGGTCAGTAGTTATTCTCCGAACAGGTCAGTAGTTATTCTCTGAACAGGTCAGTAGTTATCCTCTGAACAGGTCAGTAGTTATCCTCTGAACAGGTCAGTAGTTATCCTCTGAACAGGTAAGTAGTTATTCTCTGAACATGTCAGTAGTTATTCTCTGAACAGGCCAGTAGTTATTCTCTGAACAGGCCAGTAGTTATTCTCTGAACAGGTCAATTATCCTCTGAACAGGTCAGTAGTTATCCTCTGAACAGGTCAGTAGTTATCCTCTGAACAGGTCAGTAGTTATCATCTGAACAGGTCAGTAGTTATCCTCTGAACAGGTCAGTAGTTATCCTCTGAACAGGTCAGTAGTTATCCTCTGAACAGGTAAGTAGTTATTCTCTGAACATGTCAGTAGTTATTCTCTGAACAGGTCAGTAGTTATTCTCTGAACATGTCAGTAGTTATTCTCTGAACAGGTCAGTAGTTATCCTCTGAACATGTCAGTAGTTATTCTCTGAACAGGTCAGTAGTTATTCTCTGAACATGTCAGTAGTTATTCTCTGAACATGTCAGTAGTTATTCTCTGAACAGGCCAGTAGTTATTCTCTGAACAGGTCAGTAGTTATTCTCTGAACATGTCAGTAGTTATTCTCTGAACATGTCAGTAGTTATTCTCTGAACAGGCCAGTAGTTATTCTCTGAACAGGTCAGTAGTTATTCTCTGAACAGGTCAGTAGTTATTCTCTGAACAGGTCAGTAGTTATTCTCTGAACAGGCCAGTAGTTATTCTCTGAACAGGTCAGTAGTTATTCTCTGAACAGGTCAGTAGTTATTCTCTGAACAGGTCAGTAGTTATTCTCCGAACAGGTCAGTAGTTATCCTCTGAACATGTCAGTAGTTATCCTCTGAACAGGTCAGTAGTTAATGATTGGATACTATTGTTTGTATGTGTGTGTGTGTGTGTGAACTCACCTAGTTGTACTCACCTAGTTGAGGTTGCGGGGGTCGAGTCCGAGCTCCTGGCCCCGCCTATTCACTGATCGCTACTAGGTCACTCTCTCTGAGCCGTGAGCTTTATCATACCTCTGCTTAAAGCTATGTATGGATCCTGCCTCCACTACATCGCTTCCCAAACTATTCCACTTACTGACTACTCTGTGGCTGAAGAAATACTTCCTAACATCCCTGTGATTCATCTGTGTCTTCAGCTTCCAACTGTGCCCCCTTGTTACTGTGTCCAATCTCTGGAACATCCTGTCTTTGTCCACCTTGTCAATTCCTCTCAGTATTTTGTATGTCGTTATCATGTCCCCCCTATCTCTCCTGTCCTCCAGTGTCGTCAGGTTGATTTCCCTTAACCTCTCCTCGTAGGACATACCTCTTAGCTCTGGGACTAGTCTTGTTGCAAACCTTTGCACTTTCTCTAGTTTCTTCACGTGCTTGGCTAGGTGTGGGTTCCAAACTGGTGCCGCATACTCCAATATGGGCCTAACATACACGGTGTACAGGGTCCTGAATGATTCCTTATTAAGATGTGTGTGTGTGTGTGTGTGTGTGTGTGTGTGTGTGTGTGTGTGTGTGTGTGTGTGTGTATGTGTGGTGATCCTCGTTATACACTCTAACCTTTACCTGTCAAAAGAAGAGCGGGCACCCGCCACCTTGAGAGACATTAGTCATCAACTGGTTGATGTGTCTACCTGACCATGTTGTTGTAATCATATAATTGATGTTGAAAGATTTACATAATGGTTGAGAAGCATCGTGCAACTATTATGACTGATGTAGTGATGGCTGACGCTCCCAAACAACTTGCACATCATCCTCTCTCAAGAGCATTGGCTGGAAGATTGTATGATGCCCAGGTTACATCTTACCTAGAATATGATGCCCAGGTTACATCTTACCTTGAATATGATGCCCAGTTTACATCTTACCTTGAATATAATGCCCAGGTTACATCTTACCTTGAATATGCATCACTTCTGGCCCTTCCTTCGTCTCTATCTCATCTGGTAAGTGTAGCAGCTCAGGCTGACTGACTGCGTTACCTGAAGACTCATCCTATTGTGATGGAGTATGACTGGAAAATCCTCCTCCTTGATGAGTTTCCCTGGTAGATATATTTTATATAAACCAGTTTACCTACATGATGTTCTGTAATTGATTTTGAGAATGAGAAATATGAGGTGTGTGGGACTTGTAGAGAGGGTAAAAGACCGTACAAGGAGCCTCAACTGAAGCTCGACTCGTCCTGGTTAGACCGGTCAGTCAGACCAAAATCTTTAAGACCGGAGAGATATCGGTGGCTATATTCTTGTATAGAATGTTAATGTACTCAAGGTCCCCCATCCCGCCTCCAACTTTATGACAAGAGACACTTATTGAAGCACAAGACTCAGGGTCAGTAACGTTCTCAAGGCCATACTATATCAGAGGAGGAGAGAGAGAGATGGATAGATTGACATAGACAGACAGAAACAGAGGAAGAGAGACAGATGCACTAACCCTGCTGAGAACTTTACAAACTACAAAGAGAGTCCAGCCTCCCTCTAAACTTTTCACATTTTACTTTTACAAAAACTTTTGTCGATGGTGATCCAAAGTGGAAAATACCCTGGTAAACTTGTTATGTCTCAACCAATGGGAGAGAAGACTGTGGAAGCCGAAAGTGATGATTGGTGATGGTAAGTATTGATAATAATGATGAGGATGGAGGTGATGGTGGTCACTAAGAACCATGATATAGCATCAAGGAGGAAGAATCATGTCATGAGCCTCAGTGACACCAGCGAGAATCACAGTCCTTGAGTTTACTTGCTATTGAGCACGCTTGAAACTTAGGAAATTACATCTGTTGCCATGACGGAGGCGTGGAAGACTTTTTTGTAGCGGTACAGACAGAAAAACTAACACACGACAGGGAAACAAGATGAAAATAATGAGAGAGAGAAGTTGCACTACCACTGCAGCCCATCAATCAGGGAAGACCTACTGTGTTCATGGAGGTATACAACCTTGAATCATCGCTACCACAGGAGGTATACAACCTTGAATCATCGCTACAACAGGAGGTTTACAACCTTGAATCATCGCTACCACAGGAGGTATACAACCTTGAATCATCGCTACCACAGGAGGTATACAACCTTGAATCATCGCTACAACAGGAGGTTTACAACCTTGAATCATCGCTACCACAGGAGGTTTACAACCTTGAATCATCGCTACCACAGGAGGTATACAACATTGAATCACCGCTACCACAGGAGGTATACAACCTTGAATCATCGCTACCACAGGAGGTATACAACCTTGAATCATCGCTACCACAGGAGGTATACAACCTTGAATCATCGCTACCACAGGAGGTATACAACCTTGAATCATCGCTACTACAGGAGGTATACAACCTTGAATCATCGCTACTACAGGAGGTATACAACCTTGAATCATCGCTACCACAGGAGGTATACAACCTGAATCATCGCTACTACAGGAGGTATACAACCTTGAATCATCGCTACCACAGGAGGTATACAACCTTGAATCATCGCTACCACAGGAGGTATACAACCTTGAATCATCGTTACCACAGGAGGTATACAACCTTGAATCATCGCTACCACAGGAGGTATACAACTTTGAATCATCGCTACCACAGGAGGTATACAACCTTGAATCATCGCTACCACAGGAGTTATACAACCTTGAATCATCGCTACCACAGGAGGTATACAACCTTGAATCATCGCTACCACAGGAGGTATACAACCTTGAATCACCGCTACCACAGGAGGTATACAACCTTGAATCACCGCTACCACAGGAGATATACAACCTTGAATCATCGCTACCACAGGAGGTATACAACCTTGAATCATCGCTACCACAGGAGGTATACAACCTTGAATCACCGCTACCACAGGAGGTATACAACTTTGAATCACCGCTACCACAGGAAGTATACAACCTTGAATCACCGCTACCACAGGAGGTATACAACCTTGAATCACCGCTACCACAGGAGGTATAAACCTTGAATCACCGCTACCACAGGAGGTATACAACCTTGAATCATCGCTACCACAGGAGGTATACAACCTTGAATCATCGCTACCACAGGTTGTATACAGCCTTGAATCACCGCTACCACAGGATGTATACAACCTTGAATCGCCGCTACCACAGAAGGTATACAATCTTGAATCACCGCTACCACAGGAGGTATACAGCCTTGAATCACCGCTACCACAGGAGGTATACAACCTTAAATCACAGCTACCACAGGAGGTATACAGCCTTGAATCACCGCTACCACAGGAGGTATACAACCTTAAATCACCGCTACCACAGGAGGTATACAACCTTGAATCATACAACCTTGAATCACCGCTACCACAGGAGGTATACAACCTTGAATCACCGCTACCACAGGAAGTATACAACCTTGAATCACCGCTACCACAGGAGGTATACAACCTTGAATCACCGCTACCACAGGAGGTATACAACCTTGAATCACCGCTACCACAGGAGGTATACAACCTTGAATCACCGCTACCACAGGAGGTATACAACCTTGAGTTACCGCTACCACAGGAAGTATACAACCTTGAATCACCGCTACCACAGGAGGTATACAACCTTGAATCACCGCTACCACAGGAGGTATACAACCTTGAATCACCGCTACCACAGGAGGTATACAACCTTGAATCACCGCTACCACAGGAGGTATACAACCTTGAATCACCGCTACCACAGGAGGTATACAACCTTGAATCATCGCTACCACAGGTTGTATACAGCCTTGAATCATCGCTACCACAGGAGGTATACAACCTTGAATCACCGCTACCACAGGAGGTATACAGCCTTGAATCACCGTTACCACAGGATGTATACAACCTTGAATCGCCGCTACCACAGGAGGTATACAATCTTGAATCACCGCTACCACAGGAGGTATACAACCTTCAGTCATCGCTACCACAGGAGGTATACAACCTTGAATCATCGATACCACAGGTTGTATACAGCCTTGAATCATCGCTACCACAGGAGGTATACAACCTTGAATCACCGCTACAACAGGAGGTATACAGCCTTGAATCACCGTTACCACAGGATGTATACAACCTTGAATCGCCGCTACCACAGGAGGTATACAATCTTGAATCACCGCTACCACAGGAGGTATACAGCCTTGAATCATCGCTACCACAGGAGGTATACAACCTTGAATCACCGCTACCACAGGAGGTATACAGCCTTGAATCACCGTTACCACAGGATGTATACAACCTTGAATCGCCGCTACCACAGGAGGTATACAATCTTGAATCACCGCTACCACAGGAGGTATACAGCCTTGAATCACCGCTACCACAGGAGGTATACAACCTTAAATCACAGCTACCACAGGAGGTATACAGCCTTGAATCACCGCTACCACAGGAGGTATACAACCTTAAATCACCGCTACCACAGGAGGTATACAACCTTGAATCATCGCTACCACAGGAGGTATACAACCTTGAATCACCGCTACCACAGGAAGTATACAACCTTGAATCACCGCTACCACAGGAGGTATACAACCTTGAATCACCGCTACCACAGGAGGTATACAACCTTGAATCACCGCTACCACAGGAGGTATACGGCCTTGAATCACCGATACCACAGGATGTATACAACCTTGAATCGCCGCTACCACAGGAGGTATACAATCTTGAATCACCGCTACCACAGGAGGTATACAGCCTTGAATCACCGCTACCACAGGAGGTATACAACCTTAAATCACAGCTACCACAGGAGGTATACAGCCTTGAATCACCGCTACCACAGGAGGTATACAACCTTAAATCACCGCTACCACAGGAGGTATACAACCTTGAATCATCGCTACCACAGGAGGTATACAACCTTGAATCACCGCTACCACAGGAAGTATACAACCTTGAATCACCGCTACCACAGGAGGTATACAACCTTGAATCACCGCTACCACAGGAGGTATACAACCTTGAATCACCGCTACCACAGGAGGTATACGGCCTTGAATCACCGATACCACAGGAGGTATACAACCTTGAATCACCGCTACCACAGGAAGTATACAACCTTGAATCACCGCTACCACAGGAAGTATACAACCTTGAATCACCGCTACCACAGGAAGTATACAACCTTGAATCACCGCTACCACAGGAGGTATACAACCTTCAATCACCGCTACCACAGGAGGTATACAACCTTGAATCACCGCTACCACAGGAGGTATACAACCTTGAGTTACCGCTACCACAGGAAGTATACAACCTTGAATCACCGCTACCACAGGAGGTATACAACCTTGAATCACCGCTACCACAGGAGGTATACAACCTTGAATCACCGCTACCACAGGAGGTATACAACCTTGAATCACCGCTACCACAGGAGGTATACAACCTTGAATCACCGCTACCACAGGAGGTATACAACCTTGAATCATCGCTACCACAGGAGGTATACAACCTTGAATCACCGCTACCACAGGAGGTATACAACCTTCAATCATCGCTACCACAGGAGGTATACAACCTTGAATCATCGCTACCACAGGTTGTATACAGCCTTGAATCATCGCTACCACAGGAGGTATACAACCTTGAATCACCGCTACCACAGGAGGTATACAACCTTGAATCACCGCTACCACAGGAGGTATACAGCCTTGAATCACCGCTACCACAGGAGGTATACAACCTTAAATCACCGCTACCACAGGAGGTATACAGCCTTGAATCACCGCTACCACAGGAGGTATACAACCTTAAATCACCGCTACCACAGGAGGTATACAACCTTGAATCATCGCTACCACTGGAGGCATACAACCTTGAATCACCGCTACCACAGGAGGTATACAAACTTGAATCACCGCTACCACAGGAGGTATACAACCTTGAATCATCGCTACCACAGGAGGTATACAGCATTGAATCACCGCTACCACAGGAGGTATACAACTTTGAATCACCGCTACCACAGGAGGTATACAACCTTGAATCACCGCTACCACAGGAGGTATACAACCTTGAATCACCGCTACCACAGGAGGTATACAACCGTGAATCACCGCTACCACAGGAAGTATACAACCTTGAATCACCGCTACCACAGGAGGTATACAGCATTGAATCACCGCTACCACAGGAGGTATACAACTTTGAATCACCGCTACCACAGGAGGTATACAACCTTGAATCACCGCTACCACAGGAGGTATACAGCCTTGAATCACCGCTACCACAGGAGGTATACAACCTTGAATCACCGCTACCACAGGAGGTATACAGCCTTGAATCACCGCTACCACAGGAGGTATACAACCTTGAATCACCGCTACCACAGGAGGTATACAACCTTGAATCACCGCTACCACAGGAGGTATACAACCTTGAATCACCGCTACCACAGGAGGTATACAGCCTTGAATCACCTATACCACAGGAGGTATACAACCTTGAATCACCGATACCACAGGAGGTATACAACCTTGAATCACCGCTACCACAGTAAGTATACAACCTTGAATCACCGCTACCACAGGAGGTATACAACCTTGAATCACCGCTACCACAGGAAGTATACAACCTTGAATCACCGCTACCACAGGAAGTATACAACCTTGAATCACCGCTACCACAGGAAGTATACAACCTTGAATCACCGCTACCACAGGAGGTATACAACCTTGAATCACCGCTACCACAGGAGGTATACAACCTTGAATCACCGCTACCACAGGAGGTATACAACCTTGAGTTACCGCTACCACAGGAAGTATACAACCTTGAATCACCGCTACCACAGGAGGTATACAACCTTGAATCACCGCTACCACAGGAGGTATACAACCTTGAATCACCGCTACCACAGGAGGTATACAACCTTGAATCACCGCTACTACAGGAGGTATACAACCTTGAATCACCGCTACTACAGGAGGTATACAACCTTGAACCACCGCTACCACAGGAAGTATACAACCTTGAATCACCGCTACCACAGGAGGTATACAGGCTTGAATCACCGCTACCACAGGAGGTATACAACCTTGAATCACCGCTACCACAGGAAGTATACAACCTTGAATCACCGCTACCACAGGAGATATACAACCTTGAATCATCGCTACCACAGGAGGTATACAACCTTGAATCACCGCTACCACAGGAGGTATACAACCTTGAGTTACCGCTACCACAGGAAGTGTACAACCTTGAATCACCGCTACCACACGAGGTATACAACCTTGAATCACCGCTACCACAGGAGGTATACAACCTTGAATCACCGCTACCACAGGAGGTATACAACCTTGAATCACCGCTACCACGGGAGGTATACAACCTTGAATCACGGCTCCCACAGGAGGTATACAACCTTGAATTACCGGTACCACAGGAGGTATACAGCCTTGAATCACCGCTACCACAGGAGGTATACAACCTTGAATCACGGCTCCCACAGGAGGTATACAACCTTGAATTACAGGTACCACAGGAGGTATACAGCCTTGAATCACCGCTACCACAGGAGGTATACAACCTTGAATTACTGCTACCACAGGGCAGTACACACACACACAAGAATCAGTCATGATAAAAGTGTTACACCAAGAACAATAACATTACGTTACATACATAAGGACTGTTATACACTTATGTTCTTCCTGTCATCTTAACTTTTGCTTAAAAAATCCAAGAAATCCGAACACTATCAGAATGAAGCTACAAAAATAAGTTTGAGCTGATCTTGAACTTCCAAAATTTTTACTTTAAGATTATAACTAAACTTAAGGTCTATGTTCGACACTACGACAGCTAAATAATAATTTGTCACCTGACTGGTAAGAAACAATGTCGACACTGTTTACTTATAAAAAGGACATTAAAAATTCACTTGGAAAAGGTCAGCACTGGAAACAGACACTTGAGAAAGGTCAGCGCTGGAAACTGACACTTTAGAGAGGTCAGCGCTGGAAACAGACACTTGAGAAAGGTCAGCGCTGGAAACAGACACTTGAGAAAGGTCAGCGCTGGAAACAGACACTTGAGAAAGGTCAGCGCTGGAAACAGACACTTGAGAAAGGTCAGCGCTGGAAACAGACACATGAGAAAGGTCAGCGCTGGAAACTGACACTTGAGAGAGGTCAGCGCTGGAAACTGACACTTGAGAAAGGTCAGCGCTGGAAACAGACACTTGAGAAAGGTCAGCGCTGGAAACTGACACTTGAGAAAGGTCAGCGCTGGAAACAGACACTTGAGAAAGGTCAGCGCTGGAAACAGACTCTTGAGAAAGGTGAGCGCTGGAAACAGACACTTGAGAAAGGTCAGCGCTGGAAACAGACACTTGAGAAAGGTCAGCGCTGGAAACAGACACTTGAGAAAGGTCAGCGCTGGAAACAGACACTTGAGAAAGGTCAGCGCTCGAAACAGACACTTGAGAAAGGTCAGCGCTGGAAACACTTGAGAAAGGTCAGCGCTAGAAAAAGACACTTGAGAAAGGTCAGCGCTGGAAACAGACACTTGAGAAAGGTCAGCGCTGGAAACAGACACTTGAGAAAGGTCAGCGCTGGAAACAGACACTTGAGAAAGGTCAGCGCTGGAAACAGACACTTGAGAAAGGTCAGCGCTGGAAACAGACACTTGAGAAAGGTCAGCGCTGGAAACAGACACTTGAGAAAGGTCAGCGCTGGAAACACTTGAGAAAGGTCAGCGCTAGAAAAAGACACTTGAGAAAGGTCAGCGCTGGAAACAGACACTTGAGAAAGGTCAGCGCTGGAAACAGACACTTGAGAAAGGTCAGCGCTGGAAACAGACACTTGAGAAAGGTCACCGCTGGAAACACACTTGAGAAAGGTCAGCGCTGGAAACAGACACTTGAGAAAGGTCAGCGCTGGAAACAGACACTTGAGAAAGGTCAGCGCTGGAAACAGACACTTGAGAAAGGTCAGCGCTGGAAACAGACACTTGAGAAAGGTCAGCGCTGGAAACAGACACTTGAGAAAGATCAGCGCTGGAAACAGACACTTGAGAAAGGTCAGCGCTGGAAACAGACACTTGAGAAAGGTCAGCGCTGGAAACAGACACTTGAGAAAGATCAGCGCTGGAAACAGACACTTGAGAAAGGTCAGCGCTGGAAACAGACACTTGAGAAAGATCAGCGCTGGAAACAGACACTTGGGAAAGGTCAGCGCTGGAAACAGACACTTGAGAAAGGTCAGCGCTGGAAACAGACACTTCAGAAAGATCAGCGCTGGAAACAGGCACTTGAGAAAGGTCAGCGCTGGAAACAGACACTTGAGAAAGATCAGCGCTGGAAACAGACACTTGAGAAAGGTCATCGCTGGAAACAGACACTTGAGAAAGGTCAGCGCTGGAAACAGACACTTGAGAAAGGTCAGGCGCTGGAAACAGACACTTGAGAAAGGTCAGCGCTGGAAACAGACACTGGAGAAAGGTCAGCGCTGGAAACAGACACTTGAGAAAGGTCAGCGCTGGAAACAGACACTTGAGAAAGATCAGCGCTGGAAACAGACACTTGAGAAAGGTCAGCGCTGGAAACAGACACTTGAGAAAGGTCAGCGCTGGAAACACACACTTGAGAAAGGTCAGCGCTGGAAACAGACACTTGAGAAAGGTCAGCGCTGGAAACAGACACTTGAGAAAGGTCAGCGCTCTAAACAGACACTTGAGAAAGGTCAGCGCTGGAAACAGACACTTGAGAAAGATCAGCGCTGGAAACACACACTTGAGAAAGGTCAGCGCTGGAAACAGACACTTGAGAAAGGTCAGGCGCTGGAAACAGACACTTGGGAAAGGTCAGCGCTGGAAACAGACACTTGAGAAAGATCAGCACTGGAAACAGACACTTGAGAAAGGTCAGCGCTGGAAACAGACACTTGAGAAAGATCAGCGCTGGAAACAGACACTTGAGAAAGGTCAGCGCTGGAAACAGACACTTGAGAAAGGTCAGCGCTGGAAACAGACACTTGAGAAAGATCAGCGCTGGAAACAGACACTTGAGAAAGGTCAGCGCTGGAAACAGACACTTGAGAAAGGTCAGCGCTGGAAACACACACTTGAGAAAGGTCAGCGCTGGAAACAGACACTTGAGAAAGGTCAGCGCTGGAAACACACACTTGAGAAAGGTCAGCGCTGGAAACACACACTTGAGAAAGGTCAGCGCTGGAAACACACACTTGAGAAAGGTCAGCGCTGGAAACAGACACTTGAGAAAGGTCAGCGCTGGAAACAGACACTTGAGAAAGGTCAGCGCTGGAAACAGACACTTGAGAAAGGTCAGCGCTGGAAACAGACACTTGAGAAAGGTCAGCGCTGGAAACAGACACTTGAGAAAGGTCAGCGCTGGAAACACACACTTGAGAAAGGTCAGCGCTGGAAACAGACACTTGAGAAAGGTCAGCGCTGGAAACACACACTTGAGAAAGGTCAGCGCTGGAAACACACACTTGAGAAAGGTCAGCGCTGGAAACACACACTTGAGAAAGGTCAGCGCTGGAAACAGACACTTGAGAAAGGTCAGCGCTGGAAACTGACACTTGAGAAAGGTCAGCGCTGGAAACACGCTTGAGAAAGGTCAGCGCTGGAAACAGACGCTTGAGAAAGGTCAGCGCTGGAAACAGACACTTGAGAAAGGTCAGCACTGGAAACAGACGCTTGAGAAAGGTCAGCGCTGGAAACAGACACTTGAGAAAGGTCAGCGCTGGAAACAGACACTTGAGAAAGATCAGCGCTGGAAACAGACACTTGAGAAAGGTCAGCGCTGGAAACAGACACTTGAGAAAGGTCAGCGCTGGAAACAGACACTTGACAAAGGTCAGCGCTGGAAACAGACACTTGAGAAAGGTCAGCGCTGGAAACAGACACTTGAGAAAGATCAGCGCTGGAAACAGACACTTGAGAAAGGTCAGCGCTGGAAACAGACACTTGAGAAAGGTCAGCGCTGGAAACACACACTTGAGAAAGATCAGCGCTGGAAACAGACACTTGAGAAAGATCAGCGCTGGAAACAGACACTTTAGAAAGGTCAGCGCTGGAAACAGACACTTGAGAAAGGTCAGCGCTGGAAACAGACACTTGAGAAAGGTCAGCGCTGGAAACAGACACTTGAGAAAGGTCAGCGCTGGAAACAGACACTTGAGAAAGGTCAGCGCTGGAAACAGACACTTGAGAAAGGTCAGCGCTGGAAACACACACTTGAGAAAGATCAGCGCTGGAAACAGACACTTGAGAAAGATCAGCGCTGGAAACAGACATTTGAGAAAGGTCAGCGCTGGAAACAGACACTTGAGAAAGGTCAGCGCTGGAAACAGACACTTGAGAAAGGTCAGCGCTGGAAACAGACACTTGAGAAAGGTCAGCGCTGGAAACAGACACTTGAGAAAGGTCAGCGCTGGAAACACACACTTGAGAAAGGTCAGCGCTGGAAACAGACACTTGAGAAAGGTCAGCGCTGGAAACACACACTTGAGAAAGGTCAGCGCTGGAAACAGACACTTGAGAAAGGTCAGCGCTGGAAACACACACTTGAGAAAGGTCAGCGCTGGAAACAGACACTTGAGAAAGGTCAGCGCTGGAAACACACACTTGAGAAAGGTCAGTGCTGGAAACAGAGACTTGAGAAAGGTCAGCGCTGGAAACACACACTTGAGAAAGGTCAGCGCTGGAAACACACACTTGAGAAAGGTCAGCGCTGGAAACAGACACTTGAGAAAGGTCAGCGCTGGAAACAGACACTTGAGAAAGGTCAGCGCTGGAAACACACACTTGAGAAAGGTCAGCGCTGGAAACAGACACTTGAGAAAGGTCAGCGCTGGAAACACACACTTGAGAAAGGTCAGCGCTGGAAACAGACACTTGAGAAAGGTCAGCGCTGGAAACAGACACTTGAGAAAGGTCAGCGCTGGAAACAGACACTTGAGAAAGGTCAGCGCTGGAAACACACACTTGAGAAAGGTCAGCGCTGGAAACACACACTTGAGAAAGGTCAGCGCTGGAAACAGACACTTGAGAAAGGTCAGCGCTGGAAACAGACACTTGAGAAAGGTCAGCGCTGGAAACAGACACTTGAGAAAGGTCAGCGCTGGAAACAGACACTTGAGAAAGGTCAGCGCTGGAAACACACACTTGAGAAAGGTCAGCGCTGGAAACACACACTTGAGAAAGGTCAGCGCTGGAAACAGACACTTGAGAAAGGTCAGCGCTGGAAACAGACACTTGAGAAAGGTCAGCGCTGGAAACAGACACTTGAGAAAGGTCAGCGCTGGAAACAGACACTTGAGAAAGGTCAGCGCTGGAAACAGACACTTGAGAAAGGTCAGCGCTGGAAACAGACACTTGAGAAAGGTCAGCGCTGGAAACAGACACTTGAGAAAGGTCAGCACTGGAAACAGACACTTGAGAAAGGTCAGCGCTGGAAACAGACACTTGAGAAAGGTCAGCGCTGGAAACAGACACTTGAGAAAGGTCAGCGCTGGAAACAGACACTTGAGAAAGGTCAGCGCTGGAAACAGACACTTGAGAAAGGTCAGCGCTGGAAACAGACACTTGAGAAAGGTCAGCGCTGGAAACAGACACTTGAGAAAGGTCAGCGCTGGAAACAGACACTTGAGAAAGGTCAGCGTTGGAATAAACATAATTGCCTAAAGTTTAATTTATTATGTACTTAATAAAAAATTTTGTCATAGCAAAAACAACATAAACTTTATAGAAGATCACGAAGATAAAGAAATTAAAACTTTCATAGTTGAGTTACATCAGGAGTGAGTGAGTGTGTGAGTGTGTGAGTGAGTGTGTGTGTGAGTGAGTGAGTGTGTGAGTGTGTGTGTGAGTGTAACATTGCCATAAGTTGCGGCACAAGAATCATTTATGCTAAGAAAGGTGTTGGTCAGGATTAGCATAGAAACAAAGACACAAGTACAGACAAGCTTCTGTTGTGACGACACGTCTCTGTGTAGACCTCTGTGAAGCTCTACACACATTAAAACGTATCTGTGTAGACCTCTGTGAAGCTCTACACACATTAAAACGTCTCTGTGTAGACCTCTGTGAAGCTCTACACACATTAAAACGTCTCTGTGTAGACCTCTGTGAAGCTCTACACACATTAAAACGTCTCTGTGTAGACCTCTGTGAAGCTCTACACACATTAAAGCTGTATAGCCCTTGTGGCTTAGCGCTTCTTTTTGATTATAATAATAATACACACATTAAAACGTCTCTGTGTAGACCTCTGTGAAGCTCTACACACATTAAAACGTCTCTGTGTAGACCTCTGTGAAGCTCTACACACATTAAAACGTCTCTGTGTAGACCTCTGTAAAGCTCTACACACATTAAAACGTCTCTGTGTAGACCTCTGTGAAGCTCTACACACATTAAAACGTCTCTGTGTAGACCTCTGTGAAGCTCTACACACATTAAAACGTCTCTGTGTAGACCTCTGTGAAGCTCTACACACATTAAAACGTCTCTGTGTAGACCTCTGTGAAGCTCTACACACATTAAAACGTCTCTGTGTAGACCTCTGTGAAGCTCTACACACATTAAAACGTATCTGTGTAGACCTCTGTGAAGCTCTACACACATTAAAACGTCTCTGTGTAGACCTCTGTGAAGCTCTACACACATTAAAACGTCTCTGTGTAGACCTCTGTGAAGCTCTACACACATTAAAACGTCTCTGTGTAGACCTCTGTGAAGCTCTACACACATAAATACGTCTCTGTATAGACCTCTGTGAAGCTCTACACACATTAAAACGTCTCTGTGTAGACCTCTGTGAAGCTCTACACACATTAAAACGTTTCTGTGTAGACCTCTGTGAAGCTCTACACACATAAACACGTCTCTGTGTAGACCTCTGTGAAGCTCTACACACATTAAAACGTTTCTGTGTAGACCTCTGTGAAGCTCTACACACATAAAACGTCTCGGTGTAGACCTCTGTGAAGCTCTACACACATTAAAACGTCTCTGTGTAGACCTCTGTGAAGCTCTACACACATTAAAACGTTTCTGTGTAGACCTCTGTGAAGCTCTACACACATAAACAGGTCTCTGTGTAGACCTCTGTGAAGCTCTACACACACAAAACGTCTCTGTGTAGACCTCTGTGAAGCTCTACACACACAAAACGTCTCTGTGTAGACCTCTGTGAAGCTCTACACACATAAACACGTCTCTGTGTAGACCTCTGTGAAGCTCTACACATATTAAAACGTCTCTGTGTAGACCTCTGTGAAGCTCTACACACATTAAAACGTCTCTGTGTAGGCCTCTATGAAACTCTACACAAAAAAAAGTTGCCCCAGTAAAATATTTTTCTTTTCCTCAGTACTGATGGTAATAACTCTTTGTATCCAGAATTAGTTTAGGTTACTTATATATGTGTCAACTTGGTGAGACAAGTTGCCACTTTCTTGCCTCTTCTCTTAGAAGAGGAACAAGGTGAAGTGCGTGAAGATAAACACTATTTCTTGGAATCTAATAGAATTCCAGATCATAAAATTAGTGAGTGGAGTGGAGACAAATGGTTTTTAGAACTTGACGTGCTGTTGGAGTGTAAGCAAGGTAACATTTATGAAGGGGTTCAGGGAAACTGGCAGGCCGGACTTGAGTCCTGGAGATGGGAAGTACAGTGTCTGCACTCTGAAGGAGGGGTGTTAATGTTGCAGTTTTATAACTGTAGTGTAAGTGCGCCTCTGGCAAGACAGTGATGGTGTGAATGATGATGAAAGTTTTCTTTTTCAGGCCACCCTGCCTTGGTGGGAGACTGCCGGTTTGTTAGTAAATAAAACAATATACCACAAATATTTATGAACAACTTGATAATTTTGTTACTAAGGTTTATAACATTTTAAAAAAATCATACAAGATTAGCTTTTATTAGTTAAGGATAATTATAAAAGTAGTAACGTCTGGATATTGCTAAAGCCAAGGATTAAAGTTATCGTAAATTACGTGTTAACTATTATGTACGGTTTTATACTTGTATTGTCCTGTACATGACGAGTGACGGTGTCCAGTACTGTCTTGGTGGTGTGTTTACTTACAAGATGACATGATCTGCTTAGTACTTAGTGGTAATTTTCCTTCTAGAACGAGTTGTGTTGCACAGTAAACTCGCTCCTAGGGAGTGGCATGATAAGAGTATGTTACATTTTATTCAGCATACATCACACACCCATATAGGCTGCTTCCCGATCAACGAACCAGGTGCTAAGGGTATAACGATCAAAGGGGCTCCGTCGTTATACCAGTATCTCCGTTCACCCAGCCAATAACAAGGAAGTCCGCTAAAGCTGTGAAGCGATGTGGTACACTTGTTAAAACAAGTGGCGAAGACAAGTGGTGGAGGAAACAAGTGGCGACAAGCAGGGAAGGTAGACTTGCCTTCCCTGCTGGTCGCTCACGGTTCACCGTGTCTTGCGCCTGCATTTGCCTCATTGATCACCGTGTCTTATGCTTGCTTTTTCTTCATTGTACAAAGTGTAAATACTGTACATGGGCTATAATGCACTGTAAATACCAGCTTGTTTGGTCAAGGAAATATAATTCAGTTGCTATCTGCTGTCTTTTGCTTGCTCCCAAGTGGTAATCGCATTATGGCCAGGTGTGCAGGCCATATCTGCACCTGAGTATGTAATATAGGGGCAAAATCTAATGGAGGAGTGCCACGTAATGTAGCCAGCACTCTCTGTATCACCACGCATTCTCGGCATGTGGTGATGATGCAAGTGTGAGCCTTGCATCCTGTATGATAGCAGTAGAGTCCTCACTCATGTTTGTGTTAGTCTTGTATACAAGAGTGTGGCATAAGAAATAAGTCTTCACAGCTATGGTGTTACTAACACACTATGGGAGTAGTACTTTCTCTGTGTTCAGCGGTCGTTTCTCTACGTGTACTTCCATTCATATTGGTAGAATTACCGACAATATGTTAAGTAAAAGGACACAAGTGCAACTAATGTGACATATTTATTGTGGCAACGTTTTACACTCTCCAGGAGCTTGACAAAGCTCCTGGAGAACGAAACATTTCCACAGTAAAATGTCGCATTAGTTGCACTTGTGTCCTTATACTTAACATATTTCCAATCAGTACCAACAGTACACTGGAGCCGCCTACCTGCTTGCCTTGCGCCACACAGTGGTCTATATACACGTATAATACCAATAAGTTTGAGTATAAAAACAATACATACACAATAGAGCTTTACCAGATGGTAAAGCTTGTTCCGTATGTCGTGTTTATTGCAATAACTTAGAGTAGTAATGAATTAGACGTATGTGCAACATCTGGATATCTTTACTGTGTAGACGTGTCGCCATCCAGTGGTTTATCAATACTATACATGAACATAATCTGAAGACGTAGACATGCATAAGAAAGATGATTCTAGGGACCCACAAACTGAGAAAAACCAAGAATATTGTCCTAACTAAACCTAATGAAACACCACTACATCCCACTGACACAGCTAACAAGATAAACGACTTCTTCTCAACCATAGGATCTAATCTCGCCAGTAAAATCCCACATACCAATGCCCATGCCGGGGACTACCTAGATGGGAATTTCCCTAATTCCTTCTATCTTGCACCAACTGAGCCCACGGAAGTCACTGAGATTATAAAGTCACTTAAAAATAACTCGGGGAATCTGTCTCATGTCCCACCATTACTGTACAAGCGAGCGGCCCATGTCCTTTCGCATGCTATTTCATTACTTTTTAACAAGTCACTAGAGACTAGCACCTTCCCGAAACTACTCAAGATGGCAAGGGTTACACCAATACATAAAGGTGGTGACCCTACAGACTTAAACAACTATAGTCCAATATCTAACTTACCATTGCTATCCAAAATCTTTGAGAAACTCGTGCACAGGAGACTGTATTCATTTATAACGGCTCAAAACATACTCAACCCCTGCCAATTTGGATTCAGGAAAAATAAAAGCACTAATGATGCAATCATAAAAATGCTAGATCTGCTTTACACAGCATTGGAAAATAAGGAATATCCACTAGGAATTTTTATTGACCTAAGAAAAGCTTTTGACACAGTAGACCACGACATCCTACTCCACAAACTTGATCATTACGGTATAAGAGGCCATGCGCTTGCTTATTTCAAATCTTACATTACTAATAGGTATCAGTACGTCACCATTAAAGACACAGCATCAGCAACACGGCCACTTGATACAGGAGTTCCGCAGGGAAGTGTCCTTGGTCCCCTGCTCTTCCTTATATACATCAATGACCTTCCAAACGTATCCCAACACCTGAAACCCATTCTCTTTGCTGATGACACGACTTATGTCATCTCTCACCCTAATCTTGCCACCCTCAACACCATTGGGAATGAGGAGCTGATTAAAATATCGACTTGGATGACAGCCAATAAACTTACGCTTAACACTGACAAAACCTACTATATTATGTTTGGTAGCAGAGCAGGAGATGCACAAATTAACATTAAGATTGACAACACTCTAATTACCAGAAATAATGGGGGCAAATTCCTAGACTTATACCTTGACAACAACCTGAATTTCAGCACCCATATCCAGCATATAACCAAAAAAGTATCCAAAACGGTTGGGATCCTCTCCAAGATACGATACTACGTGCCGCAAAATGCCCTTCTCACACTATACCACTCACTTATTTATCCATACCTCACCTATGCTATTTGTGCTTGGGGATCAACTGCAGCAACACACCTAAAGCCAATAATAACCCAACAAAAAGCTGCAGTAAGAATAATCACTAAATCCCATCCCTGGCAACACACCCCCCCACTCTTCATAGACCTAAACTTACTCCCAGTTCAGTGCATCCACACTTACTACTGTGCAATCTACATCTACAGGGCCTTAAACTATAATATCAACCTTGACCTAAAACGCTTTCTTGATAGTTGCGACAGAACCCACAGGCATAACACCAGACACAAACATCTCTAGGACATTCCCCGTGTCCGACTAAACGTTTACAAAAATTCAATGTATGTCAAAGGCCCTAAAATCTGGAATACCCTACCTGAGAACTCTAGAACTGCAGACACATTCATCACCTTCAAAACTACCATTAGAAAACATCTTATCTCCCTGATACACCCTGTCAACTAACTACACGAATACCACCTGGTGGTTCACACTTACACTCACTCACTCATTTGACCATAAACAGAAATATTAATCTCAATCTTAAAATAATGAATCCTGTGATACTCCAATACTGAAACTATGTACTGTGCCAAAACAAAAGCATTCACATTGCTAAACTCACAAACTAGTATTTAGTTACTTAGCTATAATACCAACTTACCTCATAATTTGTAATATTTTACAATTAAGAATAAAACTAAGTCTGCCCGAAATGCCTAGCCATGCTAAGCGTTCTAGTGGTACACTCTGTAATCACTATTTTACTACATGTAAACCACACAATAACCAAATTTCTGTAAACTCAGCATTGTAATCCTTATAGAGAATAAACTTTGAATTTGAATTTGAATTTGAAATAATCAGTCCCCTCGGCCTATGGTGGTTGTCTTAAAGACTTCTACAAGACTACCACCATAGTCTTCAAGACTACCACCATAGTCTTCAAGACTACCACCATAGTCTTCAAGACTACCACCATAGTCTTCAAGACTACCACCATAGTCTTCAAGACTACCACCATAGTCTTCAAGACTACCGCCATAGTCTTCAAGACTACCACCATAGTCTTCAAGACTACCGCCATAGTCTTCAAGACTACCGCCATAGTCTTCAAGACTACCGCCATAGTCTTCAAGACTACCACCTTAGTCTTCAAGACTACCACCATAGTCTTCAAGACTACCACCATAGTCTTCAAGACTACCGCCATAGTCTTCAAGACTACCACCTTAGTCTTCAAGACTACCACCATAGTCTTCAAGACTACCACCATAGTCTTCAAGACTACCGCCATAGTCTTCAAGACTACCACCATAGTCTTCAAGACTACCGCCATAGTCTTCAAGACTACCACCATTGTCTTCAAGACTACCACCAGTCTTCAAGACTACCACCTTAGTCTTCAAGACTACCGCCATAGTCTTCAAGACTACCGCCATAGTCTTCAAGACTACCACCATAGTCTTCAAGACTACCGCCATAGTCTTCAAGACTACCACCATAGTCTTCAAGACTACCGCCATAGTCTTCAAGACTACCACCATAGTCTTCAAGACTACCGCCATAGTCTTCAAGACTACCACCATAGTCTTCAAGACTACCGCCATAGTCTTCAAGACTACCACCATAGTCTTCAAGACTACCACCATAGTCTTCAAGACTACCACCATAGTCTTCAAGACTACCACCATTGTCTTCAAGACTACCACCATAGTCTTCAAGACTACCACCATAGTCTTCAAGACTACCGCCATAGTCTTCAAGACTACCACCATTGTCTTCAAGACTACCGCCATAGTCTTCAAGACTACCGCCATAGTCTTCAAGATTACCACCATAGTCTTCAATACTACCACCATAGTCTTCAAGACTACCACCATAGTCTTCAAGACTACCACCATAGTCTTCAAGACTACCGCCATAGTCTTCAAGACTACCACCATAGTCTTCAAGACTACCACCATAGTCTTCAAGACTACCACCATAGTCTTCAAGACTACCACCATTGTCTTCAAGACTACCACCATAGTCTTCAAGACTACCACCATTGTCTTCAAGACTACCGCCATAGTCTTCAAGACTACCACCATTGTCTTCAAGACTACCGCCATAGTCTTCAAGACTACCGCCATAGTCTTCAAGACTACCGCCATAGTCTTCAAGATTACCACCATAGTCTTCAATACTACCACCATAGTCTTCAAGACTACCACCATAGTCTTCAAGACTACCACCATAGTCTTCAAGACTACCACCATAGTCTTCAAGACTACCGCCATAGTCTTCAAGACTACCACCATTGTCTTCAAGACTACCACCATAGTCTTCAAGACTACCACCATTGTCTTCAAGACTACCGCCATAGTCTTCAAGACTACCACCATAGTCTTCAAGACTACCACCATAGTCTTCAAGACTACCACCATTGTCTTCAAGACTACCACCAGTCTTCAAGACTACCACCTTAGTCTTCAAGACTACCACCATAGTCTTCAAGACTACCACCATAGTCTTCAAGACTACCACCATAGTCTTCAAGACTACCACCATAGTCTTCAAGACTACCACCATAGTCTTCAAGACTACGGGGTTAGTTATCATCCTGGTGAAGTGATAGACTGTCTCCTCCATCTCCAGTTTCTTAGAGAAATGGTAGACAGATCACCATGGTTGAGCAGACATAAAGTGTCTACACAGTAGTGGAAATAAAGTGTCTACACAGTAGTGGAAATAAAGTGTCTACACACTAGTGGAAATAAAGTGTCTACACAGGAGTGGAAATAAAGTGTCTACACAGTAGTGGAAATAAAGTGTCTACACAGTAGTGGAAATAAAGTGTCTACACAGTAGTGGAAATAAAGTGTCTACACAGTAGTGGAAATAAAGTGTCTACACAGTAGTGGAAATAAAGCAAATTAAGGTTTTTCCAGAAGGATTAATGTTGGCAAGAGACTCCAACCTTGACAGTGTTGACCTTGATATTATTACTGTCCCCCTGACACACCTGTCACCTGACACACCTGTCACCTGACACACCTGTCACCTGACACACCTGTCCCCCTGACACACCTGTCCCCCTGACACACCTGTCCCCCTGACACCTGACACACCTGTCACCTGACACATCTGTCACCTGACACACCTGTCCCCCTGACACACCTGTCACCTGACACACCTGACGCAAAGGGCACATCTGTCACACCTGACATACCTGAACCACCTGTTATACCATTCAACACCTGGTGGATGGTATACCACCTTGCCCCTTACCTGTTCCTATACATCCACTACCACTTGCAGCCTACACAAGCACTTAACTGCCTACACTACCACTTTCAACCTATACAACCATTTACAGCCTACACTACCACTTGTAGTCTACACTACCACTTGTAGTCTACACTACCACTTGTAGGCTACACTACCACTTGTAGGCTACACTACCACTTGTAGGCTACACTACCACTTGTAGGCTACACTACCACTTGCAGCCTACACTACCACTTGTAGGCTACGCTACCACTTGCAGCCTACACTACCACTTGTAGTCTACACTACCACTTGTAGGCTACACTACCACTTGTAGTCTACACTACCACTTGTAGTCTACACTACCACTTGTAGGCTACACTACCACTTGTAGGCTACACTACCACTTGTAGGCTACACTACCACTTGCAGCCTACACTACCACTTGTAGGCTACACTACCACTTGCAGCCTACACTACCACTTGTAGTCTACACTACCACTTGTAGGCTACACTACCACTTGTAGTCTACACTACCACTTGTAGTCTACACTACCACTTGTAGGCT
The DNA here is from genome assembly GCF_038502225.1 of Cherax quadricarinatus. NCBI lineage: Eukaryota > Metazoa > Arthropoda > Malacostraca > Decapoda > Parastacidae > Cherax > Cherax quadricarinatus. Next base: position 22,284,320 of record NC_091345.1, read on the forward strand.
ACACTACCACTTGTAGGCTACACTACCACTTGTAGGCTACACTACCACTTGCAGCCTACACTACCACTTGTAGGCTACACTACCACTTGCAGCCTACACTACCACTTGTAGTCTACACTACCACTTGTAGGCTACACTACCACTTGCATTCTACACTACCACTTGTAGGCTACACTACCACTTGCAACCTACGCTACCACTTGCAGCCTACACTACCACTTGCAGCCTACACTTCCACTTGCAGCCTACACTACCACTTGCAGCCTACACTACCACTTGCAGCCTACACTACCACTTGCAGCCTACATTTCCACTTGCAGCCTACACTACCACTTGCAGCGTACACTACCACTTGCAGCCTACATTTCCACTTGCAGCCTACACTACCACTTGCAGCCTATACTACCACTTGCAGCCTAAACTACCACTTGCAACCTACACTACCTCTTGCAGCCTACACTACCACTTGCAGCTTACACCTCCACTTGCAGCCTACACTACCACTTGCAGCCTGCACTTCCACTTGCAGCTTACACTTTCACTTGCAGCCTACACTACCACTTGCAGCCTACACTACCACTTGTAGCCTACACTTCCACTTATTAAATCACATAATTACTACTGTGTCGCCACCTTCACTCGTGTGACGTCACTCGTTATAAACACCGCCACCTACACTACATTGGTCGAGGTCGACCTCTTTATACCAGTGTTGTGCTTCCTCAGTGGATGGTAGTACCCAAGTAGTACCCAGGTAGTACCCAAGTAGTACCCAGGTCGTGCCCAGGTAGTACCCAGGTAGTGCCCAGGCAATACCCAGGTAGTACCCCAGGCAGTGCCCAGGTAGTACCCCATGTATTATTCAGGTAGTGCTCCAGGTAGGACCCAGGTAGTACCAGGTAGTACCCAGGTAGTTCCCAGGTGGTACCCAGGTAGTACCGCAGGTTGTACCCCAAGGTGTACCCTAGGTAGTGCCCCAGGTAGTACCCAGGTAATACCCAGGTAAGGTTCTTAAAGTAGGACCTGTTTGTTCATTACTACTGGGACATATAAGAGTGTTCAGTGTCCAAGACGTTTATATATAAGTGAAGAGATCAACACTAATATCAGCAGACTGAGGCAGATCACAGCACCTTCCTCACTCACCTTCTATCTTCACATTCACTATTAATTTAGAGGTTCTTGTTACACACAGTATAGTGTTGTTCCAGTGTAGGTTAGTGTTGTTCCAGTGTAGGTTAGTGTTGTTCCAGTGTAGGTTAGTGTTGTTCCAGTGTAGGTTAGTGTTGTTCCAGTGTAGGTTAGTGTTGTTCCAGTGTAGGTTAGTGTTGTTCCAGTGTAGGTTAGTGTTGTTCCAGTGTAGGTTAGTGTTGTTCCAGTGTAGGTTAGTGTTGTTCCAGTGTAGGTTAGTGTTGTTCCAGTGTAGGTTAGTGTTGTTCCAGTGTAGGTTAGTGTTGTTCCAGTGTAGGTTAGTGTTGTTCCAGTGTAGGTTAGTGTTGTTCCAGTGTAGGTTAGTGTTGTTCCAGTGTAGGTTAGTGTTGTTCCAGTGTAGGTTAGTGTTGTTCCAGTGTAGGTTAGTGTTGTTCCAGTGTAGGTTAGTGTTGTTCCAGTGTAGGTTAGTGTTGTTCCAGTGTAGGTTAGTGTTGTTCCAGTGTAGGTTAGTGTTGTCCCAGTGTAGGTTAGTGTTGTTCCAGTGTAGGTTAGTGTTGTTCCAATGTAGGTGGGAGATAATGTTTATAACATTCTTCTGATGTGATGTTGAAGCTTAGAATATGCAACACCACGTACACTGTTGCATTATCTTAGTAGTTGATAACCTGTCAGGTTCACTACACCTGTCAGGTTCACTACACCTGTCAGGTTCACTACACCTGTCAGGTTCACTACACCTGTCAGGTTCACTACACCTGTCAGGTTCACTACACCTGTCAGGTTCACTACACCTGTCAGGTTCACTACACCTGTCAGGTTCACTACACCTGTCAGGTTCACTACACCTGTCAGGTTCACTACACCTGTCAGGTTCACTACACCTGTCAGGTTCACTACACCTGCCAGGTTCACTACACCTGCCAGGTTCACTACACCTGTCAGGTTCACTACACCTGTCAGGTTCACTACACCTGTCAGGTTCACTACACCTGTCAGGTTCACTACACCTGTCAGGTTCACTACACCTGTCAGGTTCACTACACCTGTCAGGTTCACTACACCTGCCAGGTTCACTACACCTGTCAGGTTCACTACACCTGTCAGGTTCACTACACCTGTCAGGTTCACTACACCTGTCAGGTTCACTACACCTGTCAGGTTCACTACACCTGCCAGGTTCACTACACCTGTCAGGTTCACTACACCTGTCAGGTTCACTACACCTGTCAGGTTCACTACACCTGTCAGGTTCACTACACCTGTCAGGTTCACTACACCTGTCAGGTTCACTACACCTGTCAGGTTCACTACACCTGTCAGGTTCACTACACCTGTCAGGTTCACTACACCTGTCAGGTTCACTACACCTGTCAGGTTCACTACACCTGTCAGGTTCACTACACCTGCCAGGTTCACTACACCTGTCAGGTTCACTACACCTGTCAGGTTCACTACACCTGTCAGGTTCACTACACCTGTCAGGTTCACTACACCTGTCAGCTTCACTACACCTGTCAGCTTCACTACACCTGTCAGGTTCACTACACCTGTCAGGTTCACTACACCTGTCAGGTTCACTACACCTGTCAGGTTCACTACACCTGCCAGGCTCACTACACCTGCCAGGTTCACCACACCTGCCAGGCTCACCACACCTGCCAGGCTCACTACACCTGCCAGGTTCACTACACCTGCCAGGCTCACTACACCTGCCAGGTTCACCACACCTGCCAGGCTCACTACACCTGCCACGCTCACTACACCTGCCAGACTCACTACACCTGCCAGGTTCACCACACCTGCCAGGCTCACCACACCTGCCAGGCTCACTACACCTGCCAGGCTCACTACACCTGCCAGGCTCACTACACCTGCCAGGCTCACTACACCTGCCAGGCTCACCACACCTGCCAGGCTCACCACACCTGCCAGGTTCACTACACCTGCCAGGCTCACCACACCTGCCAGGCTCACCACACCTGCCAGGCTCACCACACCTGCCAGGCTCACTACACCTGCCAGGCTCACTACACCTGCCAGGTTCACCACACCTGCCAGGCTCACTACACCTGCCAGGCTCACTACACCTGCCAGGCTCACCACACCTGCCAGGCTCACCACACCTGCCAGGCTCACTACACCTGCCAGGTTCATCACACCTGTCAGGTTCACCACACCTGCCAGGTTCATCACACCTGCCAGGCTCACCACACCTGTCAGGCTCACCACACCTGTCAGGTTCACTACACCTGCCAGGCTCATCACACCTGCCAGGCTCACCACACCTGCCAGCCTCACCACACCTGCCAGGTTCACCACACCTGCCAGGCTCACCACACCTGTCAGGCTCACTACACCTGTCAGGTTCATCACACCTGTCAGGCTCACTACACCTGCCAGGCTCACTACACCTGCCAGGCTCACTACACCTGCCAGGCTCACCACACCTGCCAGGCTCACTACACCTGCCAGGCTCATCACACCTGTCAGGTTCATCACACCTGCCAGGCTCACCACACCTGCCAGGCTCACTACTCCTGCCAGGCTCACCACACCTGCCAGGCTCATCACACCTGTCAGGTTCATCACACCTGCCAGGCTCACCACACCTGCCAGGCTCACTACACCTGCCAGGCTCACTACACCTGCCAGGCTCACTACACCTGCCAGGCTCACTACACCTGCCAGGCTCACCACACCTGCCAGGCTCACCACACCTGCCAGGCTCACCACACCTGCCAGGCTCACTACACCTGCCAGGCTCACTACACCTGCCAGGTTCACCACACCTGCCAGGCTCACTACACCTGCCAGGCTCACTACACCTGCCAGGCTCACCACACCTGCCAGGCTCACCACACCTGCCAGGCTCACTACACCTGCCAGGCTCACTACACCTGCCAGGCTCACCACACCTGCCAGGCTCACCACACCTGCCAGGCTCACCACACCTGCCAGGCTCATCACACCTGTCAGGTTCATCACACCTGCCAGGCTCACCACACCTGCCAGGCTCACTACACCTGCCAGGCTCACTACACCTGCCAGGCTCACTACACCTGCCAGGCTCACTACACCTGCCAGGCTCACCACACCTGCCAGGCTCACCACACCTGCCAGGCTCACCACACCTGCCAGGCTCACTACACCTGCCAGGCTCACTACACCTGCCAGGTTCACCACACCTGCCAGGCTCACTACACCTGCCAGGCTCACTACACCTGCCAGGCTCACCACACCTGCCAGGCTCACCACACCTGCCAGGCTCACTACACCTGCCAGGCTCACTACACCTGCCAGGCTCACCACACCTGCCAGGCTCACCACACCTGCCAGGCTCATCACACCTGTCAGGTTCATCACACCTGCCAGGCTCACCACACCTGCCAGGCTCACTACACCTGCCAGGCTCACTACACCTGCCAGGCTCACTACACCTGCCAGGCTCACTACACCTGCCAGGCTCACCACACCTGCCAGGCTCACCACACCTGCCAGGCTCACCACACCTGCCAGGCTCACTACACCTGCCAGGCTCACTACACCTGCCAGGTTCACCACACCTGCCAGGCTCACTACACCTGCCAGGCTCACTACACCTGCCAGGCTCACCACACCTGCCAGGCTCACCACACCTGCCAGGCTCACTACACCTGCCAGGCTCACTACACCTGCCAGGCTCACCACACCTGCCAGGCTCACGACACCTGCCAGGCTCATCACACCTGTCAGGTTCATCACACCTGCCAGGCTCACCACACCTGCCAGGCTCACTACACCTGCCAGGCTCACTACACCTGCCAGGCTCACTACACCTGCCAGGCTCACTACACCTGCCAGGCTCACCACACCTGCCAGGCTCACCACACCTGCCAGGCTCACCACACCTGCCAGGCTCACTACACCTGCCAGGCTCACTACACCTGCCAGGTTCACCACACCTGCCAGGCTCACTACACCTGCCAGGCTCACTACACCTGCCAGGCTCACCACACCTGCCAGGCTCACCACACCTGCCAGGCTCACTACACCTGCCAGGCTCACTACACCTGCCAGGCTCACCACACCTGCCAGGCTCACCACACCTGCCAGGCTCATCACACCTGTCAGGTTCATCACACCTGCCAGGCTCACCACACCTGCCAGGCTCACTACACCTGCCAGGCTCACTACACCTGCCAGGCTCACTACACCTGCCAGGCTCACTACACCTGCCAGGCTCACCACACCTGCCAGGCTCACCACACCTGCCAGGCTCACCACACCTGCCAGGCTCACTACACCTGCCAGGCTCACTACACCTGCCAGGTTCACCACACCTGCCAGGCTCACTACACCTGCCAGGCTCACTACACCTGCCAGGCTCACCACACCTGCCAGGCTCACCACACCTGCCAGGCTCACTACACCTGCCAGGTTCATCACACCTGTCAGGTTCACCACACCTGCCAGGTTCATCACACCTGCCAGGCTCACCACACCTGTCAGGCTCACCACACCTGTCAGGTTCACTACACCTGCCAGGCTCATCACACCTGCCAGGCTCACCACACCTGCCAGCCTCACCACACCTGCCAGGTTCACCACACCTGCCAGGCTCACCACACCTGTCAGGCTCACTACACCTGTCAGGTTCATCACACCTGTCAGGCTCACTACACCTGCCAGGCTCACTACACCTGCCAGGCTCACTACACCTGCCAGGCTCACCACACCTGCCAGGCTCACTACACCTGCCAGGCTCATCACACCTGTCAGGTTCATCACACCTGCCAGGCTCACCACACCTGCCAGGCTCACTACTCCTGCCAGGCTCACCACACCTGCCAGGCTCATCACACCTGTCAGGTTCATCACACCTGCCAGGCTCACCACACCTGCCAGGCTCACTACACCTGCCAGGCTCACTACACCTGCCAGGCTCACTACACCTGCCAGGCTCACTACACCTGCCAGGCTCACCACACCTGCCAGGCTCACTACACCTGCCAGGCTCACCACACCTGCCAGGCTCACTACACCTGCCAGGCTCACTACACCTGCCAGGCTCACCACACCTGCCAGGCTCATCACACCTGTCAGGTTCATCACACCTGCCAGGCTCACTACACCTGCCAGGCTCACTACACCTGCCAGGCTCACCACACCTGCCAGGATCACCACACCTGCCAGGCTCACTACACCTGCCAGGCTCACTACACCTGCCAGGCTCACTACACCTGCCAGGCTCACCACACCTGCCAGGCTCACCACACCTGCCAGGCTCACTACACCTGCCAGGTTCATCACACCTGTCAGGCTCACGACACCTGCCAGGCTCACTACACCTGCCAGGCTCACTACACCTGCCAGGCTCACTACACCTGCCAGGCTCATCACACCTGCCAGGCTCACTACACCTGCCAGGCTCATCACACCTGTCAGGCTCACCACACCTGCCAGCCTCACCACACCTGCCAGGTTCACCACACCTGCCAGGCTCACCACACCTGTCAGGCTCACTACACCTGTCAGGTTCATCACACCTGTCAGGCTCACTACACCTGCCAGGCTCACTACACCTGCCAGGCTCACTACACCTGCCAGGCTCACCACACCTGCCAGGCTCACTACACCTGCCAGGCTCATCACACCTGTCAGGTTCATCACACCTGCCAGGCTCACCACACCTGCCAGGCTCACTACTCCTGCCAGGCTCACCACACCTGCCAGGCTCATCACACCTGTCAGGTTCATCACACCTGCCAGGCTCACCACACCTGCCAGGCTCACTACACCTGCCAGGCTCACTACACCTGCCAGGCTCACTACACCTGCCAGGCTCACTACACCTGCCAGGCTCACCACACCTGCCAGGCTCACCACACCTGCCAGGCTCACCACACCTGCCAGGCTCACTACACCTGCCAGGCTCACTACACCTGCCAGGTTCACCACACCTGCCAGGCTCACTACACCTGCCAGGCTCACTACACCTGCCAGGCTCACCACACCTGCCAGGCTCACCACACATGCCAGGCTCACTACACCTGCCAGGTTCATCACACCTGTCAGGTTCACCACACCTGCCAGGTTCATCACACCTGCCAGGCTCACCACACCTGTCAGGCTCACCACACCTGTCAGGTTCACTACACCTGCCAGGCTCATCACACCTGCCAGGCTCACCACACCTGCCAGCCTCACCACACCTGCCAGGTTCACCACACCTGCCAGGCTCACCACACCTGTCAGGCTCACTACACCTGTCAGGTTCATCACACCTGTCAGGCTCACTACACCTGCCAGGCTCACTACACCTGCCAGGCTCACTACACCTGCGAGGCTCACCACACCTGCCAGGCTCACTACACCTGCCAGGCTCATCACACCTGTCAGGTTCATCACACCTGCCAGGCTCACCACACCTGCCAGGCTCACTACTCCTGCCAGGCTCACCACACCTGCCAGGCTCATCACACCTGTCAGGTTCATCACACCTGCCAGGCTCACCACACCTGCCAGGCTCACTACACCTGCCAGGTTCACTACACCTGCCAGGCTCACTACACCTGCCAGGCTCACTACACCTGCCAGGCTCACCACACCTGCCAGGCTCACTACACCTGCCAGGCTCACCACACATGCCAGGCTCACTACACCTGCCAGGCTCACTACACCTGCCAGGCTCACCACACCTGCCAGGCTCATCACACCTGTCAGGTTCATCACACCTGCCAGGCTCACTACACCTGCCAGGCTCACTACACCTGCCAGGCTCACCACACCTGCCAGGATCACAACACCTGCCAGGCTCACTACACCTGCCAGGCTCACTACACCTGCCAGGCTCACTACACCTGCCAGGCTCACCACACCTGCCAGACTCACCACACCTGCCAGGCTCACTACACCTGCCAGGTTCATCACACCTGTCAGGCTCACCACACCTGCCAGGCTCACTACACCTTCCAGGCTCACTACACCTGCCAGGCTCACTACACCTGCCAGGCTCATCACACCTGCCAGGCTCACTACACCTGCCAGGCTCATCACACCTGTCAGGCTCACCACACCTGCCAGACTCACCACACCTGCCAGGCTCACTACACCTGCCAGGATCACCACACCTGCCAGGCTCACTACACCTGCCAGGTTCACTACACCTGCCAGGCTCATCACACCTGTCAGGCTCACTACACCTGCCAGGCTCACCACACCTGCCAGGCTCACTACACCTGCCAGGTTCACTACACCTGCCAGGCTCATCACACCTGTCAGGCTCACTACACCTGCCAGGCTCACTACACCTGCCAGGATCACCACACCTGCCAGGCTCACTACACCTGCCAGGTTCACTACACCTGCCAGGCTCATCACACCTGCCAGGCTCACTACACCTGCCAGGCTCACCACACCTGCCAGGCTCACTACACCTGCCAGGTTCACTACACCTGCCAGGCTCATCACACCTGTCAGGCTCACTACACCTGTCAGGCTCACCACACCTGCTAGGCTCACTACACCTGCCAGGCTCACCACACCTGCCAGGCTCACCACACCTGCCAGGTTCATCACACCTGCCAGGCTCACTACACCTGCCAGGTTCACTACACCTGCCAGGCTCACCACACCTGCCAGGCTCACCACACCTGCCAGGCTCACCACACCTGCTAGGCTCACTACACCTGCCAGGCTCACCACACCTGCCAGGCTCACCACACCTGCCAGGCTCACCACACCTGCCAGGCTCACCACACCTGCCAGGCTCACCACACCTGCCATGCTCACCACACCTGCCAGGCTCATTACACCTGCCAGGCTCATTACACCTGCCAGGCTCATTACACCTGCCAGGCTCACCACACCTGCCAGGCTCACTACACCTGCCAGGCTCACTACACCTGCCAGGTTCATCACACCTGCCAGGCTCACTACACCTGCCAGGCTCATCACACCTGCCAGGCTCACCACACCTGCCAGGCTCACCACGCCTGCCAGGCTCACTACACCTGCCAGGCTCACTACACCTGCCAGGCTCACCACACCTGCCAGGTTCATCACAACTGTCAGGCTCACGACACCTGCCAGGCTCACCACACCTGCCAGGCTCACCACACCTGCTAGGCTCACTACACCTGCCAGGCTCACCACACCTGCCAGGCTCACCACACCTGCCAGGCTCACCACACCTGCCAGGCTCACCACACCTGCCAGGCTCACCACACCTGCCAGGCTCACCACACCTGCCAGGCTCACCACACCTGCCAGGCTCACCACACCTGCCAGGCTCACCACACCTGCCAGGCTCACCACACCTCCCAGGCTCACCACACCTCCCAGGCTCACCACACCTCCCAGGCTCACCACACCTGCCAGGCTCTCCACACCTGCCAGGCTCACCACACCTGCCAGGCTCGCCCACCTGCCAGGCTCACCACACCTGCCAGGCTCACCACACCTGCCAGGCTCACCACACCTGCCAGGCTCACCACACCTGCTAGGCTCACCACACCTGCCAGGCTCACCACACCTGCCAGGCTCACCACACCTGCCAGGCTCACCACACCTGCCAGGCTCACCACACCTGCCAGGCTCACCACACCTGCCAGGCTCACCACACCTGCCAGGCTCACCACACCTGCCAGGCTCACCACACCTGCCAGGCTCACCACACCTGCCAGGCTCACCACACCTGCCAGGCTCACCACACCTGCCAGGCTCGCCACACCTGCCAGGCTCGCCACACCTGCCAGGCTCGCCACACCTGCCAGGCTCGCCACACCTGCCAGGCTCACCACACCTGCCAGGCTCACCACACCTGCCAGGCTCACCACACCTGCCAGGCTCACCACACCTGCCAGGCTCGCCACACCTGCCAGGCTCGCCACACCTGCCAGGCTCACCACACCTGCCAGGCTCGCCACACAGGCTGCACACCTGCTCGGCTCACCACACCTGCCAGGCTCACCACACACCTCCCAGGCTCACCACACCTGCCAGGCTCACCACACCTGCCAGGCTCACCACACCTGCCAGGCTCACCACACCTGCCAGGCTCACCACACCTGCCAGGCTCACCACACCTGCCAGGCTCACCACACCTGCCAGCTCGCCCACCTCAGGCCAAACCTGCCAGGCTCACCACACCTGCCAGGCTCACCACACCTGCCAGGCTCACCACACCTGCCAGGCTCACCACACCTGCCAGGCTCACCACACCTGCCAGGCTCACACACCTGCAGGCTCACCACACCTGCCAGGCTCACCACACCTGCCAGGCTCACCACACCTGCCAGGCTCACCACACCTGCCAGCTCGCTCACCACACCTGCCAGGCTCACCACACCTGCCAGGCACACCTCACCACACCTGCCAGGCTCACCACACCTGCCAGGCTCACCACACCTGCCAGGCTCACCACACCTGCCAGGCTCACCACACCTGCCAGGCTCACCACACCTGCCAGGCTCACCACACCTGCCAGGCTCGCCCACCTGCCAGGATCACCACACCTGCCAGGCTCACCACACCTGCCAGGCTCACCACACCTGCCAGGCTCACCACACCTGCCAGGCTCACCACACCTGCCAGGCTCACCACACCTGCCAGGCTCACCACACCTGCCAGGCTCACCACACCTGCCAGGCTCGCCACACCTGCCAGGCTCACCACACCTGCCAGGCTCACCACACCTGCCAGGCTCACCACACCTGCCAGGCTCCCCACACCTGCCAGGCTCACCACACCTGCCAGGCTCACCACACCTGCCAGGCTCACCACACCTACCAGGCTCACCACACCCTGCCAGGCTCACCACACCCAGCCAGGCTCACCACACCCGCCAGGCTCGCCCACCTGCCAGGCCTCGCCACACCTGCCAGGCTCACCACACCTGCCAGGCTCACCACACCCGCCAGGCTCACCACACCTGCCAGGCTCACCACACCTGCCCGGCTCGCCCACCTGCCAGGCTCGCACACCTGCCAGGCTCACCACACCTGCCAGGCTCACCACACCCTGCCAGGTCACCACACCCTGCCAGGCTCACCACACCCTGCCAGGCTCACCACACCTGCCAGGCTCCACCACACCTGCCAGGCTCACCACACCTGCCAGGCTCACCACACCTGCCAGGCCCATCACACCGCCAGGCTCACCACACCTGCCAGGCTCACCACACCCTGCCAGGCTCACCACACCTGCCAGGCTCATCACACCCTGCCAGGCTCACCACACCTGCCAGGCTCACCACACCTGCCAGGCTCTCCACACCCTGCCAGGCTCACCACACCCTGCCAGGCCTGCCCACCTGCCAGGCTCACCACACCTGCCAGGCTCACCACACCTGCCAGGCTCACCACACCCGCCAGGCTCACCACACCTGTAGGCTCACCACACCTGCCAGGCTCACCACACCTGCCAGGTCACCACACCTGCCAGGCTCACCACACCTGCCAGGCTCACCACACCTGCCAGGCTCACCACACCTGCCAGGCTCACCACACCTGCCAGGCTCACCACACTCCAGGCTCACCACACCTGCCAGGCTCACCACACCTGCCAGGCTCACCACACCCTGCCAGGCTCACCACACCCTGCCAGGCTCCACCACACCCGCCAGGCTCACCACACCTGCCAGGCTCACCACACCTGCCAGGCTCGCCACACCCGCCAGGCTCGCCACACCCGCCAGGCTCGCCACACCCGCCAGGCCTCGCCCACCTGCCAGGCCTCACCACACCTGCCAGGCTCACCACACCTGCCAGGCTCACCACACCCTGCCAGGCTCACCACACCTGCCAGGCTCACCACACCTGCCAGGCTCGCCACACCTGCCAGGCTCGCCACACCTGCCAGGCTCGCCACCACCCGCCAGGCTCACCACACCTGCCAGGCTCACCACCACCTGCCAGGCTCACCACACCCTGCCAGGCTCACCACACCCGCCAGGCTCACCACACCCTGCCAGGCTCACCACACCTGCCAGGCTCACAACACCTGCCAGGCTCACCACACCTGCCAGGCTCACACACCTGCCAGGCTCACCACACCTGCCAGGCTCACCACACCTGCCAGGCTCACCACACCCTGCCTGGCTCGCCCACCTGCCAGGCTCACCAAACCTCCCGCCAGGCTCACCACACCTGCCAGGCTCACCACACCTGCCAGGCTCACCACACCTGCCAGGCTCACCACACCTGCCAGGCTCACCACACCCTGCCAGGCTCCACCACACCTGCCAGGCTCACCACACCTGCCAGGCTCACCACACCTGCCAGGCTCGCCCACCTGCCAGGATCACCAACACCTGCCAGGCTCACCACACCTGCCAGGCTCACCACACCTGCCAGGGCTCACCACACCTGCCAGGCTCACCACACCTGCCAGGCTCACCACACCTGCCAGGCTCACCACACCTGCCAGGCTCGCCACACCTGCCAGGCTCGCCACACCTGCCAGGCTCACCACACCTGCCAGGCTCACCACACCTGCCAGGCTCGCCACACCTGCCAGGCTCGCCACACCTGCCAGGCTCACCACACCTGCCAGGCTCACCACACCTGCCAGGCTCACCACACCTGCCAGGCTCACCACACCTGCCAGGCTCACCACACCTGCCAGGCTCACCACACCTGCCAGGCTCACCACACCTGCCAGGCTCGCCCACCTGCCAGGCTCGCCACACCTGCCAGGCTCACCACACCTGCCAGGCTCACCACACCTACCAGGCTCACCACACCTGCCAGGCTCACCACACCTGCCAGGCTCACCACACCTGCCAGGCTCGCCCACCTGCCAGGCTCGCCACACCTGCCAGGCTCACCACACCTGCCAGGCTCACCACACCTACCAGGCTCACCACACCTGCCAGGCTCACCACACCTGCCAGGCTCACCACACCTGCCAGGCTCACCACACCTGCCAGGCTCACCACACCTGCCAGGCTCCCCACACCTGCCAGGCTCACCACACCTGCCAGGCTCGCCACACCTGCCAGGCTCACCACACCTGCCAGGCTCGCCCACCTGCATACATCACTTGACTTATAAATTGTATATTTTAAATACATTATTTATTCAAGGACAAATATTTATTTATCTTAATATTCCTCGAGATCATTTGTTGTGCAACTTGTGTCTGTGCCCCTTTGTACCTGTTTCCCGCCTCTCCGCCTCTTTTTTTTTCCTGCCCACCTGTTTCAGTGTTTCAGTACTGTCATCACTAGTGAACCCTGAAATAAAAATAACGAGGGAAACTAACAAGGTTACATAAGAAAGTTAACATTTAGTTAACAACCAGACGATTAAGTTATGTTTTAGTCACATACACAAGTGTAACTAACAATGTTAATATAAGTAACCTAACAATGTTACCATAATTAACTTAACAATGTTACCATAACAAACTTAACAGTGTTATCATAATTAAGTTAACAATCTTCCCATAACTAACTTAATGTTACCATAACTAAGTTAACAATGTTACCATAACAAACTTAACAGTGTTACCATAACTAAATTAACAATGTTACCATAACTATCCTAACAAACACCAAATGTTTGTGTGTATGCGTGAGAGAGAGAGAGAGAGAGAGAGAGAGAGAGAGAGAGAGAGAGAGAGAGAGAGAGAGAGAGAGAGAGAGAGAGAGAGAGAGAGAGAGAGAGAGAGAGACAGAGAGAGAGAGAGAGAGAGAGAGAGAGAGAGAGAGAGAGAGAGAGAGAGAGAGAGAGAGAGAGAGAGAGAGAGAGAGAGAGAGAGAGAGAGAGAGAGAGAGAGAAGAGAGACAGACAGAGACAGAGAGAGAGAGACAGAGAGAAGAGAGACAGAGAGACAGACAGAGAGAGCGAGAGAGAGAGAGAGAGAGAGAGAGAGAGAGAGAGAGAGAGACAGAGACAGACAGACAGAGAGAGAGAGAGAGAGACAGACAGAAAGACAGAGAGAGAGAGAGAGAGAGAGAGAGAGACAGACAGAGACAGAGAGAGAGAGAGAGAGAGACAGACAGACAGACAGAGAGAGAGAGAGAGAGAGAGAGACAGACAGACAGAGAGAGAGAGAGAGAGAGAGAGAGACAGCACTGTAACGGCACAAATTATCAAAACTTTATGCAAGGAAAGTTTCTGATGTGGAAGTTAACACAACCACCCCAGATGCTCTCTCTCTCTCTCTCTTGTAATCCCCTTATCACTGTGATGGTCGTCGTGTAGGTGTCACAGTATTAACAAGGTAACTTACCTCTCGTAAATGAAAAAAATCTCTAGAGGGTTTTATTCTGCTTTTGCAGACAAATAGTATCATTATCCAGAAGTATGATAATATTATACAGTGTGTGGTATCTGACATAGAATGAGAAGTGATGAAGTCCCTGGTGGTGGAACGTCTTACTAAACTCTCACATACAGTGCAAGAGTCTCCGTCGATCTGATATTCACAATGTACAATCCTGTGAATTCCATCACACATTGAGTTACTCCTACATGATAAAGCTGACATATTACCGATATAAAGTACACTGAGGGATAAATGTTGAATGTAACTTGGGTATATCTGGCTCTAGTTTTAAGAATAGTATTGGTTGAAAAGTAAACAATGAATCTGAGTGTTATGGGAATACTCTTGCTGTATAGCCCTTGTGGCTTAGCGCTTCTTGTTGATTATAATAATATTATGGGAATACTCTTAGAAGTCTGATTATATCTATATGTCAGTATGACAACATGAACATAATGATGTAGTAGCCAGATGACAAGTACTTCTGCCAGTTTGTCATACAGACGATGAGCAAACTACATGGAAAGAGGTCAGGCTTATGGTCGCTCTTTATTATATGTTGTTTCGTTACCTTCCACAGGATGAATATATAAGGTGCATAATAACCTGATCTAGTCTATGGCACTGACCACTGGACTATAATGGCAACAATAAGATCTACAACCTTGGTTCAGGCAATGTTAGTAGGTACCACAGTTATGACATCAACAGTCGTATAGACTTCTATTGTACATAAGATTTGTGGCAGCAAAATAAGCTATTAAAATGATTTGCTGATGGTAGTATTGATCTCAAAAAATAATACGTATTGTTGAAACCATAAAACTCGGATGGCGGACACACACACACACACTCAAACACATATACAACGAGTCATGGTACGTGACGAGGTGGGAGAGTGGGCGCCTGTGACGAGCGGGGTTCCACAGAGGTCTGTCCTGGGACCGGTGCTATTTCTGGTATATGTGAATGGCATGACGGAAGGGACTCAGAAATGTCCCTGTTTGCAGACGATGTGAAGGTAATGAGGAGAATTCAGTCGGATGAGGACCAAGCAGGACTACAAAGGGATCTAGACAGGCTGCAAGCCTGGTCCAGCAACTGGCTCCTAGAGTTTAAGCCCACCAAGTGCAAAGTCATGAAGATCAGGGAAGGGCAAAGAAAATCGTGAACAGAGTACAATTTAGGGGGCCAAAGTCTTCAAACCTCACTCAAGGAAAAGGATCTGGGATTGAGTATAATACCGATCACATCTCCTGAGGCGCACATCAACCAAATAACTGCTGCAGCATTTGGGCGATTAGCAAACTTAAGAATAGCATTCCGGCACCTCCATAAGGAATCATTCAGGACTCTGTACACCGTGTATGTCAGGCCCATACTTGAGTATACAGCACCAGTCTGGAACCCACACCTAATCAAGCATGCACTGGACGTCTGCCCGACGTCGCCACAGGAGGTCTGGCCGACGTCACCACAGGACGTCTGCCCGACGTCACCACAGGACGTCTGCCCGACGTCACCTCGCGACGTCACCCATGACGTCTTCCTAACGTCACCGTTGCCCGACGTCACTCCAGAACGTCACCTCGCGACGTCGCCCTCGACGTCTGTCCTAACGTCATCTCGCGATGTCACCCCACACCCCTCACTACATCACGCCTGGCAGCACCACATGATGTCACATCGACAGTGTTATAGTTTCACAGTGAGCAATTTGAATTTAATATTGTCGAGAATGATTGAGAGAAGATATGTCACGTGTTAATTCCTCTCAGTGCCCCACATCATAAAAATCTTTGAAAGAGTGCTAAGAAGCAGGATTGCAAATCACCTGGATTCCCAAAATCTGCACAATCCAGGGCAACATGGGTTCAGGGCAGGTCGCTCCTGCCTCTCACAACTACTGGATCACTATGATATGGCCTTGGATGCACTGGAAGAAAATCAGAATGCAGATGTAATATACACAGACTTTGCAAAAGCGTTTGACAAATGCGATCATGGCGTAATAGCCCATAAAATACGTGCTAAAGGAATAACTGGGAAAGTGAGGAGATGGATCTTCAACTTCCTAACAAATCGAACACAAAGACTAGTGGTCAACAGAGTTAAATCGGAGGCTGCCATAGTGAAGAGCTCTGTTCCACAAGGCACAGTACTCGC
The DNA here is from genome assembly GCF_038502225.1 of Cherax quadricarinatus. Classification (NCBI taxonomy): domain Eukaryota; kingdom Metazoa; phylum Arthropoda; class Malacostraca; order Decapoda; family Parastacidae; genus Cherax; species Cherax quadricarinatus. The sequence goes on from NC_091345.1 coordinate 22,300,889, forward strand.
CCCCATCTTATTCCTCATCCTCATGTCAGACATAGACAGAGATATACACCACAGCACCGTATCATCCTTTGCGGATGATACTAGGATCTGCATGAGGCTGTCATCTGCTGAGGACGCGGTTAACCTCCAAGAAGATATAAACAAAGTTTTCCAGTGGGCAACGGTAAACAATATGATGTTCAATGAGGACAAATTCCAACTACTCCGTTACGGAAAACTGGAGGAGATAATAACTAGAACAGAGTATACTACAGACTCTGGCCATACAATAGAGCGGAAAAATAATGTAAGGGACCTGGGAGTAGTAATGTCTGAGGATCTCACTTTCAAGGATCACAACAGTGCCACAATCGCACGTGCAAAGAAAATGATAGGATGGATAATGAGAACTTTCAAAACAAGCGATGCCAAGCCAATGATGATCCTTTTCAAATCACTTGTTCTCTCTAGACTGGAATACTGCTGTACATTAACATCTCCATTCAAAGCAGGTGAAATCGCAGATCTAGAGAGTGTACAGAGATCCTTTACTGCACGTATAAGTTCTGTCAAGCACCTTAACTACTGGGAAGGCTTGGAAGCACTTGGCTTGTACTCGTTGGAACGCAGGAGGGAGAGATATATCATAATCTACACTTGGAAAATCCTGGAAGAAATGGTCCCAAATCTGCACACAGAAATCACTCCCTACGAAAGTAAAAGACTGGGCAGGCGATGCAAAATGCCCCCAATAAAAAGTAGGGGCGCCATTGGTACACTAAGGGAAAACACCATAAGTGTCCGGGGCCCAAGACTGTTCAACAGCCTCCCATCAAGCATTAGGTGTATTGCCAATAAACCCCTGGCTGCCTTCAAGAGAGAGCTGGACAGATACCTAAAGTCAGTGCCGGATCAGCCGGGCTGTGGCTTGTACGTTGGACTGCGTGCGGCCAGCAGTAACAGCCTAGTTGATCAGGCCCTGATCCATCGGGAGGCCTGGTCATGGACCGGGCCGCGGGGGCGTTGATTCCCGGAATAACCTCCAGGTAACCAGTGTTCTCATATGTTCGTGTTTGCCTTAGTGTCGATTTTTGCACAGAAAAGCAGCTTTTGGTAGTGCAAGTCATGCAGTAACCGCGTGTGCAGTGTGGGCGTGTGCGGTTTTCCATCTGTCCCGATGTGTGATCTGAGGCCAGATATGTGTGTAGGCTACAGTATGGTCTGAGCCCAGACCATTAGTAACACCCTAGTGTTACATGTCACCCATTGTGACTGTTTAGTTGACACTAGTCAGTCTAGGTGTCAGTTACGAGTGTCGAGGCCTCAGTTTGTTGATGCCATGCTCGGGTTATGCCTAATACGACTCCCATTGAGACTTGTTCCACTCCACCTCCTGACCGTCATAGTGCAGTTATATGTAGAAAACCAGTCTGAGGATGCTTAGACTAACCCCTGCTATGACTCAAACTCTGTCAAGAGAATGACATCGTCAAGCTGTAGTAACCCTGTCGGCAGGCGACAGTCTGACTCATGTCACAGCTTCAGTGAGCAGCCTGCACAAAGATGATGTCACTTTGACTGCTAGCCCGCTCACTTCAGTTATGGTGTATGCTGCTGTGACTCCCAGATGATGTGCCTGAGTCGTCCTAGCCATGATTCACGCTCGCCGGCACCACTAAGCTATGTTGTGCATTCCCAGCAGTGATTGTCCAGCGACAGTACCAGTCGAGAAATGTCTGCGATTGTTTGTGTGTGTGTGTGTGTGTGTGTGTGTGTGTGTGTGTGTGTGTGTGTGTAAGGAAGAAATCACATTAAAATGCGTGGTTGTAAATATGTAGAAAATACCATAGTTACCACAGTGAATATTGTAAATAAAACCTGAGCGCTGACACATGTGCTGACACATGTGCTGACACATTATGTGCTGACACATCATGTGCTGACACATCATGTGCTGACACATCATGTGCTGACACATGTGCTGACACATCATGTGCTGACACATCATGTGCTGACACATCATGTGCTGACACATGTGCTGACACATCATGTGCTGACACATCATGTGCTGACACATGTGCTGACACATTATGTGCTGACTCATTATGTGCTGACACATCATGTGCTGACACATCATGTGCTGACACATGTGCTGACACATGTGCTGACACATTATGTGCTGACACATCATGTGCTGACACATCATGTGCTGACACATGTGCTGACACATCATGTGCTGACACATCATGTGCTGACACACGTGCTGACACATCATGTGCTGACACATCATGTGCTGACACATCATGTGCTGACACATGTGCTGACACATTATGTGCTGACACATCATGTGCTGACACATCATGTGCTTACACATTATGTTCTGACACATGTGCTGACACATCATGTGCTGACACATCATGTGCCGACACATATGCTTACACATTATGTTCTGACACATCATGTGCTGACACATCATGTGCTGACATGTGCTGACACAACATGTGCTTACACATTATGTTCTGACACATCATGTGCCGACACATGTGCTTACACATGTTCTGACACATCATGTGCCGACACATCATGTGCTGACACATCATGTTCTGACACATCATGTTCTGACACATCATGTGCTGACACATCATGTGCTGACACATGTTCTGACACATCATGTGCTGACAGATCATGTGCTGACACATGTGCTGACACATGTGCTGACAGATCATGTGCTGACACATGTGCTGACACATGTGCTGACAGATCATGTTTCATTCAACTTCTCGGTTTTCTAAATCATTTATGCAAAGATGCCAGAGTAGTGCTTCTCCTTCATCATGTTCTCATATTCTTGTTTTCATATTCTCATGTCCTCATATTCTCATGTTCTCATATTCTCATGTCCTCATATTCTCATGTTCTCATATTCTCATGTTCTCATATTCTCATGTTCTCATATTCTCATGTTCTCATGTTCTCATATTCTCATGGTCTCATATTCTCATGTTCTCATGTTCTCATGGTCTCATATTCTCATGTTCTCATATTCTCATGTTCTCATGTTCTCATATTCTCATGTTCTCATATTCTCATGTTCTCATGTTCTCATATTCTCATGGTCTCATATTCTCATGTTCTCATATGCTCATGTTCTCATATTCTCTTGGTCTCATATTCTCATGTTCTCATATTCTCATGTTCTCATATTCTCATGTTCTCATATTCTCATATTCTCATGTTCTCATGTTCTCATATTCTCATGGTCTCATATTCTCATGTTCTCATATACTCATGTTCTCATATTCTCATGTTCTCATATTCTCATGGTCTCATATGCTCATGTTCTCATATTCTCATGTTCTCATATTCTCATGTTCTCATATTCTCATGTTCTCATATTCTCATGTTCTCATATTCTCATGGTCTCATATGCTCATGTTCTCATATTCTCATGTTCTCATATTCTCATGTTCTCATATTCTCATGTTCTCATTTTCTCATGTTCTCATATTCTCATGTTCTCATTTTCTCATGTTCTTATCAAAGTCCAAAAAATCCAGCAGTATGAGAGAGCAGCATCTGGCAACAATGTTATTCTTATTAATTTCGGTAATCTGATGATAAAGATTAATTAATAATCTCAGGTAATTATAACAGGTGATTGATATATTAATTTTATAGCTAATATTCCCGTAGCTAAAATAATATAGGAATAATCGACTTAGTTGTGATATTTTAAGAACTGGTATCCAAGGAATGTAAATATCGGTGATCACTGTAAGACAAGACTTGTGTTTTTGTTAACAGAGATTACGTTAATTACGTCTTAACGGGAGACTAATAACCTGATTAACGAAGGTAGACGTCACTTGTGATGACTGTTGTGGGTGACCAGGTGGAGTAACTAGGTGTGGGAGTGACCAAGTGGTGGAGTGACCAGGTGGAGTAACCAGGTGTGGGAGTGACCAGGTGGTGGAATGACCAGGTGGAGTAACCAGGTGTGGGAGTGACCAGGTGGTGGAATGACCAAGTGTAGCATCTGTTGTTCCTACCATCATGTTAGACAGCTGTTGTTCCTACCATCATGTTAGACAGCTGTTGTTCCTACCATCATGTTAAACAGCTGTTGTTCCTACCATCATGTTAGACAGCTGTTGTTCCTACCATCTTGTTAGACAGCTGTTGTTCCTACCATCATGTTAGACAGCTGTTGTTCCTACCATCATGTTAGACAGTTGTTGTTCCTACCATCATGTTAGACAGCTGTTGTTCCTACCATCATGTTAAATAGCTGTTGTTCCTACCATCATGTTAAACAGCTGTTGTTCCTACCATCATGTTAGACAGCTGTTGTTCCTACCATCATGTTAAACAGCTGTTGTTCCTACCATCATGTTAGACAGCTGTTGTTCCTACCATCATGTTAGACAGCTGTTGTTCCTACCATCATGTTAGACAGCTGTTGTTCCTACCATCAAGTTAGACAGCTGTTGTTCTTACCATCATGTTAAACAGCTGTTGTTCCTACCATCAAGTTAGACAGCTGTTGTTCTTACCATCATGTTAGACAGCTGTTGTTCCTACCATCATGTTAGACAGCTGTTGTTCCTACCATCATGTTAAACAGCTGTTGTTCCTACCATCATGTTAGACAGCTGTTGTTCCTACCATCATGGTAAACAGCTGTTGTTTCTACCATCATGTTAAACAGCTGTTGTTCCTACCATCATGTTAGACAGCTGTTGTTCCTACCATCATGTTAGACAGCTGTTGTTCCTACCATCTTGTTAGACAGCTGTTGTTCCTACCATCATGTTAGACAGCTGTTGTTCCTACCATCATGTTAGACAGTTGTTGTTCCTACCATCATGTTAGACAGCTGTTGTTCCTACCATCATGTTAGATAGCTGTTGTTCCTACCATCATGTTAGACAACTGTTGTTCCTACCATCATGTTAGACAGCTGTTGTTCCTACCATCATGTTAGACAGCCGTTGTTCCTACCATCATGTTAGACAGCTGTTGTTCCTACCATCATGTTAGACAGCTGTTGTTCCTACCATCATGTGATACATCTTCAATCAGTACAGCTGCTCTATCTACCGTTGTTTATGTTCTGTTAACAGAGAACACTTTTACATCTTGTCTACCAGTTCTTCATACCACAAACTGTTCTTAAGGCAGTTGTTTACAACCAAGCAGTTCTCACTACAACTTGTTCTACAACTCCAGCGCCGCGTTCTTCTCTACCTAACTCTTCCATTAACAACCTACAACATTCTACAAGTTCCCCAACAATTTCTGCAGAGGCAGCTTTCTGCTTGATTGGACTCTGCAGTGTCGTCTGGGACTCCAACCAGCAGACTTCATTTCCATCTTAGATTAACACCTGATGAACCTTTTTCCCGCCCCGACACTCAGAAGATTTTTAAACTCCCTTTTCAAATATTACTGAGATTTTGGAAAATGTGTAATTGATGTTGAAAAATTTCGTGAACCTTTTGAACTGAGACTTACCACTTTCGTGAATGTTTATCAAGTGTGTTGACAATGTTCTTGTGTACCAGCCAATAAGTTCGTGAATGTTTAGCAAGTGTGTTGACAATGTTCTTGTGCACCAGCCAATAAGTTCGTGAATGTTTATCAAGTGTGTTGACAATGTTCTTTTGTACCAGCCAATAAGTTCGTGAATGTTTAGCAAGTGTGTTGACAATGTTCTTGTGCACCAGCCAATAAGTTCGTGAATGTTTAGCAAGTGTGTTGACAATGTTCTTGTGTACCAGCCAATAAGTTCATGAATGTTTAGCAAGTGTGTTGACAATGTTCTTGTGTACCAGCCAATAAGTTCGTGAATGTTTAGCAAGTGTGTTGACAATGTTCTTGTGCACCAGCCAATAAGTTCGTGAATGTTTAGCAAGTGTGTTGACAATGTTCTTGTGTACCAGCCAATAAGTTCATGAATGTTTAGCAAGTGTGTTGACAATGTTCTTGTGTACCAGCCAATAAGTTCATGAATGTTTAGCAAGTGTGTTGACAATGTTCTTGTGTACCAGCCAATAAGTTCGTGAATGTTTAGCAAGTGTGTTGACAATGTTCTTGTGCACCAGCCAATAAGTTCGTGAATGTTTAGCAAGTGTGTTGACAATGTTCTTGTGTACCAGCCAATAAGTTCATGAATGTTTAGCAAGTGTGTTGACAATGTTCTTGTGTACCAGCCAATAAGTTCATGAATGTTTAGCAAGTGTGTTGACAATGTTCTTGTGTACCAGCCAATAAGTTCATGAATGTTTAGCAAGTGTGTTGACAATGTTCTTGTGTACCAGCCAATAAGTTCATGAATGTTTAGCAAGTGTGTTGACAATGTTCTTGTGTACCAGCCAATAAGTTCGTGAATGTTTAGCAAGTGTGTTGACAATGTTCTTGTGTACCAGCCAATAAGTTCATGAATGTTTAGCAAGTGTGTTGACAATGTTCTTGTGTACCAGCCAATAAGTTCATGAATGTTTAGCAAGTGTGTTGACAATGTTCTTGTGTACCAGCCAATAAGTTCATGAATGTTTAGCAAGTGTGTTGACAATGTTCTTGTGTACCAGCCAATAAGTTCATGAATGTTTAGCAAGTGTGTTGACAATGTTCTTGTGTACCAGCCAATAAGTTCGTGAATGTTTAGCAAGTGTGTTGACAATGTTCTTGTGTACCAGCCAATAAGTTCATGAATGTTTAGCAAGTGTGTTGACAATGTTCTTGTGTACCAGCCAATAAGTTCATGAATGTTTAGCAAGTGTGTTGACAATGTTCTTGTGTACCAGCCAATAAGTTCGTGAATGTTTAGCAAGTGTGTTGACAATGTTCTTGTGTACCAGCCAATAAGTTCATGAATGTTTAGCAAGTGTGTTGACAATGTTCTTGTGTACCAGCCAATAAGTTCATGAATGTTTAGCAAGTGTGTTGACAATGTTCTTGTGTACCAGCCAATAAGTTCATGAATGTTTAGCAAGTGTGTTGACAATGTTCTTGTGTACCAGCCAATAAGTTCATGAATGTTTAGCAAGTGTGTTGACAATGTTCTTGTGTACCAGCCAATAAGTTCATGAATGTTTAGCAAGTGTGTTGACAATGTTCTTGTGTACCAGCCAATAAGTTCATGAATGTTTAGCAAGTGTGTTGACAATGTTCTTGTGTACCAGCCAATAAGTTCATGAATGTTTAGCAAGTGTGTTGACAATGTTCTTGTGTACCAGCCAATAAGTTCATGAATGTTTAGCAAGTGTGTTGACAATGTTCTTGTGTACCAGCCAATAAGTTCATGAATGTTTAGCAAGTGTGTTGACAATGTTCTTGTGTACCAGCCAATAAGTTCATGAATGTTTAGCAAGTGTGTTGACAATGTTCTTGTGTACCAGCCAATAAGTTCATGAATGTTTAGCAAGTGTGTTGACAATGTTCTTGTGTACCAGCCAATAAGTTCATGAATGTTTAGCAAGTGTGTTGACTATGTTCTTGTGCACCAGCCAATAAGTTCATGAATGTTTAGCAAGTGTGTTGACAATGTTCTTGTGTACCAGCCAATAAGTTCATGAATGTTTAGCAAGTGTGTTGACAATGTTCTTGTGCACCAGCCAATAAGTTCGTGAATGTTTAGCAAGTGTGTTGACAATGTTCTTGTGTACCAGCCAATAAGTTCATGAATGTTTAGCAAGTGTGTTGACAATGTTCTTGTGCACCAGCCAATAAGTTCATGAATGTTTAGCAAGTGTGTTGACAATGTTCTTGTGCACCAGCCAATAAGTTCATGAATGTTTATCAAGTGTGTTGACAATGTTCTTGTGTACCAGCCAATAAGTTCATGAATGTTTAGCAAGTGTGTTGACAATGTTCTTGTGTACCAGCCAATAAGTTCATGAATGTTTAGCAAGTGTGTTGACAATGTTCTTGTGCACCAGCCAATAAGTTCGTGAATGTTTATCAAGTGTGTTGACAATGTTCTTGTGTACCAGCCAATAAGTTCATGAATGTTTAGCAAGTGTGTTGACAATGTTCTTGTGTACCAGCCAATAAGTTCGTGAATGTTTAGCAAGTGTGTTGACAATGTTCTTGTGCACCAGCCAATAAGTTCGTGAATGTTTAGCAAGTGTGTTGACAATGTTCTTGTGTACCAGCCAATAAGTTCATGAATGTTTAGCAAGTGTGTTGACAATGTTCTTGTGCACCAGCCAATAAGTTCGTGAATGTTTAGCAAGTGTGTTGACAATGTTCTTGTGCACCAGCCAATAAGTTCGTGAATGTTTAGCAAGTGTGTTGACAATGTTCTTGTGTACCAGCCAATAAGTTCGTGAATGTTTAGCAAGTGTGTTGACAATGTTCTTGTGTACCAGCCAATAAGTTCGTGAATGTTTAGCAAGTGTGTTGACAATGTTCTTGTGCACCAGCCAATAAGTTCGTGAATGTTTAGCAAGTGTGTTGACAATGTTCTTGTGTACCAGCCAATAAGTTCATGAATGTTTAGCAAGTGTGTTGACAATGTTCTTGTGCACCAGCCAATAAGTTCGTGAATGTTTAGCAAGTGTGTTGACAATGTTCTTGTGTACCAGCCAATAAGTTCATGAATGTTTAGCAAGTGTGTTGACAATGTTCTTGTGTACCAGCCAATAAGTTCATGAATGTTTAGCAAGTGTGTTGACAATGTTCTTGTGTACCAGCCAATAAGTTCATGAATGTTTAGCAAGTGTGTTGACAATGTTCTTGTGTACCAGCCAATAAGTTCATGAATGTTTAGCAAGTGTGTTGACAATGTTCTTGTGTACCAGCCAATAAGTTCGTGAATGTTTAGCAAGTGTGTTGACAATGTTCTTGTGTAGCAGCCAATAAGTTCGTGAATGTTTAGCAAGTGTGTTGACAATGTTCTTGTGTACCAGCCAATAAGTTCATGAATGTTTAGCAAGTGTGTTGACAATGTTCTTGTGTACCAGCCAATAAGTTCATGAATGTTTAGCAAGTGTGTTGACAATGTTCTTGTGTACCAGCCAATAAGTTCGTGAATGTTTAGCAAGTGTGTTGACAATGTTCTTGTGTAGCAGCCAATAAGTTCGTGAATGTTTAGCAAGTGTGTTGACAATGTTCTTGTGTACCAGCCAATAAGTTCATGAATGTTTAGCAAGTGTGTTGACAATGTTCTTGTGTACCAGCCAATAAGTTCATGAATGTTTAGCAAGTGTGTTGACAATGTTCTTGTGTACCAGCCAATAAGTTCATGAATGTTTAGCAAGTGTGTTGACAATGTTCTTGTGTACCAGCCAATAAGTTCATGAATGTTTAGCAAGTGTGTTGACAATGTTCTTGTGCACCAGCCAATAAGTTCGTGAATGTTTAGCAAGTGTGTTGACAATGTTCTTGTGTACCAGCCAATAAGTTCATGAATGTTTATCAAGTGTGTTGACAATGTTCTTGTGTACCAGCCAATAAGTTCATGAATGTTTAGCAAGTGTGTTGACAATGTTCTTGTGTACCAGCCAATAAGTTCGTGAATGTTTAGCAAGTGTGTTGACAATGTTCTTGTGCACCAGCCAATAAGTTCGTGAATGTTTAGCAAGTGTGTTGACAATGTTCTTGTGTACCAGCCAATAAGTTCATGAATGTTTAGCAAGTGTGTTGACAATGTTCTTGTGTACCAGCCAATAAGTTCGTGAATGTTTAGCAAGTGTGTTGACAATGTTCTTGTGCACCAGCCAATAAGTTCGTGAATGTTTAGCAAGTGTGTTGACAATGTTCTTGTGCACCAGCCAATAAGTTCGTGAATGTTTAGCAAGTGTGTTGACAATGTTCTTGTGCACCAGCCAATAAGTTCGTGAATGTTTAGCAAGTGTGTTGACAATGTTCTTGTGTACCAGCCAATAAGTTCGTGAATGTTTAGCAAGTGTGTTGACAATGTTCTTGTGCACCAGCCAATAAGTTCGTGAATGTTTAGCAAGTGTGTTGACAATGTTCTTGTGTACCAGCCAATAAGTTCATGAATGTTTAGCAAGTGTGTTGACAATGTTCTTGTGTACCAGCCAATAAGTTCGTGAATGTTTAGCAAGTGTGTTGACAATGTTCTTGTGCACCAGCCAATAAGTTCGTGAATGTTTAGCAAGTGTGTTGACAATGTTCTTGTGCACCAGCCAATAAGTTCGTGAATGTTTAGCAAGTGTGTTGACAATGTTCTTGTGTACCAGCCAGTAAGTTAGTTTCTTGCTTTGGCAATATTGCAAAAAATTTATTTGATGTATTAAAGCAAGACGGAGAGTTGATTAAAAAGTCAATTTTTGATTAGTAAGACACATGTGCAACACTTAGGTATTATTATTAAAGAAACGTTTCGGCCGAGTAGCAGTCTTCAGTCTCATACTAGCGATTATAACATTAGAGGAGAGGTAATGTTGAGGTGGTGAGTCCCTCAGCCATGATACAAGGTGCTCACTCACTTTGACTATATTGAGTTATCGCAGGTTAAATCTGTATTATGCAATTTTATGTACACAACATGTGTTACCTCAAAACCAATGTTAAAAAAAATGTACTTTATATTGCCAATATCTAAATTAAAATTAGTTACAGGCGTACTTGATCCTCAAGTGCTGGTAAAATTTAGAGAAAGTTTTTTTTTTTTTTTTGTCTGTTGCTCAATTTTTTTTTTTTTTTTTTTTGGAAGAAAGTGGGAAAATTAAAATAGTGGTTTTTATGTGATAATTTCTGTGTACTTCATCCAGTTGACTTTAACACTGAACACTGGTAACTTGATAATGCAAATTGTGAGCAGCTTCTAACTTAATGTGTTAGTGTATTTTAGGATTGTTGTCTCTCGAGGATGGAAGTACAAGACAAACTTAAATCACTATATTGAACGTAAGTCTAGTATGAGAAACCTTATGCGGATAATGTCAAGATCTGACGTTGAAGGAGCACAACAATGTTATCTTTACAACTGCAAGAAAAATGACAGGTTGGATAACTAGAACATTCCAAGCAAGAGATGCCAAACCCATGTTGGCACTCATTGTATCACTCGTTCTCTCTAGGCTGAAACATTGTTGTGTACCAACCGTCCCTTCAAGGCAGGCAGAGCTCCTGACCTGGAAAATGTACAGAGAACCTGCACAGCTTGTGAAGCATCTATATTACAGGGAACATCTGAAGTCTCTCCGAACTGTTCTCTTTACAACATAAGTAGATTTATCATATAATCTGCAGCTGGAAGATTCTGGAGAGAATGGTCCCAAATCTGCACACTGAAATCACTACATATAAACACAAGAAGCTTGCTAAACGACGCAAGATATCTTCAGTGAAAAGCAGGTGACTGATAAATCCACTGAGAGAACGTAATAAGTGAAAAGATACCACGACTCTTCAACACTCTCCCTCAGTTCCTAAGGGGATTACCAATACACCCCTAGAGCTGTCTTCAAGAAAATCGACAAATTCCTCAAATCAGTTCCTGATCAGCTGGGGTGCGGTGCATGCATTGGGGTGTGGGCAGCAAGTATCAATAGACTAATCGATCAAGCCACGAGACCTGGTCTGGGACCAAGCTGCGGGGGTGGTGACCCCAGGTAACTAGTAAAGGTAGCTACAGGTAATGCAGGTGTTGGTATGATAGTGACTGGCAGGTAACCTACAGGTAATGCAAGTGTATGAGAGTAAGCATTACAAGTATACAATCCTGACATCCTCTGTTCTGTGTTTTCTTCCTCTCTTGTATTCTCTCTGTTCTTTCTCTGAATCAAGTCCCTTGTTCCCTCTCTCCTTCCCTTCTTAATATGTTCCCTCACTCCCTTATTTCCTTTCCTTCTCTCTCACTCCCTTCCTTTACTGTCCCCCTCACTCTCTGTTTGTTTGCTCATTCTCTCCCTTTATCCACTCTCCCCTCATTCCCTTTATTCCCTGTCCCCTTCAGTAAGCCATTAATCCGTCTGAAGACTGACGACCCACATGAGTTCTTCATAAATGAAACAAAATGCTGCAGACATCTCCCTAATGTCTGATATGACTCAAACCCCACTTCGAAGAAGCCATTGAGTGCCTGCACATGCACTCCGACCCAGACCCAGACCCGTGGAACTCGATATTCGTCACGAACTGCAAGAAAACCTGATCGCGTGCCTAACTCTAAAAAAAAAAAACACTGATATTGAGTCACGCCACAAAAGTGGCAGTAAAGCATTGCAAGAGACCATAGACCAGTAGCCTTGACATCACACATTATCAAGATTTCTGAAAGTTTTTAAGAAGCAAGATACCAATCACATGGAATCGCAGCATTTGCATAACCCAGGTCAACATGGGTTCCAAACACGCCGGTTCTGCCTTTCACATTGCTGGACCATTACGACATAGTCTTAGATGCATTTGAAGACAATAAACAGATTGTAACAGATGAATTATACACTGGCTTTGCAAAAGCCTTTTACAAGTGCAACAACGAGGTACTTGCACACAAAATGCGTGCAAAAGGAATAACTGGGAAGGTGGGCAGATGGATATTTAACTTTCTAACAAGCGTAACTCAAAGAGTAATAGTAAACAAAGGGAAATCAGGGTCTGCTACAGTGAAAAGTTGTACTGCAAGGCATGGTACTCGCTCCACTTCTCTTCATCATTCTCATATCTGACATAGACAGGGACATAAATCATAGTATCATAGCACTGTATCGTCCTCTGCAGACGATACTAGAATCTGTATAAAAGTGGCAACCATAGCAGACACAGTGAGCCTCCAAGCTGGTGTAAACCTGGTCTTGCAGTAGTCTGCTGACACCAATATGATGTTCATTGAGAACAAATTTCATTTGCTAAGATACGGAAGATTGGAGGAAGTAAACAGGAGACCTGGGAGTGATAATTATACTTTGGGTAATTAATTAAAACTTTAAAACTAGAGATGCCAAGCCAATGATGATAATGTTCTTGTCACTCGTTCTCTCTAGGCTGAAATATTGTTGTGTATTAACGGCCTCCTTCAAGGCAGGAGAAATTGCTGAGCTGGAAAATGTACAGAGAACCTTAACAGCCAGTATAAACTCAGCCAAGCGCCTAAATTACTAATGGTGCCTGAAGTCTCTACAACTGTATACCTTAGAATGTAGGCGGGAAAGATACATCATAGTCTACAGGAAGACACTGGAGGGATGGTCCCAGACTTGCACACTGAAATTACTACTTTTGAACAGAGGGTTGGCAGACGGTGCAGGATACTTCAATGAAAAGCAGGGAGTGATGAGTACACTGAGAGAGAGCTCACTAAGTGTTAAGGGACCTCGACTCTTCAATGCTCTCCCCTCATGCTTAAGAGGGAACTCATCAGATTCCTCAAAACAGTTCCTGATCAACAAGGTTGTGGTGCATACATTGGACTGCGAGCGGTGGGCACTAACAGCTTGATCGATCAGACCAGCAACCAGGAGTCCTGATATGGGACCGGGCCGCGGGTGCGGTGACCTCCGGAAGCGACACCAGGTAAACTCAAGGTAAACTCACTACCTCCTTTTCTTGCCCCCCCCACTTCACTGTCCCCTCACTCCCTCCTCCAGCCAGGGGGGGGGGAAGGGTAAATATGACACTTACACTTGCTAACGATCCCTTGAGGCTGCATCTGCTTGTTAGTGCCCCCTCCTCTCTCTCTCTCTCTCTCTCTCTCTCTCTCTCTCTCTCTCTCTCTCTCTCTCTCTCTCTCTCTCTCTCTCTCTCTCTCTCTCTCTCTCTCTCTCTCTCTCTTACGTACATATGTTACTTGAGTTCACATAAGTTACTGAGAAAATTAAATTCACTGTATTGCGTCGTAGTATAATGAAGGATATAATGACAGTTATAATGAAGGATATAATGCCAGTTATAATGAATATGAGTTATAATGAAGGATATAATGACAGTTATAATGAAGGATATAATGACAGTTATAATGAAGGATATAATGACAGTTACAATGAAGGATGCAATGACAGTTATAATAAAGTATATAATGACAGTTATAATGGATATAATGAGTTATAATGAAGGATATAATGACAGCTATAATGAAGGATGCAATGACAGTTATAATGAAGGAAATAATGACAGCTATAATGAAGGATGCAATGACAGTTATAATGAAGGATATAATGGCAGTTATAAAGGATATAATGACAGTTATAATGAAGGATATAATGACAGTTATGATGAAGGATGCAATGACAGTTATAATAAAGTATATAATGACAGTTATAATGGATATGAGTTATAATGAAGGATATAATGACAGTTATAATGAAGGATGCAATGACAGTTATAATAAAGTATATAATGACAGTTATAATAGATATGAGTTATAATGAAGGATATAATGACAGTTATAATGAAGGATGCAATGACAGTTATAATAAAGTATATAATGAGTTATAATGGATATAATGAGTTATAATGAAGGATATAATGACAGCTATAATATAGGATGCAATGACAGTTATAATAAAGTATATAATGACAGTTATAATGGATATGAGTTATAATGAAGGATATAATGACAGCTATAATGAAGGATGCAATGACAGTTATAATAAAGTATATAATGACAGTTATAATGGATATAATGAGTTATAATGAAGGATATAATGACAGCTATAATGAAGGATGCAATGACAGTTATAATAAAGTATATAATGACAGTTATAATGAAGGATATAATGACAGTTATAAAGGATATAATGACAGTTATAATGAAGGATATAATGACAGTTATAAAGGATATAATGACAGTTATAATAAAGTATATAATGACAGTTATAATGGATATAATGAGTTATAATGAAGGATATAATGACAAATTTTGTTGAAAATAAGAAAAGGTTTTGGAGTGAGATTAACAAGTTAAGGAAGCCTAGAGAACAAATGGATTTGTCAGTTAAAAATAGGAGAGGAGAGTTATTAAATGGAGAGTTAGAGGTATTGGGAAGATGGAGGGAATATTTTGAGGAATTGTTAAATGTTGATGAAGATAGGGGAGCTGTGATTTCGTGTATAGGGCAAGGAGGAATAACATCTTGTAGGAGTGAGGAAGAGCCAGTTGTGAGTGTGGGGAAAGTTCGTGAGGCAGTAGGTAAAATGAAAGGGGGTAAGGCAGCCGGGATTGATGGGATAAAGATAGAAATGTTAAAAGCAGGTGGGGATATAGTTTTGGAGTGGTTGGTGCAATTGTTTAATAAATGTATGGAAGAGGGTAAGGTACCTAGGGATTGGCAGAGAGCATGCATAGTTCCTTTGTATAAAGGCAAAGGGGATAAAAGAGAGTGCAAAAATTATAGGGGGATAAGTCTGCTGAGTATACCTGGTAAAGTGTATGGTAGAGTTATTATTGAAAGAATTAAGAGTAAGACGGAGAATAGGATAGCAGATGAACAAGGAGGCTTTAGGAAAGGTAGGGGGTGTGTGGACCAGGTGTTTACAGTGAAACATATAAGTGAACAGTATTTAGATAAGGCTAAAGAGGTCTTTGTGGCATTTATGGATTTGGAAAAGGCGTATGACAGGGTGGATAGGGGGGCAATGTGGCAGATGTTGCAAGTGTATGGTGTAGGAGGTAGGTTACTTGTAGACAGCCTGTACTGTCAGAGCACACAGCCTAGCCGTCTGCTCTGACTAGTTCATATTTCGCGGCATTCAGTGCTGCCCTCTGTAGGCCTACCTAGGTCGGTGGGACGCACAGTCCACCCTCTCTCACTCCCGCCTCGACCGACTTGACGTACACAAGTACTCCCCCTCCACGGACTGGCTTGCGGTCACTTCCTCACACTGCCCGTTGTGTACTCACTCCTACCCGATTAAAGCCAATCTAGTCCACGGCCGTATCATTGCTACCTACGCTACCTTCATCGGCACTAAACCGCTGTTCAACAGCAAGAGCAGCAATAACATACTGAAAGCAGTGAAGAGTTTTTACGAGGATAGTGAGGCTCAAGTTAGAGTATGTAGGAAAGAGGGAAATTATTTCCCAGTAAAAGTAGGCCTTAGACAAGGATGTGTGATGTCACCGTGGTTGTTTAATATATTTATAGATGGGGTTGTAAGAGAAGTAAATGCGAGGGTCTTGACAAGAGGCGTGGAGTTAAAAGATAAAGAATCACACACAAAGTGGGAGTTGTCACAGCTGCTCTTTGCTGATGACACTGTGCTCTTGGGAGATTCTGAAGAGAAGTTGCAGAGATTGGTGGATGAATTTGGTAGGGTGTGCAAAAGAAGAAAATTAAAGGTGAATACAGGAAAGAGTAAGGTTATGAGGATAACAAAAAGATTAGGTGATTAAAGATTGAATATCAGATTGGAGGGAGAGAGTATGGAGGAGGTGAATGTATTCAGATATTTGGGAGTGGACGTGTCAGCGGATGGGTCTATGAAAGATGAGGTGAATCATAGAATTGATGAGGGAAAAAGAGTGAGTGGTGCACTTAGGAGTCTGTGGAGACAAAGAACTTTGTCCTTGGAGGCAAAGAGGGGAATGTATGAGAGTATAGTTTTACCAATGCTCTTATATGGGTGTGAAGCATGGGTGATGAATGTTGCAGCGAGGAGAAGGCTGGAGGCAGTGGAGATGTCATGTCTGAGGGCAATGTGTGGTGTGAATATAATGCAGAGAATTCGTAGTTTGGAAGTTAGGAGGAGGTGCGGGATTACCAAAACTGTTGTCCAGAGGGCTGAGGAAGGGTTGTTGAGGTGGTTCGGACATGTAGAGAGAATGGAGCGAAACAGAATGACTTCAAGAGTGTATCAGTCTGTAGTGGAAGGAAGGCGGGGTAGGGGTCGGCCTAGGAAAGGTTGGAGAGAGGGGGTAAAGGAGGTTTTGTGTGCGAGGGGCTTGGACTTCCAGCAGGTATGCATGAGCGTGTTTGATAGGAGTGAATGGAGACAAATGGTTTTTAATACTTGACGTGCTGTTGGAGTGTGAGCAAAGTAACATTTATGAAGGGGTTCAGGGAAACCGGCAGGCCGGACTTGAGTCCTGGAGATGGGAAGTACAGTGCCTGCACTCTGAAGGAGGGGTGTTAATGTTGCAGTTTAAAAACTGTAGTGTAAAGCACCCTTCTGGCAAGACAGTGATGGAGTGAATGATGGTGAAAGTTTTTCTTTTTCGGGCCACCCTGCCTTGGTGGGAATCGGCCAGTGTGTTAAAAAAAAAAATAATAATAATGACAGTTATAATGAAGGATGCAATGACAGTTATAATAAAGTATATAATGACAGTTATAATGAAGTATATAATGACAGTTATAATGAAGGATGTAATGACAGTTATAATAAAGTATATAATGACAGTTATAATGGATATAATGAGTTATAATGAAGGATATAATGACAGTTATAATGGATATAACGACAGTTATAATAAAGGATATAATGACAGTTATAATGAAGGATGTAATGACAGTTATAATAAAGTATATAATGACAGTTATAATGGATATAATGACAGTTATAATGAAGGATATAATGAGTTATAAAGGATATAATGACAGCTATAATGTATATAATGACAGTTATAATGAAGGATATAATGACAGTTATAATGAAGGATGTAATGACAGTTATAATAAAGTATATAATGACAGTTATAATGAAGTATATAATGAGGGTTATAATGGATATAATGACAGTTATAATGAAGGATATAATGACAGTCATAATGGATATAATGACAGTTATAATGAAGGACATAATGACAGTTGTAATGAAGGATATAATGACAGTTATAATGGATATAATGACAGTTATAATGAAGGATATAATGACAGTTATAATGGAGGATGTAATGACAGTTATAATAAAGTATATAATGACAGTTACAATGAGGTATATAATGAGTTATAATGGATATAATGACTGTTATAATGGATATAATGACAGTTATAATAAAGTATATAATGACAGTTATAATGAGGTATATAATGACAGTTATAATGGATATAATGACAGTTATAATAAAGTATATAATGACAGTTATAATGAAGTATATAATGACAGTTATAATGAAGTATATAATGACAGTCATAATAGATATAATGACAGTTATAATAAAGCATATAATGACAGTTATAATGAAGAATATAATGAGAGTTATAATGGATATGACAGTTATAATGGATGTAATGACAGTTATAATGGATATGACAGTTATAATGGATGTAATGACAGTTATAATGAAGGATATAATGAGAAACAGACAAACATTATATAAATTAGCTGCTCATATTCTTATGAGTGTAAGCAGAGGTATTATTATTATTATTAGTAGTAGTAGTAGTAGTAGACCAGGTCATAGCTGAGGACCAGGTCACAGCTGAGGACCAGGTCACAGCTGAGGACCAGGTCACAGCTGAGGACCAGGTCACAGCTGAGGACCAGGTCATAGCTGAGGACCAGGTCACAGCTGAGGACCAGGTCACAGCTGAGGACCAGGTCACAGCTGAGGACCAGGTCACAGCTGAGGACCAGGTCACAGCTGAGGACCAGGTCACAGCTGAGGACCAGGTCACAGCTGAGGACCAGGTCACAGCTGAGGACCAGGTCACAGCTGAGGACCAGGACACAGCTGAGGACCAGGTCACAGCTGAGGACCAGGTCACAGCTGAGGACCAGGTCACAGCTGAGGACCAGGTCACAGCTGAGGACCAGGTCACAGCTGAGGACCAGGACACAGCTGAGGACCAGGTCACAGCTGAGGACCAGGTCACAGTTGAGGACCAGGTCACAGCTGAGGACCAGGTCACAGCTAAGGTCCAGGACACAGCTGAGGACCAGGTCACAGCTGAAGACCAGGTCACAGCTGAGGACCAGGTCGCAGCTGAAGACCAGGTCACAGCTGAGGACCAGGTCACAGCTGAGGACCAGGTCACAGCTGAAGACCAGGTCACAGCTGAGGACCAGGTCGCAGCTGAAGACCAGGTCACAGCTGAAGACCAGGTCACAGCTGAAGACCAGGTCACAGCTGAGGACCAGGTCACAGCTGAAGACCAGGTCGCAGCTGAAGACCAGGTCACAGCTGAAGACCAGGTCACAGCTGAAGACCAGGTCATAGCTGAAGACCAGGTCACAGCTGAGGACCAGGTCACAGCTGAAGACCAGGCCACAGCTGAGGACCAGGTCACAGCTGAGGACCAGGTCACAGCTGAGGACCAGGTCACTGCTGAAGACCAGGTCACAGCTGAAGACCAGGTCACAGCTGAAGACCAGGTCACAGCGTGAGTGTTGCTGATGACTGGAGTGCCACTGCCTCTGAAGGCTCCCAGATGCCATAAAAGAGGCAGTCTGGCACTCCTGGTCAATGTGGGAGGCAGCTGGAACTCATGGGCAGCCTGGCATTCCTGGGCAGCGTGGGAGGCGTCTGGCGCTCCTGGGCAGCATGGGAGGCAGTCTAGCATTCCTGTGCAGCGTGGGAGGCAGTCTGGCACTCCTGGGCAGCGTGGGAGGCGTCTGGCGCTCCTGGGCAGCATGGGAGGCGTCTGGCGCTCCTGGGCAGCATGGGAGGCGTCTGGCACTCCAGGGCAGCGTGGGAGGCGTCTGGCACTCCTGGGCAGCGTGGGAGGCGTCTGGCACTCCTGGGCAGCGTGGGATGCAGTCTGGCACTCCTGGGCAGCGTGGGAGGCGTCTGGCACTCCTGGGCAGCATGGGAGGCGTCTGGCACTCCTAGGCAGCGTGGGAGGAAGTCTGGCACTCCTGGGCAGCGTGGGAGGCGTCTGGCACTTCTGGGCAGCATGGGAGGCGTCTGGCACTCCTGGGCAGCATGGGAGGCGTCTGGCACTCCTGGGCAGCATGGGAGGCGTCTGGCACTCCTGGGCAGCATGGGAGGCGTCTGGCACTCCTGGGCAGCATGGGAGGCGTCTGGCACTTCTGGGCAGCATGGGAGGCGTCTGGCACTCCTGGGCAGCATGGGAGGCGTCTGGCACTCCTGGGCAGCATGGGAGGCGTCTGGCACTCCTGGGCAGCATGGGAGGCGTCTGGCACTCTTGGGCAGCATGGGAGGCGTCTGGCACTCCTGGGCAGCATGGGAGGCGTCTGGCACTCCTGGGCAGCATGGGAGGCGTCTGGCACTCCTGGGCAGCATGGGAGGCGTCTGGCACTCCTGGGCAGCATGGGAGGCGTCTGGCACTCCTGGGCAGCATGGGAGGCGTCTGGCACTTCTGGGCAGCATGGGAGGCGTCTGGCACTCCTGGGCAGCATGGGAGGCGTCTGGCACTCCTGGGCAGCATGGGAGGCGTCTGGCACTCCTGGGCAGCATGGGAGGCGTCTGGCACTCCTGGGCAGCATGGGAGGCGTCTGGCACTCCTGGGCAGCATGGGACGCGTCTGGCACTCCTGGGCAGCATGGGAGGCGTCTGGCACTCCTGGGCAGCATGGGAGGCGTCTGGCACTCCTGGGCAGCATGGGAGGCGTCTGGCACTCCTGGGCAGCATGGGAAGCGTCTGGCACTCCTGGGCAGCATGGGAGGCGTCTGACACTCCTGGGCAGCGTGGGAGGCAGCTGAGATGGTCACAGGTGCCCGGGGCACGGCGGGGGGGTAGGAAAACGGGGTAACCGTTGTTTTGGACACGGTCATAAAGGGAGGAAGTGGTGGTGGTGGTAGGCACGGATACCAAAGAAGGAGGGGGTTGTATAAGTGGTGACCGTGGTGGTTATTGTGGTAGTGGTGGTAGTAGTAGTACTGGTGTTGGTAGTGGTGATGATAGTAGTACTCGTGTTGGTAGTGGTGATGGTAGTAGTACTGGTGTTGATAGTGGTGATGGTAGTGGTGGTGGTGGTTGTAGTGGTAGTAATGGTGATAGTGGTAGAAGTGGTAGTGGTAGTAGTGGTAACAGTGATGGAAATATCACCTTCACGAAGCACTACTGTAGAGAGTGTAAGCTAAGCACTCACACTCCGTGTATCTTACAAGATATTCTTGACAAGGTTAGTAACTTGACCATCATGTCGTGGATGTTGTCAACAACAGTTGTAGCCACTGTGTAACATGGAGACCTCAGCTCTGCTACCTGATGTATAGTTTTATTATAGCCTTCGAACCTCTCGTGTTTATACTTCTCGATTAGCTTTATTAAGAGCGCTTATACACTGTTGGGACCTAGTTCCTGGCCTCTTGTATATCCACATCTTCTTGCGCTACCCTCCACGGGATGGACATGGGGTGTACGATAATAATAATAATAAGTACATGTACAACTTATACAGACCATAGCTGACATCAGTGACATACAGTTATGTCCCAGGATGTGATCCACACCAGTTGACTAGCACCCAGATGAGTCATAGACTTGTCAGGAAGTGGAATAGTCTGGCAAGTGATGTAGAGGAGACAGGAACCACACATAGTTTTAAGACGAGGTATGATAAAGCTCATGGAGCAGGGAGAGAGTGGACCTAGTAGTGTTCAATGAAGAGGTGGGGGGCCAGGAGTTGTTTCGATCCTTGCAACCACAAATAGGTGAGTACAAACACACACACACACATATATGTATATGTATATATATATATATATATATATATATATATATATATATATATATATATATATATATATATATATATATATATATATATATATATATATATATATATATTATTATTATCACACTGGCCGATTCCCACCAAGGCAGGGTGGCCCGAAAAAGAAAAACTTTCACCATCATTCACTCCATCACTGTCTTGCCAGAAGGGTGCTTTACACTACAGTTTTTAAACTGCAACATTAACACCCCTCCTTCAGAGTGCAGGCACTGTACTTCCCATCTCCAGGACTCAAGTCCGGCCTGCCGGTTTCCCTGAACCCCTTCATAAATGTTACTTTGCTCACACTCCAACAGCACGTCAAGTATTAAAAACCATTTGTCTCCATTCACTCCTATCAAACACGCTCATGCATACCTGCTGGAAGTCCAAGCCCCTCGCACACAAAACCTCCTTTACCCCCTCTCTCCAACCTTTCCTAGGCCGACCCCTACCCCGCCTTCCTTCCACTACAGACTGATACACTCTTGAAGTCATTCTGTTTCGCTCCATTCTCTCTACATGTCCGAACCACCTCAACAACCCTTCCTCAGCCCTCTGGACAACAGTTTTGGTAATCCCGCACCTCCTCCTAACTTCCAAACTACGAATTCTCTGCATTATATTCACACCACACATTGCCCTCAGACATGACATCTCCACTGCCTCCAGCCTTCTCCTCGCTGCAACATTCATCACCCATGCTTCACACCCATATAAGAGCGTTGGTAAAACTATACTCTCATATATTCCCCTCTTTGCCTCCAAGGACAAAGTTCTTTGTCTCCACAGACTCCTAAGTGCACCACTCACTCTTTTTCCCTCATCAATTCTATGATTCACCTCATCTTTCATAGACCCATCCGCTGACACGTCCACTCCCAAATATCTGAATACATTCACCTCCTCCATACTCTCTCCCTCCAATCTGATATTCAATCTTTCATCACCTAATCTTTTTGTTATCCTCATAACCTTACTCTTTCCTGTATTCACCTTTAATTTTCTTCTTTTGCACACCCTACCAAATTCATCCACCAATCTCTGCAACTTCTCTTCAGAATCTCCCAAGAGCACAGTGTCATCAGCAAAGAGCAGCTGTGACAACTCCCACTTTGTGTGTGATTCTTTATCTTTTAACTCCACGCCTCTTGTCAAGACCCTCGCATTTACTTCTCTTACAACCCCATCTATAAATATATTAAACAACCACGGTGACATCACACATCCTTGTCTAAGGCCTACTTTTACTGGGAAATAATTTCCCTCTTTCCTACATACTCTAACTTGAGCCTCACTATCCTCGTAAAAACTCTTCACTGCTTTCAGTAACCTACCTCCTACACCATACACTTTCAACATCTGCCACATTGCCCCCCTATCCACCCTGTCATACGCCTTTTCCAAATCCATTAATGCCACAAAG
Organism: Cherax quadricarinatus; assembly: GCF_038502225.1. Taxonomy (NCBI): domain Eukaryota; kingdom Metazoa; phylum Arthropoda; class Malacostraca; order Decapoda; family Parastacidae; genus Cherax; species Cherax quadricarinatus. The sequence continues at coordinate 22,323,827 of NC_091345.1, forward strand.
ACCTCTTTAGCCTTATCTAAATACTGTTCACTTATATGTTTCACTGTAAACACCTGGTCCACACACCCCCTACCTTTCCTAAAGCCTCCTTGTTCATCTGCTATCCTATTCTCCGTCTTACTCTTAATTCTCTCAATAATAACTCTACCATACACTTTACCAGGTATACTCAGCAGACTTATCCCCCTATAATTTTTGCACTCTCTTTTATCCCCCTTGCCTTTATACAAAGGAACTATGCATGCTCTCTGCCAATCCCTAGGTACCTTACCCTCTTCCATACATTTATTAAACAATTGCACCAACCACTCCAAAACTATATCCCCACCTGCTTTTAACATTTCTATCTTTATCCCATCAATCCCGGCTGCCTTACCCCCTTTCATTTTACCTACTGCCTCACGAACTTCCCCTACACTCACAACTGGCTCTTCCTCACTCCTACAAGATGTTATTCCTCCTTGCCCTATACACGAAATCACAGCTTCCCTATCTTCATCAACATTTAACAATTCCTCAAAATATTCCCTCCATCTTCCCAATACCTCTAACTCTCCATTTAATAACTCTCCTCTCCTATTTTTAACTGACAAATCCATTTGTTCTCTAGGCTTTCTTAACTTGTTAATCTCACTCCAAAACTTTTTCTTATTTTCAACAAAATTTGTTGATAACATCTCACCCACTCTCTCATTTGCTCTCTTTTTACATTGCTTCACCACTCTCTTAACCTCTCTCTTTTTCTCCATATACTCTTCCCTCCTTGCATCACTTCTACTTTGTAAAAACTTCTCATATGCTAACTTTTTCTCCCTTACTACTCTCTTTACATCATCATTCCACCAATCGCTCCTCTTCCCTCCCACACCCACTTTCCTGTAACCACAAACTTCTGCTGAACACTCTAACACTACATTTTTAAACCTACCCCATACCTCTTCGACCCCATTGCCTATGCTCTCATTAGCCCATCTATCCTCCAATAGCTGTTTATATCTTACCCTAACTGCCTCCTCTTTAGTTTATAAACCTTCACCTCTCTCTTCCCTGATGCTTCTATTCTCCTTGTATCCCATCTACCTTTTACTCTCAGTGTAGCTACAACTAGAAAGTGATCTGATATAAGTAAGTAAGTAAGTAAGTTTATTCAGGTATACACAAATACAGTTACATAGAATTATCATACATAGCAGCATATGTGTAGAGAACCTAGGATAACCCAAAAAAGTCAGACAGAGTGACTTATTTCCATTGGGGTCCCTCTATTAACATGTACATCCTGAAGTCTACTCAACATATATATATATATATATATATATATATATATATATATATATATATATATATATATATATATATATATATATATATATATATATATATATGTCGTGCCGAATATGTAAAACTGGTCAATTAGCAAGAACTCATTTAAAATTAAATCCTTTCTAAAATTTTCTCTTATACGTTTAAAGATATATTTTTTTCATTAATGTTAATGTAAAAAAATTTAATTTTGCACTAAAAGAATCTTAGAAAACTTACCTAACCTTATTATAACAAGATCAATTTATTTTAGCCTAACCCAACTAAATATATTTTAGATTTGTTTACAATAATTTAATACTAAACAAACACAGTGAAATATATTTTTTTCGTTAGGTTCAGAATGATTTTGGCGAAATTATTGCATACACAAATTTTCACTTGTCCTATATGGCAAGATGAACGTTGCTATTTAAGCCAAGATCGCAAGTTCTGCCTATTCGGCACGATATATATATATATATATATATATATATATATATATATATATATATATATATATATATATATATATATATATATATATATATATGTATATATATATATATATATATATATATATACCTGGCTGCCTTCAAGAGAGAGCTGGACAGATACCTAAAGTCAGTGCCGGATCAGCCGGGCTGTGGCTCGTACGTTGGACTGCGTGCGGCCAGCAGTAACAGCCTAGTTGATCAGGCCCTGATCCATCGGGAGGCCTGGTCATGGACCGGGCCGCGGGGGCGTTGATCCCCGGAATAACCTACAGGTAACCTCCAGGTATATATATATATATATATATATATATATATATATATATATATATATATATATATATATATATATATATATATATATATATATGGAGAGAGAAAAAGAGTGAGTATATGGTAAGGTTACATGGAGGTACTGGTACCAGTGTCTGGGAAACACGAGCTAAGGGACATATACAACCATAAACCTGAACTGGCGAGGGAGGGTGATGGTGAGGGAGGGTGATGGTGAGGGAGGGTGATGGTGAGGGAGGGTGATGGTGAGGGAGGGTGATGGTGAGGGAGGGTGATGGAGAGGGAGGGTGATGGCGAGGGAGGGTGATGGCGAGGGAGGGTGATGGCGAGGGAGGGTGATGGCGAGGGAGGGTGATGGTGAGGGAGGGTGATGGTGAGGGAGGGTGATGGCGAGGGAGGGTGATGGTGAGGGAGGGTGATGGCGAGGGAGGGTGATGGCGAGGGAGGGTGATGGCGAGGGAGGGTGATGGCGAGGGAGGGTGATGGTGAGGGAGGGTGATGGTGAGGGAGGGTGATGGTGAGGGAGGGTGATGGTGAGGGCGGGTGAGGGCGAGGGAGGGGGATGGTGAGGGAGGGTGATGGTGAGGGAGGGTGATGGTTAGGGAGGGTGATGGTGAGGGAGGGTGATGGCGAGGGAGGGTGATGGTGAGGGAGGGTGATGGCGAGGGAGGGTGATGGCGAGGGAGGGTGATGGCGAGGGAGGGTGTTGGCGTGGGAGGGTGATGGTGAGGGAGGGTGATGGTGAGGGAGGGTGATGGTTAGGGAGGGTGATGGTGAGGGAGGGTGATGGCGAGGGAGGGTGATGGTGAGGGAGGGTGATGGTGAGGGAGGGTGATGGTGAGGGAGGGTGATGGTGAGGGAGGGTGATGGTGAGGGAGGGTGATGGCGAGGGAGGGTGATGGTGAGGGAGGGTGATGGTGAGGGAGGGTGATGGTGAGGGAGGGTGATGGCGAGGGAGGGTGATGGCGAGGGAGGGTGATGGTGAGGGAGGGTGATGGTGAGGGAGGGTGATGGTGAGGGAGGGTGATGGTGAGGGAGGGTGATGGCGAGGGAGGGTGATGGTGAGGGAGGGTGATGGTGAGGGAGGGTGATGGCGAGGGAGGGTGATGGCGAGGGAGGGTGATGGCGAGGGAGGGTGATGGTGAGGGAGGGTGATGGTGAGGGAGGGTGATGGTGAGGGAGGGTGATGGCGAGGGAGGGTGATGGTGAGGGAGGGTGATGGTGAGGGAGGGTGATGGTGAGGGAGGGTGATGGTGAGGGAGGGTGATGGTGAGGGAGGGTGATGGTGAGGGAGGGTGATGGCGAGGGAGGGTGATGGAGAGGGAGGGTGATGGTGAGGGAGGGTGATGGTGAGGGAGGGTGATGGTGAGGGAGGGTGATGGTGAAGGAGGGTGATGGTGACGGAGGGTGATGGTGAGGGAGGGTGATGGTGAGGGAGGGTGATGGTGAGGGAGGGTGATGGTGAGGGAGGGCGATGGTGAGGGAGGGTGATGGTGAGTGAGGGTGATGGTGAGGGAGGGCGATGGTGAGGGAGGGTGATGGTGAGGGAGGGTGATGGTGAGGGAGGGTGATGGTGAGGGAGGGTGATGGTGAGGGAGGGTGATGGTGAGGGAGGCTGATGGTGAGGGAGGGTGATGGTGAGGGAGGCTGATGGTGAGGGAGGCTGATGGTGAGGGAGGCTGATCGTGAGGGAGGGTGATGGTGAGGGAGGGTGATGGTGAGGGAGGGTGATGGTGAGGGAGGGTGATGGTGAGGGAGGGTGATGGTGAGGGAGGGCGATGGTGAGGGAGGGCGATGGTGAGGGAGGGTGATGGTGAGGGAGGGTGATGGTGAGGGAGGGTGATGGTGAGGGAGGGTGATGGTGAGGGAGGGTGATGGCGAGGGAGGGTGATGGCGAGGGAGGGTGATGGTGAGGGAGGGTGATGGTGAGGGAGGGTGATGGTGAAGGAGGGTGATGGTGACGGAGGGTGATGGTCAGGGAGGGTGATGGTGAGGGAGGGTGATGGTGAGGGAGGGTGATGGTGAGGGAGGGCGATGGTGAGGGAGGGTGATGGTGAGGGAGGGTGATGGTGAGGGAGGGTGATGGTGAGGGAGGGCGATGGCGAGGGAGGGTGATGGTGAGGGAGGGTGATGGTGAGGGAGGGCGATGGCGAGGGAGGGTGATGGTGAGGGAGGGCGATGGCGAGGGAGGGTGATGGTGAGGGAGGGCGATGGCGAGGGAGGGTGATGGTGAGGGAGGGTGATGGTGAGGGAGGGTGATGGTGAGGGAGGGTGATGGTGAGGGAGGGTGATGGCGAGGGAGGGTGATGGCGAGGGAGGGTGATGGTGAGGGAGGGTGATGTTGAGAGGGGTTGATGGTAAGGGAGGGTGATGGTAAGGGAGAGTGATTGCGAGGGAGGGTGATGGTGAGGGAGGGTGAAGGTGAGGGAGGGTGATGGTGAGAGAGGGTGATGGTGAGGGAGGGTGATGGTGAGGGAGGGTGAGGGAGGATGATAGTGAGGGAGGGTGATGGTGAGGGAGGGTGATGGCGAGGGAGGGTGATGGTGAGGGAGGGTGATGGTGAGGGAGGGTGATGGTAAGGGAGGGTGATGTTGAGGGAGGGTGATGGTGAGAGAGAGTGATGGTGAGGGAGGGTGATGGTGAGGGAGGGTGATGGTGAGGGAGGGTGATGGTAAGGGAGTGTGATGGTGAGGGAGGGTATTTGTGAGAGAGGGTGATGGTGAGGGAGGGTGATGGTGAGGGAGGGTGATGGTGAGGGAGGGTGATGGTGAGGGAGGGTGATGGTGAGGGAGGGTGATGGTAAGGGAGGGTGATGGTGAGGGAGGGTATTTGTGAGAGAGGGTGATGGTGAGGGAGGGTGATGGTGAGGGAGGGTGATGGTGAGGGAGGGTGATGGTGAGGGAGGGTGATGGTAAGGGAGGGTGATGGTGAGGGAGGGTGATGGTGAGAGAGGGTGATGGTGAGGGAGGGTGATGGTGAGGGAGGGTGATGGTGAGGGAGGGTGATGGTGAGGGAGGGTGATGGTAAGGGAGGGTGATGGTGAGGGAGGGTGATGGTGAGGGAGGGTGATGGTGAGGGAGGGTGATGGTGAGGGAGGGTGATGGTGAGAGAGGGTGATGGTGAGGGAGGGTGATGGTGAGGGAAGGTGATGGTGAGGGAGGGTGATGGTGAGGGAAGGTGATGGTGAGAGAGGGTGATGGTGCGGGTGGGTGATGGTGCGGGAGGGTGATGGCGAGGGAGGGTGATGGTGAGGGAGGGTGATGGTGAGGGAGGGTGATGGTGAGGGAGGGTGATGGTAAGGGAGTGTGATGGTGAGGGAGGGTATTTGTGAGAGAGGGTGATGGTGAGGGAGGGTGATGGTGAGGGAGGGTGATGGTGAGGGAGGGTGATGGTGAGGGAGGGTGATGGTGAGGGAGGGTGATGGTAAGGGAGGGTGATGGTGAGGGAGGGTATTTGTGAGAGAGGGTGATGGTGAGGGAGGGTGATGGTGAGGGAGGGTGATGGTGAGGGAGGGTGATGGTGAGGGAGGGTGATGGTGAGGGAGGGTGATGGTAAGGGAGGGTGATGGTGAGAGAGGGTGATGGTGAGGGAGGGTGATGGTGAGGGAGGGTGATGGTGAGGGAGGGTGATGGTGAGGGAGGGTGATGGTAAGGGAGGGTGATGGTGAGGGAGGGTGATGGTGAGAGAGGGTGATGGTGAGGGAGGGTGATGGTGAGGGAGGGTGATGGTGAGGGAGGGTGATGGTGAGGGAGGGTGATGGTAAGGGAGGATGATGGTGAGGGAGGGTGATGGTGAGGGAGGGTGATGGTGAGGGAGGGTGATGGTGAGGGTGATGGTGAGAGAGGGTGATGGTGAGGGAGGGTGATGGTGAGGGAGGGTGATGGTGAGGGAGGGTGATGGTGAGGGAGGGTGATGGTAAGGGAGGGTGATGGTGAGGGAGGGTGATGGTGAGGGAGGGTGATGGTGAGGGAGGGTGATGGTGAGGGAGGGTGGTGGTGAGGGAGGGTGATGGTGAGGGAGGGTGATGGTGAGGGAGGGTGATGGTGAGGGAGGGTGATGGTGAGGGAGGGTGATGGTGAGGGAGGGTGATGGTGAGAGAGGGTGATGGTGAGGGAGGGTGATGGTGAGGGAGGGTGAAGGTGTGAGAGGGTGATGGTAAGGGAGGGTGATGGTGAGGGAGGGTGATGGTGAGGGAGGGTGATGGTGAGGGAGGGTGATGGTGAGGGAGGGTGATGGTAAGGGAGGGTGATGGTGAGGGAGGGTGATGGTGAGGGAGGGTGATGGTGAGAGAGGGTGATGGTGAGGGAGGGTGATGGTGAGGGAGGGTGATGGTGAGGGAGGGTGATGGTGAGGGAGGGTGATGGTGAGGGAGGGTGATGGTGATGGGGTGAGACCGTGTGATGGTGGAAGGTGATAAGTGCTGAATGGTCACACGGGTAGATGGGTCACTTGGAATCCCTTTCTGGGGGTCACCGCCCCCGCGGCCCGATCCCAGACCTGACCTCCTGGTTGCTGGCCTGATCGTTCAGACTGCTGGTGGCCGCCGCCCGCACTCCATCATGTGCACCACAGCCCGGCTGATCAGGAACTGATTTGAAGACGTTGTTGAGTTCCCTCTTGAAGACAGCTACGATTTACTGGTGATTCTCCATACATGAAGGGGCGTTGAAGAGCCGTCGCCCCTTCACATTTATTTGAGTTTAGTCCTAATGGCTTCCCTGCTTCTCAACTGTGACAGTTCCAGTACACAGTGACACCAACACTGTTTCCCGGTCATGTTCACTCAATCTCACTCCCGGTCATGTTCACTCACTCTCACTCCCGGTCATGTTCACTCACTCTCACTCCCGGTCATGTTCACTCACTCTCACTCCCGGTCATGTTCACTCACTCTCACTCCCGGTCATGTTCACTCACTCTCACTCCCGGTCATGTTCACTCACTCTCACTCCCGGTCATGTTCACTCACTCTCACTCCCGGTCATGTTCACTCACTCTCACTCCCGGTCATGTTCACTCACTCTCACTCCCGGTCATGTTCACTCACTCTCACTCCCGGTCATGTTCACTCACTCGGGATGGTGTTTATATTAGGTACTGAAATGCATCAGTCTGAGCTGGGAGACTTCAGTAGTGTCAGTCTGAGCTGGGAGACTTCAGTAGTGTCAGCCTGAGCTGGGAGACTTCAGTAGTGTCAGCCTGAGCTGGGAGACTTCAGTAGTGTCAGCCTGAGCTGGGAGACTTCAGTAGTGTCAGCCTGAGCTGGGAGACTTCAGTAGTGTCAGTCTGAGCTGGGAGACTTCAGTAGTGTCAGCCTGAGCTGGGAGACTTCAGTAGTGTCAGCCTGAGCTGGGAGTCTTCAGTAGTGTCAGCCTGAGCTGGGAGACTTCAGTAGTGTCAGCCTGAGCTGGGAGACTTCAGTAGTGTCAGCCTGAGCTGGGAGACTTCAGTAGTGTCAGTCTGAGCTGGGAGACTTCAGTAGTGTCAGTCTGAGCTGGGAGACTTCAGTAGTGTCAGCCTGAGCTGGGAGACTTCAGTAGTGTCAGCCTGAGCTGGGAGACTTCAGTAGAGTCAGTCTGAGCTGGGAGACTTCAGTAGTGTCAGCCTGAGCTGGGAGACTTCAGTAGTGTCAGCCTGAGCTGGGAGTCTTCAGTAGTGTCAGCCTGAGCTGGGAGACTTCAGTAGTGTCAGCCTGAGCTGGGAGACTTCAGTAGTGTCAGCCTGAGCTGGGAGTCTTCAGTAGTGTCAGCCTGAGCTGGGAGACTTCAGTAGTGTCAGCCTGAGCTGGGAGACTTCAGTAGTGTCAGCCTGAGCTGGGAGACTTCAGTAGTGTCAGCCTGAGCTGGGAGACTTCAGTAGTGTCAGTCTGAGCTGGGAGACTTCAGTAGTGTCAGCCTGAGCTGGGAGACTTCAGTAGTGTCAGCCTGAGCTGGGAGACTTCAACAGTGTCAGCCTGAGCTGGGAGACTTCAGTAGTGTCAGTCTGAGCTGGGAGACTTCAGTAGTGTCAGCCTGAGCTGGGAGACTTCAGTAGTGTCAGCCTGAGCTGGGAGACTTCAGTAGTGTCAGTCTGAGCTGGGAGACTTCAGTAGTGTCAGCCTGAGCTGGGAGACTTCAGTAGTGTCAGCCTGAGCTGGGAGACTTCAGTAGTGTCAGCCTGAGCTGGGAGACTTCAGTAATGTCAGCCTGAGCTGGGAGACTTCAGTAGTGTCAGCCTGAGCTGGGAGACTTCAGTAGTGTCAGCCTGAGCTGGGAGACTTCAGTAGTGTCAGCCTGAGCTGGGAGACTTCAGTAGTGTCAGTCTGAGCTGGGAGACTTCAGTAGTGTCAGCCTGAGCTGGGAGACTTCAGTAGTGTCAGTCTGAGCTGGGAGACTTCAGTAGTGTCAGCCTGAGCTGGGAGTCTTCAGTAGTGTCAGCCTGAGCTGGGAGACTTCAGTAGTGTCAGCCTGAGCTGGGAGACTTCAGTAGTGTCAGCCTGAGCTGGGAGACTTCAGTAGTGTCAGCCTGAGCTGGGAGACTTCAGTAGTGTCAGTCTGAGCTGGGAGACTTCAGTAGTGTCAGCCTGAGCTGGGAGACTTCAGTAGTGTCAGCCTGAGCTGGGAGACTTCAACAGTGTCAGCCTGAGCTGGGAGACTTCAGTAGTGTCAGCCTGAGCTGGGAGACTTCAGTAGTGTCAGTCTGAGCTGGGAGACTTCAGTAGTGTCAGCCTGAGCTGGGAGTCTTCAGTAGTGTCAGCCTGAGCTGGGAGACTTCAGTAGTGTCAGCCTGAGCTGGGAGACTTCAGTAGTGTCAGCCTGAGCTGGGAGACTTCAGTAGTGTCAGCCTGAGCTGGGAGACTTCAGTAGTGTCAGTCTGAGCTGGGAGACTTCAGTAGTGTCAGCCTGAGCTGGGAGACTTCAGTAGTGTCAGCCTGAGCTGGGAGACTTCAACAGTGTCAGCCTGAGCTGGGAGACTTCAGTAGTGTCAGTCTGAGCTGGGAGACTTCAGTAGTGTCAGCCTGAGCTGGGAGACTTCAGTAGTGTCAGCCTGAGCTGGGAGACTTCAGTAGAGTCAGTCTGAGCTGGGAGACTTCAGTAGTGTCAGCCTGAGCTGGGAGACTTCAGTAGTGTCAGCCTGAGCTGGGAGTCTTCAGTAGTGTCAGCCTGAGCTGGGAGACTTCAGTAGTGTCAGCCTGAGCTGGGAGACTTCAGTAGTGTCAGCCTGAGCTGGGAGTCTTCAGTAGTGTCAGCCTGAGCTGGGAGACTTCAGTAGTGTCAGCCTGAGCTGGGAGACTTCAGTAGTGTCAGCCTGAGCTGGGAGTCTTCAGTAGTGTCAGCCTGAGCTGGGAGACTTCAGTAGTGTCAGTCTGAGCTGGGAGACTTCAGTAGTGTCAGCCTGAGCTGGGAGACTTCAGTAGTGTCAGCCTGAGCTGGGAGACTTCAACAGTGTCAGCCTGAGCTGGGAGACTTCAGTAGTGTCAGTCTGAGCTGGGAGACTTCAGTAGTGTCAGCCTGAGCTGGGAGACTTCAGTAGTGTCAGCCTGAGCTGGGAGACTTCAGTAGTGTCAGTCTGAGCTGGGAGACTTCAGTAGTGTCAGCCTGAGCTGGGAGACTTCAGTAGTGTCAGCCTGAGCTGGGAGACTTCAGTAGTGTCAGCCTGAGCTGGGAGACTTCAGTAATGTCAGCCTGAGCTGGGAGACTTCAGTAGTGTCAGCCTGAGCTGGGAGACTTCAGTAGTGTCAGCCTGAGCTGGGAGACTTCAGTAGTGTCAGCCTGAGCTGGGAGACTTCAGTAGTGTCAGTCTGAGCTGGGAGACTTCAGTAGTGTCAGCCTGAGCTGGGAGACTTCAGTAGTGTCAGCCTGAGCTGGGAGACTTCAGTAGTGTCAGCCTGAGCTGGGAGACTTCAGTAATGTCAGCCTGAGCTGGGAGACTTCAGTAGTGTCAGCCTGAGCTGGGAGACTTCAGTAGTGTCAGCCTGAGCTGGGAGACTTCAGTAGTGTCAGCCTGAGCTGGGAGACTTCAGTAGTGTCAGTCTGAGCTGGGAGACTTCAGTAGTGTCAGCCTGAGCTGGGAGACTTCAGTAGTGTCAGTCTGAGCTGGGAGACTTCAGTAGTGTCAGCCTGAGCTGGGAGTCTTCAGTAGTGTCAGCCTGAGCTGGTAGACTTCAGTAGTGTCAGCCTGAGCTGGGAGACTTCAGTAGTGTCAGCCTGAGCTGGGAGACTTCAGTAGTGTCAGCCTGAGCTGGGAGACTTCAGTAGTGTCAGTCTGAGCTGGGAGACTTCAGTAGTGTCAGCCTGAGCTGGGAGACTTCAGTAGTGTCAGCCTGAGCTGGGAGACTTCAACAGTGTCAGCCTGAGCTGGGAGACTTCAGTAGTGTCAGCCTGAGCTGGGAGACTTCAGTAGTGTCAGTCTGAGCTGGGAGACTTCAGTAGTGTCAGCCTGAGCTGGGAGTCTTCAGTAGTGTCAGCCTGAGCTGGGAGACTTCAGTAGTGTCAGCCTGAGCTGGGAGACTTCAGTAGTGTCAGCCTGAGCTGGGAGACTTCAGTAGTGTCAGCCTGAGCTGGGAGACTTCAGTAGTGTCAGTCTGAGCTGGGAGACTTCAGTAGTGTCAGCCTGAGCTGGGAGACTTCAGTAGTGTCAGCCTGAGCTGGGAGACTTCAACAGTGTCAGCCTGAGCTGGGAGACTTCAGTAGTGTCAGTCTGAGCTGGGAGACTTCAGTAGTGTCAGCCTGAGCTGGGAGACTTCAGTAGTGTCAGCCTGAGCTGGGAGACTTCAGTAGTGTCAGTCTGAGCTGGGAGACTTCAGTAGTGTCAGCCTGAGCTGGGAGACTTCAGTAGTGTCAGTCTGAGCTGGGAGACTTCAGTAGTGTCAACCTGAGCTGGGAGACTTCAGTAGTGTCAGCCTGAGCTGGGAGACTTCAGTAGTGTCAGCCTGAGCTGGGAGTCTTCAGTAGTGTCAGCCTGAGCTGGGAGACTTCAGTAGTGTCAGCCTGAGCTGGGAGACTTCAGTAGTGTCAGCCTGAGCTGGGAGTCTTCAGTAGTGTCAGCCTGAGCTGGGAGACTTCAGTAGTGTCAGCCTGAGCTGGGAGACTTCAGTAGTGTCAGCCTGAGCTGGGAGTCTTCAGTAGTGTCAGCCTGAGCTGGGAGACTTCAGTAGTGTCAGCCTGAGCTGGGAGACTTCAGTAGTGTCAGCCTGAGCTGGGAGACTTCAGTAGTGTCAGTCTGAGCTGGGAGACTTCAGTAGTGTCAGCCTGAGCTGGGAGACTTCAGTAGTGTCAGCCTGAGCTGGGAGACTTCAGTAGTGTCAGTCTGAGCTGGGAGACTTCAGTAGTGTCAGCCTGAGCTGGGAGACTTCAGTAGTGTCAGTCTGAGCTGGGAGACTTCAGTAGTGTCAACCTGAGCTGGGAGACTTCAGTAGTGTCAGCCTGAGCTGGGAGACTTCAGTAGTGTCAGCCTGAGCTGGGAGTCTTCAGTAGTGTCAGCCTGAGCTGGGAGACTTCAGTAGTGTCAGCCTGAGCTGGGAGACTTCAGTAGTGTCAGCCTGAGCTGGGAGTCTTCAGTAGTGTCAGCCTGAGCTGGGAGACTTCAGTAGTGTCAGCCTGAGCTGGGAGACTTCAGTAGTGTCAGCCTGAGCTGGGAGTCTTCAGTAGTGTCAGCCTGAGCTGGGAGACTTCAGTAGTGTCAGCCTGAGCTGGGAGACTTCAGTAGTGTCAGCCTGAGCTGGGAGACTTCAGTAGTGTCAGTCTGAGCTGGGAGACTTCAGTAGTGTCAGTCTGAGCTGGGAGACTTCAGTAGTGTCAGCCTGAGCTGGGAGACTTCAGTAGTGTCAGTCTGAGCTGGGAGACTTCAGCAGTGTCAGCCTGAGCTGGGAGACTTCAGCAGTGTCAGCCTGAGCTGGGAGACTTCAGTAGTGTCAGCCTGAGCTGGGAGACTTCAGTAGTGTCAGCCTGAGCTGGGAGACTTCAGTAGTGTCAGCCTGAGCTGGGAGACTTCAGCAGTGTCAGCCTGAGCTGGGAGACTTTAGTAGTGTCAGCCTGAGCTGGGAGACTTCAGTAGTGTCAGCCTGAGCTGGGAGACTTCAGTAGTGTCAGCCTGAGCTGGGAGACTTCAGTAGTGTCAGCCTGAGCTGGGAGACTTCAACAGTGTCAGCCTGAGCTGGGAGACTTCAGTAGTGTCAGCCTGAGCTGGGAGACTTCAGTAGTGTCAGGCTGAGCTGGGAGACTTCAGTAGTGTCAGCCTGAGCTGGGAGACTTCAGTAGTGTCAGCCTGAGCTGGGAGACTTCAGTAATGTCAGTCTGAGCTGGGAGACTTCAGTAGTGTCAGCCTGAGCTGGGAGACTTCAGTAGTGTCAGCCTGAGCTGGGAGACTTCAGTAGTGTCAGTCTGAGCTGGGAGACTTCACTAGTGTCAGCCTGAGCTGGGAGACTTCAGTAGTGTCAGCCTGAGCTGGGAGACTTCAGTAGTGTCAGCCTGAGCTGGGAGACTTCAGTAGTGTCAGCCTGAGCTGGGAGACTTCAGTAGTGTCAGCCTGAGCTGGGAGACTTCAGTAGTGTCAGCCTGAGCTGGGAGACTTCAGTAGTGTCAGCCTGAGCTGGGAGACTTCAGTAGTGTCAGCCTGAGCTGGGAGACTTCACTAGTGTCAGCCTGAGCTGGGAGACTTCAGTAGTGTCAGTCTGAGCTGGGAGACTTCAGTAGTGTCAGTCTGAGCTGGGAGACTTCAGTAGTGTCAGCCTAAGCTGGGAGACTTCAGTAGTGTCAGCCTGAGCTGGGAGACTTCAGCAGTGTCAGCCTGAGCTGGGAGACTTCAGTAATGTCAGTCTGAACTGGGAGACTTCAGTAGTGTCAGCCTGTGCTGGGAGTCTTCAACAGTGTCAGCCTGAGCTGGGAGACTTCAGTAATGTCAGTCTGAGCTGGGAGACTTCAGTAATGTCAGTCTGAGCTGGGAGTCTTCAACAGTGTCAGCCTGAGCTGGGAGACTTCAGTAGTGTCAGCCTGAGCTGGGAGACTTCAGTAGTGTCAGCCTGAGCTGGGAGACTTCAGTAGTGTCAGTCTGAGCTGGGAGACTTCAGTAGTGTCAGCCTGAGCTGGGAGACTTCAGCAGTGTCAGCCTGAGCTGGGAGACTTCAGTAGTGTCAGCCTGAGCTGGGAGACTTCAGTAGTGTCAGCCTGAGCTGGGAGACTTCAGTAGTGTCAGCCTGAGCTGGGAGACTTCAGTAGTGTCAGCCTGAGCTTGGAGACTTCAGTAGTGTCAGCCTGAGCTGGGAGACTTCAGTAGTGTCAGCCTGATCTGGGAGACTTCAGTAGTGTCAGCCTGAGCTGGGAGACTTCAGTAATGTCAGCCTGAGCTGGGAGACTTCAGTAGTGTCAGCCTGAGCTGGGAGACTTCAGTAGTGTCAGCCTGAGCTGGGAGACTTCAGTAGTGTCAGCCTGAGCTGGGAGACTTCAGTAGTGTCAGCCTGAGCTGGGAGACTTCAGTAGTGTCAGCCTGAGCTGGGAGACTTCAGTAGTGTCAGCCTGAGCTGGGAGACTTCAGTAGTGTCAGCCTGAGCTGGGAGACTTCAGTAGTGTCAGCCTGAGCTGGGAGACTTCAGTAGTGTCAGCCTGAGCTGGGAGACATCATCAGCTAGGACAGCTACAAAGATTGCTCCCAGTAGAGCTGCAGTTATTATCACTTGGGTAAAGTAAGGGATGCGGAAGGTTGGTGCGAGAGGGTGGGGGAGAGGGAGTGAGGGAGAGAGGGAGTGAGGGAGAGAGGGAGAGAGGGAGTGAGGGAGAGAGAGGAAGAGTAGATTGAGAGGGAAGGGTAAAAGAGGGAATGGTAACTGAGAAAAAATGGGGGAAGTAAAAGTAAGGGGGATAAAGCAACGTGGTGAGGGGAGATGGGGTTAGGGAAGGGGAAGGTAGTTTGGGAGGGGGATAAGCAATGTGGGAGCGATGGACGGGTTGGGTGTTAGGCTTAGTAGAGTCAAGCTGCCTGGCTCCTCTACCTTCCAACATTACCTTCCCGATCCTTGACGTAAATAACCTTAACTTTCTTGCGTAGGCCTACTGTGTGTACTCACCTAGTTGTACTCACCTAGTTGAGGTTGCGGGGGTCGAGTCCGAGCTCCTGGCCCCGCCTCTTCACTGATCGCTACTAGGTCACTCTCCCTGAGCCGTGAGCTTTATCATACCTCTGCTTAAAGCTATGTATGGATCCTGCCTCCACTACATCGCTTCCCAAACTATTCCACTTACTGACTACTCTGTGGCTGAAGAAATACTTCCTAACATCCCTGTGATTCATCTGTGTCTTCAACTTCCAACTGTGTCCCCTTGTTACTGTGTCCAATCTCTGGAACATCCTGTCTTTGTCCACCTTGTCAATTCCTCTCAGTATTTTGTATGTCGTTATCATGTCCCCCCTATCTCTCCTGTCCTCCAGTGTCGTCAGGTTGATTTCCCTTAACCTCTCCTCGTAGGACATACCTCTTAGCTCTGGGACTAGTCTTGTTGCAAACCTTTGCACTTTCTCTAGTTTCTTCACGTGCTTGGCTAGGTGTGGGTTCCAAACTGGTGCCGCATACTCCAATATGGGCCTAACGTACACGGTGTACAGGGTCCTGAATGATTCCTTATTAAGATGTCGGAATGCTGTTCTGAGGTTTGCCAGGCGCCCATATGCTGCAGCAGTTATTTGGTTGATGTGCGCTTCAGGAGATGTGCCTGGTGTTATACTCACCCCAAGATCTTTTTCCTTGAGTGAGGTTTGTAGTCTCTGACCCCCTAGACTGTACTCCATCTGCGGTCTTCTTTGCCCTTCCCCAATCCTCATGACTTTGCACTTGGTGGGATTGAACTCCAGGAGCCAGTTGCTGGACCAGGTCTGCAGCCTGTCCAAATCCCTTTGTATTTCTGCCTGGTCTTCGATCGAATGAACTCTTCTCATCAACTTCACATCATCTGCAAACAGTGACACCTCGGAGTTTATTCCTTCCGTCATGTCGTTCACAAATACCAGAAACAGCACTGGTCCTAGGACTGACCCCTGTGGGACCCCACTGGTCACAGGTGCCCACTCTGACACCTCGCCTCGTACCATTACTCTCTGCTGTCTTCCTGACAAGTATTCCCTGATCCATTGCAGTGCCTTCCCTGTTATTCCTGCTTGGTCCTCCAGTTTTTGCACTAATCTCTTGTGTGGTACTGTGTCAAACGCCTTCTTGCAGTCTAAGAAAATGCAATCCACCCACCCCTCTCTCTCTTCTCTTACTGCTGTCACCATGTCATAGAACTCCAGTAGGTTTGTGACACAGGATTTCCCGTCTCTGAAACCATGTTGTCTGCTGGTGATGAGATCATTCCTTTCTAGATGTTCCACCATTCTTCTCCTGACAATCTTTTCCATGATTTTGCATGCTATACATGTCAGTGACACTGGTCTGTAGTTTAGTGCTTCATGTCTGTCTCCTTTTTTAAAGATTGGTACCACATTTGCTGTCTTCCATGCCTCAGGCAATCTCCCTGTTTCGATAGATGTATTGAATATTGTTGTTAGGGGTACACATAGCACCTCTGCTCCCTCTCTCAGGACCCATGGAGAGATGTTATCTGGCCCCATTGCCTTTGAGGTATCTAGCTCACTCAGAAGCCTCTTCACTTCTTCCTCGGTTGTGTGCACTGTGTCCAGCACTTGGTGGTGTGCCCCACCTCTCCGTCTTTCTGGAGCCCCTTCTGTCTCCTCTGTGTGTTTGTGTGTGTGTGTGTACTCATCTAGTTGTGGTTGCAGAGGTCGAGTCACAGCTCCTGGCCTCGCCTCATTACTGTTCGCTACTACTACTACTACTTCTACTACTACTACTACTACTACTACTACTACTACTACTACTACTACTACTACTACTACTACTAATAATAATAATAATAATAATAATAATAATAATATCTTTATTTACTACCAGTACATATACAAGGTATACAGACCATAGCTGACATCAATGACATACTACTATATAGAAAGCCGCTTGTTATGCTGAGCATTTCGGGCAAATTAGGTCAGTTTTGTCCCAGGATGCGACCCACACCAGTCAACTAACACCCAGGTACCCATTTTAAACTGATGGGTGAATAAGGACAGGGACAGCAGGTGCCTTATGGAAACACGTCCCTAATGTTTTCCAGCCGTACCAAAGAAGATTTGAACCCCGGACCTCAGTGTGTGAGCTTGAGTGCGCTAGTGATCGAGCTACGGGACACCTCTTCCTGCTCCATGCATTGAAAATTGAGTTGGGAAAATATTTGGTTATTGGGATGGATTCTGAAGGACCTGCCTCGTATGGGCCACCCTAAGCTCCGAGATTAGTTTTGTTGTAAACTTTTCACTTTCTCTAATTTCTTGAGGTGCTTGACCAGGTGTGGGTTCCATGCTGGTGCTGCATACTCCAATATGGTCCTGGAGGTTACCTGGAGGTTATTCCGGGGATCAACGCCCCCGCAGCCCGGTCCATGACCAGGCCTCCCGATGGATCAGGGCCTGATCAACTAGGCTGTTACTGATGGCCGCACGCAGTCCAACGTACGAGCCACAGCCCGGCTGATCCGGCACTGACTTTAGGTATCTGTCCAGCTCTCTCTTGAAGGCAGCCAGGGGTTTATTGGCAATTCCCCTAATGCTTGATGGGAGGCTGTTGAACAGTCTTGGGCCCCGGACACTTATGAGCATTTTGCATCGCCTGCTCAGTCTTTTACTTTCGTAGGGAGTGATTTCTGTGTGCAGATTTGGGACCATTCCTTCCAAGATTTTCCAAGTGTAGATTATGATATATCTCTCCCTCCTGCGTTTCAACGAGTACAAGTCAAGTGCTTCCAAGCGTTCCCAGTAGTTAAGGTGCTTGACAGAACTTATACGTGCAGTAAAGGATCTCTGTACAATCTCTAGATCTGCAATTTCACCTGCTTTGAATGGAGATGTTAATGTACAGCAGTATTCCAGCCTAGAGAGAACAAGTGATTTGAAAAGGATCATCATTGGCTTGGCATCTCTCGTTTTGAACGTTCTCATTATCCGACCTATCATTTTCTTTGCATGTGCGATCATGGCACTGTTGTGATCCTTGAAAGTGAGATCCTCAGACATTACTACTCCCAGGTCCCTGACATTATTTTTCCGCTCTATTGTATGGCCAGAGTCTGTAGTATACTCTGTTCTAGTTATTATCTCCTCCAGTTTTCCGTAACGGAGTAGTTGGAATTTGTCCTCATTGAACATCATATTGTTTACCGTTGCCCACTGGAAAACTTTGTTTATATCTTCTTGGAGGTTAACCGCGTCCTCAGCAGATGACAACCTCATGCAGATCCTAGTATCATCCGCAAAGGATGATACGGTGCTGTGATGTATATCTCTATCTATGTCTGATATGAGGATAAGGAATAAGATGGGGGCGAGTACTGTGCCTTGTGGAACAGAGCTCTTCACTATGGCAGCCTCCGATTTAACTCTGTTGACCACTACTCTTTGTGTTCGATTTGTTAGGAAGTTGAAGATCCATCTCCCCACTTTCCCAGTTATTCCTTTAGCACGTATTTTATGGGCTATTACGCCATGATCGCATTTGTCAAATGCTTTTGCAAAGTCTGTGTATATTACATCTGCATTCTGATTTTCTTCCAGTGCATCCAAGGCCATGTCATAGTGATCCAGTAGTTGTGAGAGGCAGGAGCGACCTGCCCTGAACCCATGTTGCCCTGGATTGTGCAGATTTGGGGAATTCAGGTGATTTGCAATTCTGCTTCTTAGCACTCTTTCAAAGATTTTTATGATGTGGGACGTCAGAGCTATTGGTCTATAGTTCTTAGCTAATGCTTTGCTGCCACCTTTATGGAATGGGGCTATGTCCGTTGTATACGGTATACAATGTTTTGAATGATTCCATTGTTCACTTTTAAGGTTCCATTAGTCATCTCGGAGCACCAGCATCCTCAGCATTCATCTCGGAGCACCAGCGTCCTCAGCATTCATCTCCCAGCACCAGCATTCTAAGCATTCATCTCCCAGCACCAGCGTCCTCAGCATTCATCTCCCAGCACCAGCATTCTCAGCATTCATCTTCCAGCACCAGCATCCTCAGCATTCATCTCGGCTCACAATGAATTGATCAACGTCGGGCGGAAACGCGTGTGGGACGTGACGTCACAGGGGACAAGACTTGCTGTGTTGGCACCTCCCAGCCCCCCCACGCCCACACGCCCACACGCCCGCAATCCCGCTGACTGAGCGTTTAACGTCAGTGATTATGTTGCTTCATCAAACGCTAGTACCATTAATGTCACTAGCTGTTGTAACAACTCTACCATAACGTTCGCTTCATAATCGCACGGACCTGGGTTCAATTACCGGGATGGGCGAGTTAAGGACAGGTTTCCTTACAAGTGAAGCCTCGTCCAGTCTTCACATAAAGTGAGAGAGTTGTTCCACTGCTCTCTCAACTCATTTCGTTAAGAAAACAAAAGTTAGACGTGTTTCCCCTGTCATATTGTGTTACTGGAATTGTTGCAACATAACGTCATGTTGCAACAGTCAATTACGTCATATTTTCAGCAATTCCTAACGTTATGTTGCAACAATCAATTACGTCATATTGCAATTCATAACGTCATGTTGCAACAATTCCTGTAACAGAATATGACAGGTGGAACACGTTTGACTTTTGTTAGATGTGTTTTCCAATTTATAACATGATGTTATGAATTGTTGCAACATGACGTGAAGGACTGTTGCATCCATGATATGATGAATTGTTGCACACATGAGGTGATATGTTGGACACATGAGGTGATGACATGTGCCACCAAGCCTCCTAGGAGAGGGGTAGGGGAGGTTATACACAACATAGAGGTAACCATATTTTTTAATGGGGTGGACCGGTAAGCCAGCGGAAGGCCTCGGTCAGATGACCAAAAGCTCCAGCGGCGGGTCATCATCTAAGACCCGCGTCAGGAAAGACTTTTCCTGTTTCCTGACTAACCTTACTTAATCTCACCTAACCTAACCTAATCTAACCTCACCTCACCTAACCTAACCTAACCACACCTCACCTAACCTAACCTAACCTAACCTAACCTAACCTAATATAACCTCACCTCACCTAACCGAACATAACTTAAGCTCTTCACAGCTTTAAGTGTTATTTGTACAGTAATATCCGTTGTAGAAAGAATTGCATATATTCTCTCTGTCTGTCTCTCTCTCTCTCTCTCTCTCTCTCTCTCTCTCTCTCTCTCTCTCTCTCTCTCTCTCTCTCTCTTTCAAAGGTGTAAAGGCGTGTTCTTGTACTCTAGTACAAGGGGCGTTACCTTCCGATACACTGGAGAGGCTGTGAGCAGGCACAGTGCCAAGGCTGAGTGCCGGGGTAAGCTCTGATAAGGTCAGATAAGACAGTGATTGTCTCGTCTGGTCGGCAGTAGCAAAGAGAAGGCACTGTTAATGACGTATTTCACACAAAGAAGTATAGACGCTTGTGTGTGTGTGTGTGTGTGTGTGTGTGTGTGTGTGTGTGTGTGTCTGTAATAGTTTTACAATGTACATAATCATTCAGGCTGGTAAACTCAGTCATACACAGAGCTGCTAAACAATATTAATGTCTCTGGCATCAGGCACTAAGATACAAAACTGAGTCAGCTTATCACCTGTTCACTAAATTAGTTACTTAACCAACATTCAGTGTACAACACGGAAACAAGTGGAATTAAACACAGAGAGTTGTCAGGACTAGCCAGGATTTCGAACCCACGACACCAGCTCTCCATGTGTGTAGGGAGTAACAATCTTACTTGCAAGTGTAGGCAGTAAAAATCTTACATATGAGTGTAAGCAGTAACAATCTTACATGCAAGTGTAGGCAGTAACAGTCTTACATGCAAGTGTAGGCAGTAACAATCTTACATACGAGTGTAGGCAGTAACAATCTTATATACAAGTGTAGGCAGTAACAGTCTTACATGCAAGTGTAGGCAGTAACAGTCTTACATACGAGTGTAGGCAGTAACAATCTTATATGCAAGTGTAGGCAGTAACAATCTTACATACGAGTGTAGGCAGTAACAATCTTACATACGAGTGTAGGCAGTAACAGTCTTACATGCAAGTGTAGGCAGTAACAATCTTATATGCAAGTGTAGGCAGTAACAATCTTACATACGAGTGTAGGCAGTAACAATCTTATATGCAAGTGTAGGCAGTAACAATCTTACATACGAGTGTAGGCAGTAACAGTCTTACATGCAAGTGTAGGCAGTAACAATCTTATATGCAAGTGTAGGCAGTAACAATCTTACATACGAGTGTAGGCAGTAACAGTCTTACATGCAAGTGTAGGCAGTAACAATCTTATATGCAAGTGTAGGCAGTAACAGTCTTACATGCAAGTGTAGGCAGTAACTATCTTATATGCAAGTGTAGGCAGTAATAGTCTTACATGCAAGTGTAGACAGTAACAATCTTATATGCAAGTGTAGGCAGTAACAGTCTTACATGCAAGTGTAGGCAGTAACAATCTTATATGCAAGTGTAGGCAGTAACAGTCTTACATGCAAGTGTAGGCAGTAACAATCTTATATGTAAGTGTAGGCAGTAACAGTCTTACATGCAAGTGTAGGCAGTAACAATCTTATATGCAAGTGTAGGCAGTAACAGTCTTACATGCAAGTGTAGGCAGTAACAATCTTACATACAAGTGTAGGCAGTAACAATCTTACATACAAGTGTAGGCAGTAACAATCTTACATACGAGTGTAGGCAGTAACAGTCTTATATGCAAGTGTAGGCAGTAACAATCTTACATACGAGTGTAGGCAGTAACAGTCTTATATGCAAGTGTAGGCAGTAACAATCTTACATACGAGTGTAGGTATCATGTGGGGTTCGAACACGTGGATAGGGTAAAGTAATACTCACGTAGGCTGGTGGTACGTATATTACGGATAATGTGGGGAGCGCCCTAACAGCCGTAACCTTGTCTCCTTGCTCACTCTCGTAACACTGACTGGCCGCCCACAGTACCCATGTGAGGGGGTCTTTGAATACTGCTGTGGTCAGCACAATATGAATACAGACAGTGACTCAGGCAGAGACGGTTGGTAGTGAGTCATCTACTGGTACACTGGTTACTGGTAACTGGTTACTACTACTGAGAGCTCGGCGACGCTAACGTATGTCGTCCCGACATACAACTAATACAAACTAGAGATGGCAGGTATATGGCTTGGGCTGATTCTATACAATGTCAAAGTACACAACAATTGAACATTGTAACATACATAAGTAGAACATTGGAATGGAAGCTTATGTAACTGAAACTGTAATGCAATACAAGGTATAATATAGCACAACTCATCGAATGAAACTCAACGTTGGGATTACACAATGGAAGTGATAAAAAAAATTTGATCGATCGATCTGTATTCATGTGATCTACGGATTCTGAGGGAGGAATATATACAAAGAAAGAGTGTTTAACAGAAAGGCAGATTCGGTGCACTCAAATCTAGACTGTTAACTCTCAGAATGCGGAGAGAACATGAACACAAAAAAAAATTCTTGAATACTGATAAGTTGATACTGTAATTATTCATCTATACAGGTTATTTACATTTAACCCCAACTCTGCTAGGGTAAGATTGACATATGCAGAATGGTTATCATCTCTGGGAGGATCGAATTCCTCTGCAATGGCTAACACATGCCTTGACTGAGGACAGTCTGAACGAGTATCTACAAAAGATACAGCTACAATCACTAGTGACTGTGGAATTTAATTCTTGGCTCATTACAAAGTCACTAATGGGTGCTGGTGGCTTCACAGTAAGAATAAGATCTTCCTGGAGCAGGAATACGAGTGTAGGCAGTAACAATCTTACATGCAAGTGTAGGCAGTAACAGTCTTACATACAAGTGTAGGCAGTAACAATCTTACATACAAGTGTAGGCAGTAACAATCTTACATGCAAGTGTAGGCAGTAACAGTCTTACATACAAGTGTAGGCAGTAACAGTCTTACATGCAAGTGTAGGCAGTAACAATCTTACAAGTGTAGGCAGTAACAATCTTACAAGTGTAGGCAGTAACAATCTTACATACAAGTGTAGGCAGTAACAATCTTACATACAAGTGTAGGCAGTAACAATCTTACATGCAAGTGTAGGCAGTAACAGTCTTACATGCAAGTGTAGGCAGTAACAATCTTACATACAAGTGTAGGCAGTAACAATCTTACATACAAGTGTAGGCAGTAACAATCTTACATGCAAGTGTAGGCAGTAACAGTCTTACATACAAGTGTAGGCAGTAACAGTCTTACATGCAAGTGTAGGCAGTAACAATCTTACATACAAGTGTAGGCAGTAACAGTCTTACATACAAGTGTAGGCAGTAACAGTCTTACATGCAAGTGTAGGCAGTAACAATCTTACAAGTGTAGGCAGTAACAATCTTACATACAAGTGTAGGCAGTAACAATCTTACATACAAGTGTAGGCAGTAACAATCTTACATACAAGTGTAGGCAGTAACAATCTTACACATGTAAGACTTAGATGAAGAATAAGTCAAAATATCGAAATTATTTTTTATATCGGTGAAATACCTAGTGAAACGTGGTAAGTGTGATGTTAAGTAAGTGTAAGTGTGATGTTAAGTGAGTGTAAGTGTGATGTTGAGTGAGTGTGTGATGTTAAGTGAGTGTGTGATGTTGAGTGTAAGTGTGATGTTAAGTGAGTGTAAGTGTGATATTAAGTGAGTGTAAGTGTGATGTTAAGTGAGTATAAGTGTGATGGTAAGTGAGTGGCTAGTGTTACTTAAAATTTATCAGATAAAAATCGAAAAGGTGGACGAGGAAATGTGGGAGAGAGAGAAAGAGAGAGAGAGAGAGAGAGAGAGAGAGAAGAATACTAAGAGAAAATTTAGTAAGTGTAAAGGGACCACGACTCCTCAACACCCTCCTCCTTTTTCCCTTCCTTCTTGCAAAAGGGAGATTACCAACAAACTCATACTTGTGCTCCTGATCAGCCTGGTTGTGGTTAATACGTCAAATTGCTGTTGGTGGGTGCCAACAGCCTAGTTGATCAGGCCAGTAACCAGGAGATGTGGTCTAGGACCGGGCCGCGGGAGCGGTGACCTCCGGAAGCTACTACAGTTAAGCTACAGGTAACGTACGTATGATTCACGTACATGTGACTGGAGTACTCACGTGTATACATTTGCTGTACATGTACCACACACAGCTAATCTATATACCGGTTATCTAAGTGAAATCTCGTTCATTCAACTCACGTACGTGTAATTTACGTACATACAAATGATGTACGTGCGTGCCCTCTTCAGGGCCGGACTTGACGCTTGAGAGTCTTCTTCCTCTTGTACTTACTTAAGGAAAGATTCTCAGCTGGAGTGAAGATATTAACCCCCCCCCCTCTCTCTCTCTCTCTCTCTCTCCCTAACACACACATCCTCTTATTCCATTTCCTCTCCAACTTTACCGTATCCCTCCCTCTCTCACACACGTGAGTATATTCATTCACAAGTCTTCACATTGATCTAGGACACTGATAGCAACAATGTTGCACTCGCATCCTGCACCCTCCTCATCACTTATTTAATATTATTATTATTATTATTATTATTATTATTATTATTATTATTATTATTATTATTATTATCATTATTATTATCATTATTATTATCATTATTATTATCATTATTACTGTTATTATTATTATCTCTGGTATTCTTGTTGCGTGGTTGTATATTAACAATAACGGGAGTTTTGCATGTAAATGGTAGTAACTGAGACGAAGACTCAGATGATGGAGTCTCTCCAGGTGTGTTTAGTGGATATTTAAGTTTGTTACAATCTGATCAGTGCAGTTTTTTTTTTTTTGTACCGTCAAAGGAAAACACAGGTCACAAGGGAAGCCTTGTGATGCTTACTGAACTTTAAATATAAAATATTTCGCTTTCCCATACCGTGAACATGTCCTGTACGTGTACTTGTCTGAACCAGAGCATGACGGAAGCTGTAGTAATCTGACATACACACACACACACACAACAAGACTAGTCCCAGAGCTACGGGGATTGTCCTACGAAGAAAGGTTGAGGGAAAGCGGCCTGACGACACTGGAGGCCAGGAGGGCCAGGGGAGACATGATAACGACATATAAAATACTGCGCGGAATAGACGAGGTGGACAAAGACGGGATGTTCCAGAGATGGGACACAGACACAAGAGATCACAATTGGAAGTTGAAGACTCAGATGAATCAAAGGGATGTTAGGAAGTATTTCTTTAGTCATAGAATAGTCAAGCCGTGGAATAGCCTAGAAAGTGAAGTAGTGGAGGCGGGAACCATACATAGTTTTAAGGCGAGGTATGATAAAGCTCATGGAGCAGGGAGAGAGAGGACCTAGTAGCAATCAGTGAAGAGGCGGGGCCAGGAGCTATGAATCGACCCCTGCAACCACAAATAGGTGAGTACAAATAGGTGAGTATACACACACACACACACACACACACACACACACACACACGTATATACAACAGGCCTAGTGTCTAATCGACATGTGCCTAGGACAAACTGGTAACTAACACACACACACACACACACACACACACACACACACACACACACACACACTAAAGATGGACAGTAGGTTGATACTCAGTAAACATGTAGGATCCACTGTTGTTCCCTAGAGTCTTCATCTCTCTCTCTCACCTCACTTGGGGGAGGGAGGTGGGAAGGATGCCAGGTGCTGAGAGATAAGGAAGGAGAAGAGGAGAGAGAGGGAGGTCAGGTGGTGGGAGATAGTGAAGAAGGGAAGACAATGGCTGACTGACTAGCTGGCTGGTTGGTTGACTATCTGGCTGGCTGACTGGCTGACTGGCTGGCTGGTTGGATGGCTGGCTGCCTGACTGGCTGGCTGGCTGGCTGGCAGGCTGGCTGGCTGGCTCGCTGGCTGGCTGGCTGGCTGGCTGGCTGGCTGGCTGGCTGGCTGGCTGGCTGGCTGGCTGGCTGGCTGGCTGGCTGGCTGGCTGGCTGGCTGGCTGGCTGGCTGGCTGGCTGGCTGGCTGGTTGGCTGGCTGGCTGACCAGCTGTGCGGAAGAGGAAGTTTGAAAGAATAAGAGAGAAGGAATTAGAGAAAGAAATTGATGTAAAGAAAATATAGGAAGGTAGAGAGTACGTTAAGAATGAGGGAGGGAAAGAAAACGATGAAAAAGGGAGAGATGAAAAAGAAAGGAGTGAAAAGAGTAGACGTTTCGCCAACCAGGAACTGTATCAGTTCAATGTAGACGAGAGTAGGACAGTGGAGAGAGAGAGAGTGAGAGAAAGAGAGAGTGAGAGAGAGTGAGAGAAAAAGTGAGAGTGAGAGTGTGTGAGAGAGAGAGAGAGAGAGAGAGAGAGAGAGAGAGAGAGAGAGAGGGCTGAGCTGGTTTACGTGTGATGGTCTTGCTTGCTGGACATCTGTGTTGTGATGTTGGCAAGTGTTGTGATGTTGGCAAGTGTTGTGATGTTGACAAGTGTTGTGATGTTGGCAAGTGTTGTGATGTTGACAAGTGTTGTGATGTTGGCAAGTGTTGTGATGTTGACAAGTGTTGTGATGTTGGCAAGTGTTGTGATGTTGACAAGTGTTGTGATGTTGACAAGTGTTGTGATGTTGACAAGTGTTGTGATGTTGACAAGTGTTGTGATGTTGACAAGTGTTGTGATGTTGGCAAGTGTTGTGATGTTGACAAGTGTTGTGATGTTGGTAAGTGTTGTGATGTTGACAAGTGTTGTGATGTTGACAAGTGTTGTGATGTTGACAAGTGTTGTGATGTTGACAAGTGTTGTGATGTTGACAAGTGTTGTGATGTTGACAAGTGTTGTGATGTTGACAAGTGTTGTGATGTTGACAAGTGTTGTGATGTTGGCAAGTGTTGTGATGCTGACAAGTGTTGTGATGTTGGCAAGTGTTGTGATGTTGACAAGTGTTGTGATGTTGACAAGTGTTGTGATGTTGACAAGTGTTGTGATGTTGACAAGTGTTGTGATGTTGACAAGTGTTGTGATGTTGACAAGTGTTGTAATGTTGGCAAGTGTTGTGATGTTGACAAGTGTTGTGATGTTGACAAGTGTTGTGATGTTGGCAAGTGTTGTGATGTTGACAAGTGTTGTGATGTTGACAAGTGTTGTGATGTTGGCAAGTGTTGTGATGTTGACAAGTGTTGTGACGTTGACAAGTGTTGTGATGTTGACATGTGTTGTGATGTTGACAAGTGTTGTGATGTTGGCAAGTGTTGTGATGTTGACAAGTGTTGTGATGTTGACAAGTGTTGTGATGTTGACAAGTGTTGTGATGTTGACAAGTGTTGTGATGTTGACAAGTGTTGTGATGTTGACAAGTGTTGTGATGTTGACAAGTGTTGTGATGTTGACAAGTGTTGTGACGTTGACAAGTGTTGTGATGTTGACAAGTGTTGTGATGTTGACAAGTGTTGTGATGTTGACAAGTGTTGTAATGTTGGCAAGTGTTGTGATGTTGACAAGTGTTGTGATGTTGACAAGTGTTGTGATGTTGGCAAGTGTTGTGATGTTGACAAGTGTTTTGATGTTGGCAAGTGTTGTGATGTTGACAAGTGTTGTGATGTTGGCAAGTGTTGTGATGTTGACAAGTGTTGTGATGTTGACAAGTGTTTTGATGTGGACAAGTGTTGTGATGTTGGCAAGTGTTGTGATGTTGACAAGTGTTGTGATGTTGGCAAGTGTTGTGATGTTGACAAGTGTTGTGATGTTGACAAGTGTTGTGATGTTGACAAGTGTTGTGATGTTGGCAAGTGTTGTGATGTTGACAAGTGTTGTGATGTTGACAAGTGTTGTGATGTTGGCAAGTGTTGTGATGTTGACAAGTGTTGTGATGTTGACAAGTGTTGTGATGTTGACAAGTGTTGTGATGTTGACAAGTGTTGTGATGTTGACAAGTGTTGTGATGTTGACAAGTGTTGTGATGTTGGCAAGTGTTGTGATGTTGACAAGTGTTGTGATGTTGACAAGTGTTGTGATGTTGACAAGTGTTGTGATGTTGACAAGTGTTGTGATGTTGGCAAGTGTTGTGATGTTGACAAGTGTTGTGACGTTGACAAGTGTTGTGATGTTGACAAGTGTTGTGATGTTGACAAGTGTTGTGATGTTGACAAGTGTTGTGATGTTGACAAGTGTTGTGATGTTGACAAGTGTTGTGATGTTGGCAAGTGTTGTGATGTTGACAAGTGTTGTGACGTTGACAAGTGTTGTGATGTTGACAAGTGTTGTGATGTTGACAAGTGTTGTGATGTTGACAAGTGTTGTGATGTTGACAAGTGTTGTGATGTTGACAAGTGTTGTGATGTTGGCAAGTGTTGTGATGTTGACAAGTGTTGTGATGTTGACAAGTGTTGTGATGTTGACAAGTGTTGTGATGTTGACAAGTGTTGTGATGTTGACAAGTGTTGTGATGTTGGCAAGTGTTGTGATGTTGACAAGTGTTGTGACGTTGACAAGTGTTGTGATGTTGACAAGTGTTGTGATGTTGACAAGTGTTGTGATGTTGACAAGTGTTGTGATGTTGACAAGTGTTGTGATGTTGACAAGTGTTGTGATGTTGACAAGTGTTGTGATGTTGGCAAGTGTTGTGATGTTGACAAGTGTTGTGACGTTGACAAGTGTTGTGATGTTGACAAGTGTTGTGATGTTGACAAGTGTTGTGATGTTGACAAGTGTTGTGATGTTGACAAGTGTTGTGATGTTGACAAGTGTTGTGATGTTGACAAGTGTTGTGATGTTGGCAAGTGTTGTGATGTTGACAAGTGTTGTGACGTTGACAAGTGTTGTGATGTTGACAAGTGTTGTGATGTTGACAAGTGTTGTGATGTTGACAAGTGTTGTGATGTTGACAAGTGTTGTGATGTTGACAAGTGTTGTGATGTTGGCAAGTTACTATTACTATTAACTCCCCCACTACTACAAGATATCCATCCTTCTAGACTCACTCACTCTCTCTCTCTCTCTCTCTCTCTCTCTCTCTTATATTTGGAAATTTTCTGAGTCCTTGTAGCGGATAATTAAGAGTGACTCATGTATGTGTGTAGTAGGTTCTCCGGTCTTGTCCCGCCCCGGGTCTTTTCCAGATGGTGACCCGGCAGTGCCCCTCCCCCCCCCCTGGTGGGGGAAGGAGGTTAAGTGACTCGAGTAAAGTCAGTGTAGTGAGCAGTTACAGGGTTGGCTCACACAATACTTGTCTCACTGCTTTATCTTGTGAGCACATACACTGCCAGCAAACTGCCACAACAACACTGTCATAACGTACAGTGCTTGCCTCCAGATCAGTGGTTCCCAAACTTTTTCAGCTTGTTACCCAATTTAACATGCCACATAAAGCATGTTACCCCTTTCACAAAATGTTGTTATTATTGATATATATGGCTAAATTAAAACACTTGAGATATTTTCTTTTATTTATTGTATTTGAACATTGTGCATCTCTAATGACTATTACCAAAGATGTCAAGAACATCAGTGGGATGGATGGAGTTGCATACTTGAAGCTAGTTTAGGAATTCTTGGCTTCATACCAGCTTATGTCTACCTCGGCTGATGCTCACAGATAAACTGACAGTGTGAAACAGAGGCAGCCTCAGGAAGTGAGTGACGCGTACTGGACAGGTCGATCTGGGCTACTGAGTGACTTTTGTCCTGAAGCATACTTGTCAAAATACTTTTGGGTTTCCACACACTTAGCTATATATTTCTTCTTTTCTAATACTGTATATTAGTTTTTGATGTTTATTGTTATTTGGTTTAACTTTATTACTTACTTATAATAGGTTTACTTTACAACTTTATATACTAAGACAAAGTTAACAATAATCCTCATACCGGGTACCGCATTGTTTTCTTGATTTTCAGAATTCATAACTTTTTTTCTGTCACCCTTCCATTACCCCCCAAAAATGGTTAAATTACCCCCAGGGGGTAATTTACCCCCAGTTTGGGAACCACTGCTCCAGATTATATAAAGATGACAAACTGAAAAGGGGTGGAGAAGGAAAACGAAATTATTGCTTTAATAAAAATAAACGTGTTTCCACGAGATTAAAAAAACACTTAAGTGTAAAGGAATTCGATCACACAAACTGATGGTATGAAAGTAACGGTAAAGACTTAAATACTCTTGAGCGGAAGAGTTAGTTTTATTATTAAAGTCAAGAATATTATAACATATTACCATCTTACCTTCCAATGCACAAATGAACTACATTGTTTTAAAACATTGTTACAAGGTACCATGAACACTGGAACATTTTGTTTTTCAGTGTTTTTAAGTACAAATACACTGGAGTGCTTCATGAAACTGATGCAGGTATTAGAGCAGTGGTTCTCAACGGTGGTCCATGGTGACATTTTGGGTGGTCCACAAAACGTTCACTATATTTGGTAATAAACTGAAGATTGGTGCATGTTGTCTTAAATTATCGAAAATAAAGTGTGGATCAGCGATATGCGTATTAACCAGCATGAACGAGGGTGGTCGGATAATGGATTCGCCCGTGTCAGCTGCAGCGACAGTCAAGCTGCGGAAGCGACGATATCACGTGAACGTTACTTGTTGAGCAGTTGTGATGCTAGACTCAAGATCAAGCTTTCAAGCGTTGGTGAAACAGCGTAGCTCCTGTGGTAACTGGAGTTCAGTGTTTCATTCACAGAGAGACACTGACATCAACAACACTGATCACCTGAACACCATTTTCAAAGGATTGGTGAAGGTGGTTAATTACATCAAATCGTCAGCAGTGAACACCAGACTGTTCAGAAAATTATGCCAGGACATGGGTTCCGACTTTGAGGTGTCGCTGTTGTACACTTCTGTACGGTGGTTGTCACCAGGGAATGTAGTCAACACAATTTTTGAACTGAGAGAAGAATTTGTTCTATTTTTCCAGTCTCAAGAGTAAAAAAAGGTTTTACAAATATGCTAGAACTGTCAGAATTAGAACTAGCCTTGTCAATATTTCTAGTATCTTGAACAAAGACAATCTTCAGCTGCAAGGGAAAGGAGCAAATCTGTTCTCTCATCAAGGCTTTTCTTGAGAAATTAGAACAGAAGAGTGGAAGGTAAAAATTTAGTTCAATTTCCATGTTTGGATGCCATGGCAGGGAAATGGTAGCCATTCAGGTGAATATTCTCCAACATTTACAAAAGCTGCGGGATGAATTTCAGCGATACTTTCCGGAGGTGGACATGACAAGGGATGGGTTATCTTTCATCAGTGGTGGTAGTGGTGGTGGTATTGGTGGTGGGGGTAGTGGTGGTGGTAGTAGTGGTTGTGGTAGTGGTAGAGGTGGTGGTCGTGATGGTAGTGGTGGTAGCGGTGGTGGTGGTGGTGGGGAGGGATAGTGGGAAGCTTACACTGGTCTCTTTGATACTCTGTTTATGTGTTCTAACAGACCTGGTGTGTGTGTGTGTGTGTGTGTGTGTGTGTGTGTGTGTGTGGGTACTCACCTAATCCACCTGATTATGATTGCAGGGGTCGATCATAGCTCCTGTCCCCGCCTCTTCACTGGTCGCTACTAGGTCCACTCTCTCCCTGCTCCATGAGTTTTATCATACCTCTTCTTAAAGCTGTGTACAGACTCTTCCTTTGTGTGTGTGTGTGTACTCACCTAGTTGTAGTTGCAGGGGTCGAGCCAAAGCTCCTGGCCCCGCCTCTTCACTGGTCGCTACTAGGTCACTCTTCCTAGTCCATGAGATTTATCATACATCTTAAAGCTATGTATGCATCCTGCCTCCACTACATCACTTCCCAGACTATTCCACTTCCTGAGAACTCTGTGACTGAAGAAATACTTACTAACATCTCTGTGATTCATCTGAGTCTTCAACTTCCAACTGTGACCCCTTGTTGCTGTGTCCCATCTCTGGAACGTCCTGTCTCTGTCCACCTTGTTGATTCTTCTCAGTATTTTATATGTCGTTATCATATCCTCCCTATCTCTCCTGTCCTCCAGTGTCGTCATGTCGATTTCTCTTTACCTCTTCTCGTAGGAGATACCCCTTAGCTCCGGGACTAGTCTTACTGCAAACCTTTGCAATTTCTCTAATTTCCTTACGTGCTTAGGTAGGTGTGGGTTCCAAACTGGTGCTGCATACTCCAATATAGATTTAACGAGTCCTGAACGAGTCCTTATTGACATGTGGGAAAGATATTCTTAGGTTTGCTAACAAACTGACAACCTCCAACTATTTCTACAAGATTGATAGACTAATTACATCATGTTTACCTCTGCAGTTGTGCTGCCTTCTACCTATACTCTGTATTTCACTGCAGAAGCCTGCCGTGTAGGCGTAACGTGTCAACACTAAACATAAGCAGGTGCTGCACGTCTTACTCATCCACTCGTTAGTGTTTTATATTATTTCTAACATAATGTTGTTCATATTGTACTAAGTCGTGCAATATTGTACTAAGTCGTGCAATATTTAGGTGCATGTCACTTCCCCTGTTTACTAATAATGCTATTTTCCCACTATAATCTACCTTGTACATAATTACTATCACATTTACTTTGTCTGTTTCGTAATGTGACGTCCAGGATCTTTCCTTAATTTATGATATAACTTAACAAATGTTTAAGGACAGTTGTATTGGAGAGGTCTGCAGGATGTTGTAGAGGTCTGCAGGATGTTG
Organism: Cherax quadricarinatus; assembly: GCF_038502225.1. NCBI lineage: Eukaryota > Metazoa > Arthropoda > Malacostraca > Decapoda > Parastacidae > Cherax > Cherax quadricarinatus. The sequence goes on from NC_091345.1 coordinate 22,355,633, forward strand.
TAGAGGTCTGCAGGATGTTGTAGAGGTCTGTAGGATGTTGTAGAGGTCTGTAGGATGTTGTAGAGGTCTGCAGGATGTTGTAGAGGTCTGCAGGATGTTGTAGAGGTCTGCAGGATGTTGTAGAGGTCTGCAGGATGTTGTAGAGGTCTGTAGGATGTTGTAGAGGTGTGCAGGATGTTGTAGAGGTCTGCAGGATGTTGTACAGGTCTGCAGGATGTTGTAGAGGTCTGCAGGATGTTGTAGAGGTCTGCAGGATGTTGTAGAGGTCTGTAGGATGTTGTAGAGGTGTGCAGGATGTTGTAGAGGTCTGCAGGATGTTGTACAGGTCTGCAGGATGTTGTAGAGGTCTGCAGGATGTTGTAGAGGTCTGCAGGATGTTGTAGAGGTCTGCAGGATGTTGTAGAGGTCTGCAGGATGTTGTAGAGGTCTGTAGGATGTTGTAGAGGTCTGCAGGATGTTGTAGAGGTCTGCAGGATGTTGTAGAGGTCTGCAGGATGTTGTAGAGGTCTGCAGGATGTTGTAGAGGTCTGTAGGATGTTGTAGAGGTCTGCAGGATGTTGTAGAGGTCTGCAGGATGTTGTAGAGGTCTGCAGGATGTTGTAGAGGTCTGCAGGATGTTGTAGAGGTCTGTAGGATGTTGTAGAGGTCTGCAGGATGTTGTAGAGGTCTGCAGGATGTTGTAGAGGTCTGCAGGATGTTGTAGAGGTCTGCAGGATGTTGTAGAGGTCTGTAGGATGTTGTAGAGGTCTGCAGGATGTTGTAGAGGTCTGCAGGATGTTGTAGAGGTCTGCAGGATGTTGTAGAGGTCTGCAGGATGTTGTAGAGGTCTGCAGGATGTTGTAGAGGTCTGCAGGATGTTGTAGAGGTCTGCAGGATGTTGTAGAGGTCTGTAGGATGTTGTAGAGGTCTGCAGGATGTTGTAGAGGTCTGCAGGATGTTGTAGAGGTCTGCAGGATGTTGTAGAGGTCTGCAGGATGTTGCAGAGGTCTGCAGGATGTTGCAGAGGTCTGCAGGATGTTGTAGAGGTCTGCAGGATGTTGTAGAGGTCTGCAGGATGTTGCAGAGGTCTGCAGGATGTTGCAGAGGTCTGCAGGATGTTGCAGAGGTCTGCAGGATGTTGCAGAGGTCTGCAGGATGTTGCAGAGGTCTGCAGGATGTTGCAGAGGTCTGCAGGATGTTGCAGAGGTCTGCAGGATGTTGTAGAGGTCTGCAGGATGTTGTAGAGGTCTGCAGGATGTTGCAGAGGTCTGCAGGATGTTGTAGAGGTCTGCAGGATGTTGCAGAGGTCTGCAGGATGTTGCAGAGGTCTGCAGGATGTTGTAGAGGTCTGCAGGATGTTACAGAGGTCTGCAGGATGTTGCAGAGGTCTGCAGGATGTTGTAGAGGTCTGCAGGATGTTGCAGAGGTCTGCAGGATGTTGTAGAGGTCTGCAGGATGTTGCAGAGGTCTGCAGAATGTTGTAGAGGTCTGCAGGATGTTGCAGAGGTCTGCAGGATGTTGTAGAGGTCTGCAGGATGTTGCAGAGGTCTGCAGGATGTTGTAGAGGTCTGCAGGATGTTGCAGAGGTCTGCATGATGTTGCAGAGGTCTGCAGGATGTTGTAGAGGTCTGCAGGATGTTGCAGAGGTCTGCAGGATGTTGTAGAGGTCTGCAGGATGTTGCAGAGGTATGCAGGATGTTGTAGAGGTCTGCAGGATGTTGCAGAGGTCTGCAGGATGTTGTAGAGGTCTGCAGAATGTTGTAGAGGTCTGCAGGATGTTGCAGAGGTCTGCAGGATGTTGTAGAGGTCTGCAGGATGTTGCAGAGATCTGCAGAATGTTGTAGAGGTCTGCAGGATGTTGCCGAGGTCTGCAGGATGTTGTAGAGGTCTGCAGGATGTTGCAGAGGTCTGCAGGATGTTGCAGAGGTCTGCAGGATGTTGTAGAGGTCTGCAGGATGTTACAGAGGTCTGCAGGATGTTGCAGAGGTCTGCAGGATGTTGTAGAGGTCTGCAGGATGTTGCAGAGGTCTGCAGGATGTTGTAGAGGTCTGCAGGATGTTGCAGAGGTCTGCAGAATGTTGTAGAGGTCTGCAGGATGTTGCAGAGGTCTGCAGGATGTTGTAGAGGTCTGCAGGATGTTGCAGAGGTCTGCAGGATGTTGTAGAGGTCTGCAGGATGTTGCAGACGTCTGCAGGATGTTGCAGAGGTCTGCAGGATGTTGCAGAGGTCTGCAGGATGTTGCAGAGGTCTGCAGGATGTTGTAGAGGTCTGTAGGATGTTGCAGAGGTCTGCAGGATGTTGCAGAGGTCTGCAGGATGTTGCAGAGGTCTGCAGGATGTTGTAGAGGTCTGCAGGATGTTGCAGAGGTCTGCAGGATGTTGCAGAGGTCTGCAGGATGTTGCAGAGGTCTGCAGGATGTTGCAGAGGTCTGCAGGATGTTGCAGACGTCTGCAGGATGTTGCAGAGGTCTGCAGGATGTTGCAGAGGTCTGCAGGATGTTGCAGAGGTCTGCAGGATGTTGCAGAGGTCTGCAGGATGTTGCAGAGGTCTGCAGGATGTTGCAGAGGTCTGCAGGATGTTGTAGAGGTCTGTAGGATGTTGCAGAGGTCTGCAGGATGTTGCAGAGGTCTGCAGGATGTTGCAGAGGTCTGCAGGATGTTGTAGAGGTCTGCAGGATGTTGCAGAGGTCTGCAGGATGTTGCAGAGGTCTGCAGGATGTTGCAGAGGTCTGCAGGATGTTGCAGAGGTCTGCAGGATGTTGTAGAGGTCTGCAGGATGTTGCAGAGGTCTGCAGGATGTTGCAGAGGTCTGCAGGATGTTGCAGAGGTCTGCAGGATGTTGCAGAGGTCTGCAGGATGTTGCAGAGGTCTGCAGGGCGTCGCAGGGCGTTGCTCAGTCTTCTACAACACAGTTGTCCTCAAACATTAGTTAAGTTATACCATAAATTAAGTAAAGATCCTGGACTTACCTGACGAAACAGACAAGGTAAATATGATAGTAATTATGTACCAGGTAGATTATGTAACATTAGCAGACAGGGAAACTCACGCGCCACTTAACGGTTCACTAAACTCGTTAAATTAAAACAGAAAACAAGTATAAAACGCGACTTTTCAATATATCTCAAGTTCTGATTTGCAGTTCTGATGAAAATTCTCTACAGTCAGTCCTATTACGAAAAAAATTTTGATCTCGTGTTTTTTTTTTTTTTTTTTTTTTTTTTTTTTTTTTTTTTTTTTTTTTTTTGAGAAAGTTCAGTTTGATCAAAATTTCTTCATAAAATTGTCAGTTTGGCACACATAAAAGCCAGATTATATTAAAAAATATTTTCATTTAAGTCTGCACCACTTAAGCGGTTGAAAGCGACCGGAAGAGTTATTCTCTTGTTATTGCAGTTTTAAAATTAGATATCTCAAAGTGAAAGTCAATTTTCTTTACTAAATCCCGCCAACACTGCAACATTAAAGTCTATCAGAAAGACGCATCTCCACGACTCCAGTTTTGTTAACAATTTCATTGGAATTTACAATTTATACCAACAGTAAACAGCCTAAACAGTGTCATCCTTATTATAGAATGTGTCAGCATGTGTCAGCATGTGTCAGCATGACTCAGGAAATCGTAATGACACGATTGCAGACGAACAACGGTACGGGTGGGGATTGAACTCGCGGTTAGGTCGTCTTTCACTGATATCTAATAATAATAATAAATATTAATTCCCACTTACAATGTGTGTGAGTGAAGTGCAGTCAGGTGTGTGTCCTGTGAGGCCAGAAACACTTGCACGTAGTCAGGTGTGTGTCCTGTGAGGCCAGAAACACTTACACGTAGTCAGGTGTGTGTCCTGTGAGGCCAGAAACACTTACACGTAGTCAGGTGTGTGTCCTGTGAGGCCAGAAACACTTAAACGTAGTCAGGTGTGTGTCCTGTGAGGCCAGAAACACTTACACGTAGTCAGGTGTGTGTCCTGTGAGGCCAGAAACACTTACACGTAGTCAGGTGTGTGTCCTGTGAGGCCAGAAACACTTACACGTAGTCAGGTGTGTGTCCTGTGAGGCCAGAAACACTTACACGTAGTCAGGTGTGTGTCCTGTGAGGCCAGAAACACTTACACGTAGTCAGGTGTGTGTCCTGTGAGGCCAGAAACACTTACACGTAGTCAGGTGTGTGTCCTGTGAGGCCAGAAACACTTACACGTAGTCAGGTGTGTGTCCTGTGAGGCCAGAAACACTTGCACGTAGTCAGGTGTGTGTCCTGTGAGGCCAGAAACACTTACACGTAGTCAGGTGTGTGTCCTGTGAGGCCAGAAACACTTACACGTAGTCAGGTGTGTGTCCTGTGAGGCCAGAAACACTTACACGTAGTCAGGTGTGTGTCCTGTGAGGCCAGAAACACTTGCACGTAGTCAGGTGTGTGTCCTGTGAGGCCAGAAACACTTACACGTAGTCAGGTGTGTGTCCTGTGAGGCCAGAAACACTTAAACGTAGTCAGGTGTGTGTCCTGTGAGGCCAGAAACACTTACACGTAGTCAGGTGTGTGTCCTGTGAGGCCAGAAACACTTGCACGTAGTCAGGTGTGTGTCCTGTGAGGCCAGAAACACTTGCACGTAGTCAGGTGTGTGTCCTGTGAGGCCAGAAACACTTGCACGTAGTCAGGTGTGTGTCCTGTGAGGCCAGAAACACTTACACGTAGTCAGGTGTGTGTCCTGTGAGGCCAGAAACACTTACACGTAGTCAGGTGTGTGTCCTGTGAGGCCAGAAACACTTATACGTAGTCAGGTGTGTGTCCTGTGAGGCCAGAAACACTTACACGTAGTCAGGTGTGTGTCCTGTGAGGCCAGAAACACTTACACGTAGTCAGGTGTGTGTCCTGTGAGGCCAGAAACACTTACACGTAGTCAGGTGTGTGTCTTGTGAGGCCAGAAACACTTACACGTAGTCAGGTGTGTGTCCTGTGAGGCCAGAAACACTTATACGTAGTCAGGTGTGTGTCCTGTGAGGCCAGAAACACTTATACGTAGTCAGGTGTGTGTCCTGTGAGGCCAGAAACACTTACACGTAGTCAGGTGTGTGTCCTGTGAGGCCAGAAACACTTACACGTAGTCAGGTGTGTGTCCTGTGAGGCCAGAAACACTTACACGTAGTCAGGTGTGTGTCCTGTGAGGCCAGAAACACTTTCACGTAGTCAGGTGTGTGTCCTGTGAGGCCAGAAACACTTGCACGTAGTCAGGTGTGTGTCCTGTGAGGCCAGAAACACTTACACGTAGTCAGGTGTGTGTCCTGTGAGGCCAGAAACACTTACACGTAGTCAGGTGTGTGTCCTGTGAGGCCAGAAACACTTACACGTAGTCAGGGGTGTGTCCTGTGAGGCCAGAAACACTTGCACGTAGTCAGATGTGTGTCCTGTGAGGCCAGAAACACTTGCACGTAGTCAGGTGTGTGTCCTGTGAGGCCAGAAACACTTACACGTAGTCAGGTGTGTGTCCTGTGAGGCCAGAAACACTTACACGTAGTCAGGGGTGTGTCCTGTGAGGCCAGAAACACTTACACGTAGTCAGGTGTGTGTCCTGTGAGGCCAGAAACACTTACACGTAGTCAGGGGTGTGTCCTGTGAGGCCAGAAACACTTACACGTAGTCAGGTGTGTGTCCTGTGAGGCCAGAAACACTTACACGTAGTCAGGTGTGTGTCCTGTGAGGCCAGAAACACTTGCACGTAGTCAGGTGTGTGTCCTGTGAGGCCAGAAACACTTGCACGCAGTCAGGTGTGTGTCCTGTGAGGCCAGAAACACTTACACGTAGTCAGGGGTGTGTCCTGTGAGGCCAGAAACACTTGCACGCAGTCAGGTGTGTGTCCTGTGAGGCCAGAAACACTTACACGTAGTCAGGGGTGTGTCCTGTGAGGCCAGAAACACTTGCACGCAGTCAGGTGTGTGTCCTGTGAGGCCAGAAACACTTGCACGTAGTCAGGTGTGTGTCCTGTGAGGCCAGAAACACTTACACGTAGTCAGGGGTGTGTCCTGTGAGGCCAGAAACACTTGCAGGCAGTCAGGTGTGTGTCCTGTGAGGCCAGAAACACTTACACGTAGTCAGGGGTGTGTCATGTGAGGCCAGAAACACTTGCACGCAGTCAGGTGTGTATCCTGTGAGGCCAGAAACACTTACACGTAGTCAGGGGTGTGTCCTGTGAGGCCAGAAACACTTACACGTAGTCAGGTGTGTGTCCTGTGAGGCCAGAAACACTTACACGTAGTCAGGGGTGTGTCCTGTGAGGCCAGAAACACTTACACGTAGTCAGGGGTGTGTCCTGTGAGGCCAGAAACACTTGCACGTAGTCAGGTGTATGTCCTGTGAGGCCAGAAACACTTGCAAAATAACATCCTAAACTTGCTACAATGTTTCTTATTAACTTTCCACCTTCAAGTTTAATCCAGTAACTGACCAGTTAAATATCATGTAAAAGCCTCGTATAAAATAAGACTTTATCTGCTTATTAAATGACTTATTCAGTGCTCCTCCAAAAGGCCTCTTTACTACACCACATATTAACCACAGACCAAATTAATACTTCACAAAAGAGTCATTCACTGTCCCCTGAAATACCCATTATCCATACTAAACTCGAATCTCTTACCAATAAAGGAATGATGATGATGATGATGATGATGATGATGATGATGATGATGATGATGATGATGATGATGATGATGATGATGATGATGATGATGATGATGATGATGATGATGATGATGATGATGATGATGATGATGATGATGATGATACTAAGATCATCGTTGACTCGTCAAAAGGCCCGTCAGGAGCCCTTCAGAAAGATCTGTTTAATACCCTCTAAGAGGTTTGACCAACGTAGTGTGTGGCTGTGATGAAAGGAGCTGTGACGGCGGTGGTCAGGGAAGCACATGATGTGACAAAGTAGACACATACAGGAAGTGACACAGCGGTGATGGGGATTAGTAAGATGGACGGAAAGGAAGGGAGACCGAGAGACAAGGAGAGAGAGAGAGGGAGAGAGAGGGAGGGAGGCATGGGGGAAGAAGTATAGTGAGAAAAGGCTCAATGTTCTACCTGGTCCCTCATAAAACAGGTGATGCTCCACTTCTTCTCACGAGTGTCAGATGAACAAGTAACGCTGAAATGCTGGCCATGATACCACTGGAGTCTCCCTGGAGAGTGTTCCTAGTGTCAACGTCTCCGTGGCTCCCTCTAACACCAGGTGTTCCTAGTGTCAACGTCCCCGTGGCTCCCTCCAACACCAGGTGTTCCTAGTGTCAACGTCTCCGTGGCTCCCTCTAACACCAGGTGTTCCTAGTGTCAACGTCCCCGTGGCTCCCTCCAACACCAGGTGTTCCTAGTGTCAACGTCCCCGTGGCTCCCTCCAACACCAGGTGTTCCTAGTGTCAACGTCTCCGTGGCTCCCTCTAACACCAGGTGTTCCTAGTGTCAACGTCCCCGTGGCTCCCTCCAACACCAGGTGTTCCTAGTGTCAACGTCTCCGTGGCTCCCTCTAACACCAGGTGTTCCTAGTGTCAACGTCCCCGTGGCTCCCTCCAACACCAGGTGTTCCTAGTGTCAACGTCCCCGTGGCTCCCTCCAACACCAGGTGTTCCTAGTGTCAACGTCCCCGTGTCTCCCTCCAACACCAGGTGTTCCTAGTGTCAACGTCCTCGTGGCTCCCTCCAACACAAGGTGTTCCTAGTGTCAACGTCCCCGTGGCTCCCTCCAACACCAGGTGTTCCTAGTGTCAACGTCCCCGTGGCTCCCTCCAACACCAGGTGTTCCTAGTGTCAACGTCCCCGTGGCTCCCTCCAACACCAGGTGTTCCTAGTGTCAACGTTCCCGTGGCTCCCTCCAACACCAGGTGTTCCTAGTGTCAACGTCCTCGTGGCTCCCTCCAACACCAGGTGTTCCTAGTGTCAACGTCCCCGTGGCTCCCTCCAACACCAGGTGTTCCTAGTGTCAACGTCCCCGTGGCTCCCTCCAACACCAGGTGTTCCTAGTGTCAACGTCCCCGTGGCTCCCTCCAACACCAGGTGTTCCTAGTGTCAACGTCCCCGTGGCTCCCTCCAACACCAGGTGTTCCTAGTGTCAACGTCCCCGTGGCTCCCTCCAACACCAGGTGTTCCTAGTGTCAACGTCCCCGTGGCTCATTCCAACACCAGGTGTTCCTAGTGTCAACGTCCCCGTGGCTCCCTCCAACACCAGGTGTTCCTAGTGTCAACGTCCCCGTGGTTCCCTCCAACACCAGGTGTTCCTAGTGTCAACGTCCCCGTGGCTCCCTCCAACACCAGGTGTTCCTAGTGTCAACGTCCCCGTGGCTCCCTCCAACACCAGGTGTTCCTAGTGTCAACGCCTCCGTGGCTCCCTCCAACACCAGGTGTTCCTAGTGTCAACGTTCCCGTGGCTCCCTCCAACACCAGGTGTTCCTAGTGTCAACGTCCCCGTGGCTCCCTCCAACACCAGGTGTTCCTAGTGTCAACGTTCCCGTGGTTCCCTACAACACCAGGTGTTCCTAGTGTCAACGTCCTCGTGGCTCCCTCCAACACCAGGTGTTCCTAGTGTCAACGTCCCCGTGGTTCCCTCCAACACCAGGTGTTCCTAGTGTCAACGTCCCCGTGGCTCCCTCCAACACCAGGTGTTCCTAGTGTCAACGTCCCCGTGGCTCCCTCCAACACCAGGTGTTCCTAGTGTCAACGTCCCCGTGGTTCCCTCCAACACCAGGTGTTCCTAGTGTCAACGTCCCCGTGGCTCCCTCCAACACCAGGTGTTCCTAGTGTCAACGTCCCCGTGGTTCCCTCCAACACCAGGTGTTCCTAGTGTCAACGTCCCCGTGGCTCCCTCCAACACCAGGTGTTCCTAGTGTCAACGTCCCCGTGGCTCCCTCCAACACCAGGTGTTCCTAGTGTCAACGTCCCCGGTTCCCTCCAACACCAGGTGTTCCTAGTGTCAACGTCCCCGTGGTTCCCTCCAACACCAGGTGTTCCTAGTGTCAACGTCCCCGTGGCTCCCTCCAACACCAGGTGTTCCTAGTGTCAACGTGGATCCCTCCAACACCAGGTGTTCCTAGTGTCAACGTCCCCGTGGTTCCCTCCAACACCAGGTGTTCCTAGTGTCAACGTCCCCGTGGCTCCCTCCAACACCAGGTGTTCCTAGTGTCAACGTCCCCGTGGTTCCCTCCAACACCAGGTGTTCCTAGTGTCAACGTCCCCGTGGCTCCCTCCAACACCAGGTGTTCCTAGTGTCAACGTCCCCGTGGCTCCCTCCAACACCAGGTGTTCCTAGTGTCAACGTCCCCGTGGCTCCCTCCAACACCAGGTGTTCCTAGTGTCAACGTCCCCGTGGCTCCCTCCAACACCAGGTGTTCCTAGTGTCAACGTCCCCGTGGTTCCCTCCAACACCAGGTGTTCCTAGTGTCAACGTCCCCGTGGCTCCCTCCAACACCAGGTGTTCCTAGTGTCAACGTCCCCGTGGTTCCCTCCAACACCAGGTGTTCCTAGTGTCAACGTCCCCGTGGCTCCCTCCAACACCAGGTGTTCCTAGTGTCAACGTCCCCGTGGCTCCCTCCAACACCAGGTGTTCCTAGTGTCAACGTCCCCGTGGCTCCCTCCAACACCAGGTGTTCCTAGTGTCAACGTTCCCGTGGCTCCCTCCAACACCAGGTGTTCCCAACGTCCCCGTGGCTCCCTCCAACACCCTAGTGTCAACGTCCCCGTGGCTCCCTCCAACACCAGGTGTTCCTAGTGTCAACGTCCCCGTGGCTCCCTCCAACACCAGGTGTTCCTAGTGTCAACGTCCCCGTGGCTCCCTCCAACACCAGGTGTTCCTAGTGTCAACGTCCCCGTGGCTCCCTCCAACACCAGGTGTTCCTAGTGTCAACGTCCCCGTGGCTCCCTCCAACACCAGGTGTTCCTAGTGTCAACGTCCCCGTGGCTCCCTCCAACACCAGGTGTTCCTAGTGTCAACGTCCCCGTGGCTCCCTCCAACACCAGGTGTTCCTAGTGTCAACGTCCCCGTGGCTCCCTCCAACACCAGGTGTTCCTAGTGTCAACGTCCCCGTGGCTCCCTCCAACACCAGGTGTTCCTAGTGTCAACGTCCCCGTGGCTCCCTCCAACACCAGGTGTTCCTAGTGTCAACGTCCCCGTGGCTCCCTCCAACACCAGGTGTTCCTAGTGTCAACGTCCCCGTGGCTCCCTCCAACACCAGGTGTTCCTAGTGTCAACGTCCCCGTGGCTCCCTCCAACACCAGGTGTTCCTAGTGTCAACGTCCCCGTGGCTCCCTCCAACACCAGGTGTTCCTAGTGTCAACGTCCCCGTGGCTCCCTCCAACACCAGGTGTTCCTAGTGTCAACGTCCCCGTGGCTCCCTCCAACACCAGGTGTTCCTAGTGTCAACGTCCCCGTGGCTCCCTCCAACACCAGGTGTTCCTAGTGTCAACGTCCCCGTGGCTCCCTCCAACACCAGGTGTTCCTAGTGTCAACGTCCCGTGGCTCCCTCCAACACCAGGTGTTCCTAGTGTCAACGTCCCTCCCTCCAACACCAGGTGTTCCTAGTGTCAACGTCCCCGTGGCTCCCTCCAACACCAGGTGTTCCTAGTGTCAACGTCCCCGTGGCTCCCTCCAACACCAGGTGTTCCTAGTGTCAACGTCCCCGTGGCTCCCTCCAACACCAGGTGTTCCTAGTGTCAACGTCCCCAGGTGTGGTCAACGTCCCTCCAACACCAGGTGTTCCTAGTGTCAACGTCCCAGGTGTTCTAGTGGCTCCCTCCAACACCAGGTGTTCCTAGTGTCAACGTCCCCGTGGCTCCCTCCAACACCAGGTGTTCCTAGTGTCAACGTCCCCGTGGCTCCCTCCAACACCAGGTGTTCCTAGTGTCAACGTCCCCGTGGCTCCCTCCAACACCAGGTGTTCCTAGTGTCAACGTCCCCGTGGCTCCCTCCAACACCAGGTGTTCCTAGTGTCAACGTCCCCGTGGCTCCCTCCAACACCAGGTGTTCCTAGTGTCAACGTCCCCGTGGCTCCCTCCAACACCAGGTGTTCCTAGTGTCAACGTCCCCGTGGCTCCCTCCAACACCAGGTGTTCCTAGTGTCAACGTCCCCGTGGCTCCCTCCAACACCAGGTGTTCCTAGTGTCAACGTCCCCGTGGCTCCCTCCAACACCAGGTGTTCCTAGTGTCAACGTCCCCGTGGCTCCCTCCAACACCAGGTGTTCCTAGTGTCAACGTCCCTCTGGCTCCCTCCAACACCAGGTGTTCCTAGTGTCAACGTCCCCGTGGCTCCCTCCAACACCAGGTGTTCCTAGTGTCAACGTGGTCACCCTAGTGGCTCCCTCCAACACCAGGTGTTCCTAGTGTCAACGTCCCCGTGGCTCCCTCCAACACCAGGTGTTCCTAGTGTCAACGTCCCCGTGGCTCCCTCCAACACCAGGTGGTCCTAGTGTCAACGTCCCCCTCCAACACCAGGTGTTCCTAGTGTCAACGTCCCCGTGGCTCCCTCCAACACCAGGTGTTCCTAGTGTCAACGTCCCCGTGGCTCCCTCCAACACCAGGTGTTCCTAGTGTCAACGTCCCCGTGGCTCCCTCCAACACCAGGTGTTCCTAGTGTCAACGTCCCCGTGGCTCCCTCCAACACCAGGTGTTCCTAGTGTCAACGTCCCCGTGGCTCCCTCCAACACCAGGTGTTCCTAGTGTCAACGTCCCCGTGGCTCCCTCCAACACCAGGTGTTCCTAGTGTCAACGTCCCCGTGGCTCCCTCCAACACCAGGTGTTCCTAGTGTCAACGTCCCCGTGGCTCCCTCCAACACCAGGTGTTCCTAGTGTCAACGTCCCCGTGGCTCCCTCCAACACCAGGTGTTCCTAGTGTCAACGTCCCCGTGGCTCCCTCCAACACCAGGTGTTCCTAGTGTCAACGTCCCCGTGGCTCCCTCCAACACCAGGTGTTCCTAGTGTCAACGTCCCCGTGGCTCCCTCCAACACCAAGGTGTTCCTAGTGTCAACGTCCCCGTGGCTCCCTCCAACACCAGGTGTTCCTAGTGTCAACGTGGTCCAACACCCGTGGCTCCCTCCAACACCAGGTGTTCCTAGTGTCAACGTCCCCGTGGCTCCCTCCAACACCAGGTGTTCCTAGTGTCAACGTCCCCGTGGCTCCCTCCAACACCAGGTGTTCCTAGTGTCAACGTCCCCGTGGCTCCCTCCAACACCAGGTGTTCCTAGTGTCAACGTCCCCGTGGCTCCCTCCAACACCAGGTGTTCCTAGTGTCAACGTCCCCGTGGCTCCCTCCAACACCAGGTGTTCCTAGTGTCAACGTCCCCGTGGCTCCCTCCAACACCAGGTGTTCCTAGTGTCAACGTCCCCGTGGCTCCCTCCAACACCAGGTGTTCCTAGTGTCAACGTCCCCGTGGCTCCCTCCAACACCAGGTGTTCCTAGTGTCAACGTCCCCGTGGCTCCCTCCAACACCAGGTGTTCCTAGTGTCAACGTGGTCCAACCCAGGTGTAGGCTCCCCCTCTCCAACACCAGGTGTTCCTAGTGTCAACGTCCCCGTGGCTCCCTCCAACACCAGGTGTTCCTAGTGTCAACGTCCCCGTGGCTCCCTCCAACACCAGGTGTTCCTAGTGTCAACGTCCCCGTGGCTCCCTCCAACACCAGGTGTTCCTAGTGTCAACGTCCCCGTGGCTCCCTCCAACACCAGGTGTTCCTAGTGTCAACGTTCCCGTGGCTCCCTCAACACCAGGTGTTCCTAGTGTCAACGTCCCCGTGGCTCCCTCCAACACCAGGTGTTCCTAGTGTCAACGTCCCCGTGGCTCCCTCCAACACCAGGTGTTCCTAGTGTCAACGTCCCCGTGGCTCCCTCCAGCACCCGGTGTTCCTAGGGTCAACGTCAACCCCGTGGCTCCCTCCAACACCAGGTGTTCCTAGTGTCAACGTCCCCGTGGCTCCCTCCAACACCAGGTGTTCCTAGTGTCAACGTCCCCGTGGCTCCCTCCAACACCAGGTGTTCCTAGTGTCAACGTTCCCGTGGCTCCCTCCAACACCAGGTGTTCCTAGTGTCAACGTCCCCGTGGCTCCCTCCAACACCAGGTGTTCCTAGTGTCAACGTCCCCGTGGCTCCCTCCAACACCAGGTGTTCCTAGTGTCAACGTCCCCGTGGCTCCCTCCAACACCAGGTGTTCCTAGTGTCAACGTCCCCGTGGCTCCCTCCAACACCAGGTGTTCCTAGTGTCAACGTCCCCGTGGCTCCCTCCAACACCAGGTGTTGCTAGTGTCAACGTGTTCCTAGTGTCAACGTGGGTCCCTCCCACACCAGGTGTTCCTAGTGTCAACGTCCCCGTGGCTCCCTCCAACACCAGGTGTTCCTAGTGTCAACGTCCCCGTGGCTCCCTCCAACACCAGGTGTTCCTAGTGTCAACGTCCCCGTGGCTCCCTCCAACACCAGGTGTTCCTAGTGTCAACGTCCCCGTGGCTCCCTCCAACACCAGGTGTTCCTAGTGTCAACGTCCCCGTGGCTCCCTCCAACACCAGGTGTTCCTAGTGTCAACGTCCCCGTGGCTCCCTCCAACACCAGGTGTTCCTAGTGTCAACGTCCCCGTGGCTCCCTCCAACACCAGGTGTTCCTAGTGTCAACGTCCCCGTGGCTCCCTCCAACACCAGGTGTTCCTAGTGTCAACGTCTCCGTGGCTCCCTCTAACACCAGGTGTTCCTAGTGTCAACGTCCCCGTGGCTCCCTCCAACACCAGGTGTTCCTAGTGTCAACGTCCCCGTGGCTCCCTCCAACACCAGGTGTTCCTAGTGTCAACGTCCCCGTGGCTCCCTCCAACACCAGGTGTTCCTAGTGTCAACGTCCCCGTGGCTCCCTCCAACACCAGGTGTTCCTAGTGTCAACGTCCCCGTGGCTCCCTCTAACACCAGGTGTTCCTAGTGTCAACGTCCCCGTGGCTCCCTCAAACACCAGGTGTTCCTAGTGTCAACGTGGCTCCCTCCAACCCAGGTGTAGGCTCCCCTCCCTCCAACACCAGGTGTTCCTAATGTCAACGTCCCCGTGGCTCCCTCCAACACCAGGTGTTCCTAGTGTCAACGTCCCCGTGGCTCCCTCCAACACCAGGTGCTCCTAGTGTCAACGTCCCCGTGGCTCCCTCCAACACCAGGTGTTCCTATTGTCAACGTCTCCGTGGCTCCCTCTAACACCAGGTGTTCCTAGTGTCAACGTCCCCGTGGCTCCCTCCAACACCAGGTGTTCCTAGTGTCAACGTCCCCGTGGCTCCCTCTAACACCAGGTGTTCCTAGGGTCAACGTCCCCGTGGCTCCCTCTAACACCAGGTGTTCCTAGTGTCAACGTCCCCGTGGCTCCCTCCAACACCAGGTGTTCCTAGTGTCAACGTCCCCGTAGCTCCCTCCAACACCAGGTATTCCTAGTGTCAACGTTCTCGTGGCTCCCTATAACACCAGGTGTTCCTAGTGTCAGCGTCCCCGTGGCTCCCTCCAACACCAGGTGTTCCTAGTGTTAACGTCCCCGTGGTTCCCTCCAACACCAGGTGTTCCTAGTGTCAACGTCCCCGTGGCTCCCTCTAACACCAGGTGTTCCTAGTGTCAACGTCCCCGTGGCTCCCTCCAACACCAGGTGTTCCTAGTGTCAACGTCCCCGTGGTTCCCTCCAACACCAGGTGTTCCTAGTGTCAACGTCCCCGTGGCTCCCTCTAACACCAGGTGTTCCTAGTGTCAACGTCCCCGTGGCTCCCTCCAACACCAGGTGTTCCTAGTGTCAACGTCCCCGTGGCTCCCTCCAACACCAGGTGTTCCTAGTGTCAACGTCCCCGTGGCTCCCTCCAACACCAGGTGTTCCTAGTGTCAACGTCCCCGTGGCTCCCTCCAACACCAGGTGTTCCTAGTGTCAACGTCCCCGTGGCTCCCTCTAACACCAGGTGTTCCTAGTGTCAACGTCCCCGTGGCTCCCTCCAACACCAGGTGTTCCTAGTGTCAACGTCCCCGTGGCTCCCTCCAACACCAGGTGTTCCTAGTGTCAACGTCCCCGTGGCTCCCTCCAACACCAGGTGTTCCTAGTGTCAACGTCCCCGTGGCTCCCTCCAACACCAGGTGTTCCTAGTGTCAACGTCCCCGTGGCTCCCTCCAACACCAGGTGTTCCTAGTGTCAACGTCCCCGTGGCTCCCTCTAACACCAGGTGTTCCTAGTGTCAACGTCCCCGTGGCTCCCTCCAACACCAGGTGTTCCTAGTGTCAACGTCCCCGTGGCTCCCTCCAACACCAGGTGTTCCTAGTGTCAACGTCCCCGTGGCTCCCTCCAACACCAGGTGTTCCTAGTGTCAACGTCCCCGTGGCTCCCTCCAACACCAGGTGTTCCTAGTGTCAACGTCCCCGTGGCTCCCTCCAACACCAGGTGTTCCTAGTGTCAACGTTCTCGTGGCTCCCTATAACACCAGGTGTTCCTAGTGTCAGCGTCCCCGTGGCTCCCTCCAACACCAGGTGTTCCTAGTGTCAACGTCCCCGTGGCTCCCTCCAACACCAGGTGTTCCTAGTGTCAACGTCCCCGTGGCTCCCTCTAACACCAGGTGTTCCTAGTGTCAACGTCCCCGTGGCTCCCTCCAACACCAGGTGTTCCTAGTGTCAACGTCCCCGTGGCTCCCTCCAACACCAGGTGTTCCTAGTGTCAACGTCCCCGTGGCTCCCTCTAACACCAGGTGTTCCTAGTGTCAACGTCCCCGTGGCTCCCTCCAACACCAGGTGTTCCTAGTGTCAACGTCCCCGTGGCTCCCTCTAACACCAGGTGTTCCTAGTGTCAACGTCCCCGTGGTTCCCTCCAACACCAGGTGTTCCTAGTGTCAACGTTCCCGTGGCTCCCTCCAACACCAGGTGTTCCTAGTGTCAACGTCCCCGTGGCTCCCTCCAACACCAGGTGTTCCTAGTGTCAACGTCCCCGTGGCTCCCTCCAACACCAGGTGTTCCTAGTGTCAACGTCCCCGTGGCTCCCTCCAACACCAGGTGTTCCTAGTGTCAACGTCCCCGTGGCTCCCTCCAACACCAGGTGTTCCTAGTGTCAACGTCCCCGTGGCTCCCTCCAACACCAGGTGTTCCTAGTGTCAACGTCCCTGTTGCTCCCTCCAACACCAGGTGTTCCTAGTGTCAACGTCCCCGTGGCTCCCTCCAACACCAGGTGTTCCTAGTGTCAACGTCCCCGTGGCTCCCTCCAACACCAGGTGTTCCTAGTGTCAACGTCCCCGTGGCTCCCTCCAACACCAGGTGTTCCTAGTGTCAACGTCCCCGTGGCTCCCTCTAACACCAGGTGTTCCTAGTGTCAACGTCCCCGTGGCTCCCTCTAACACCAGGTGTTCCTAGTGTCAACGTCCCCGTGGCTCCCTCCAACACCAGGTGTTCCTAGTGTCAACGTCCCCGTAGCTCCCTCCAACACCAGGTGTTCCTAGTGTCAACGTAACACCCCGTGGTCCCCGTGGCTCCCTCCAACACCAGGTGTTCCTAGTGTCCAACAACGTCAACGTCCCTGTGGCTCCCTCCAACACCAGGTGTTCCTAGTGTCAACGTCCCCGTGGCTCCCTCCAACACCAGGTGTTCCTAGTGTCAACGTCCCCGTGGCTCCCTCCAACACCAGGTGTTCCTAGTGTCAACGTCCCCGTGGCTCCCTCCAACACCAGGTGTTCCTAGTGTCAACGTCCCCGTGGCTCCCTCCAACACCAGGTGTTCCTAGTGTCAACGTCCCCGTGGCTCCCTCCAACACCAGGTGTTCCTAGTGTCAACGTCCCCGTGGCTCCCTCCAACACCAGGTGTTCCTAGTGTCAACGTCCCCGTGGCTCCCTCCAACACCAGGTGTTCCTAGTGTCAACGTCCCCGTGGCTCCCTCCAACACCAGGTGTTCCTAGTGTCAACGTCCCCGTGGCTCCCTCCAACACCAGGTGTTCCTAGTGTCAACGTCCCCGTGGCTCCCTCCAACACCTCCTAGTGTCATCGTTCCCGTGCTCCCTCCAAACCAGGTGTTCCTAGTGTCAACGTCCCCGTGGCTCCCTCCAACACCAGGTGTTCCTAGTGTCAACGTCCCCGTGGCTCCCTCCAACACCAGGTGTTCCTAGTGTCAACGTCCCCGTGGCTCCCTCCAACACCAGGTGTTCCTAGTGTCAACGTCCCCGTGGTTCCCTCCAACACCAGGTGTTCCTAGTGTCAACGTCCCCGTGGCTCCCTCCAACACCAGGTGTTCCTAGTGTCATCGTTCCCGTGGCTCCCTCCAACACCAGGTGTTCCTAGTGTCAACGTCCCCGTGGCTCCCTCCAACACCAGGTGTTCCTAGTGTCAACGTCCCCGTGGCTCCCTCCAACACCAGGTGTTCCTAGTGTCAACGTCCCCGTGGCTCCCTCCAACACCAGGTGTTCCTAGTCTCAACGTCAAACCTAGAACATGGTGCTGGAAGAGCTGCTTTAAATGGTCCTCATAATTTATGTAGATATAAAACATAATTTGTTGTCAAACCACTGTGAAAAGATCAGTGAACTTGTAAGAGTTTTCGTGATTTATCACATTATCAAGGAAACTACAAAAATATAAGATTAGCAGAAGGCATTATAAGGGCAAGATTACACTTCATGGTCAATATACAACACCTGTAAACAGTAAACAGGTGATATCACCTGTTTACTGTGATCTTATTGCATATATATATATATATATATATATATATATATATATATATATATATATATATATATATATATATATATATATGCGTGTGTGTTGGTGTGTGTACTCGCCTAGTTGTGGTTGCAAGGGTCGAGTCACACCTCCTGGTCCCACCTCTTCACTAGCCGCTACTAGGTCACTCTTCCTGCTTCATGAGCTTGTGATGTAGTCCAGCTGGGCTTGTGAGGTCTCTGGGGAGACCTAATTTAACCAATTATATGGTCACACCTTGCCTTGGCAAACGTCTGTAGCCACGCCCACGTCTGAGGTCTTTTGTTCTTGACGGCGTCAGACCTAGGCGTCAGGTCGTACACGTGGTTGTGGAGGGTGCTTGGACCACCATAAAAGCCCAAGGAAGAGCATGATCAGGAGATTCGTGCGGAGCTGCTGCTGGGGTGCAGAGCTCCTGAGCAGAGACTTCGAGCGGAGCTGCTGCTGGGGTGCAGGGCTCGGGAGAAGGCTGCTGAAGTCTCTGGAGGAGACTGTTGGAGGCAGTGGGCAGAGTACTGGCTTGGCGCAGTACTCGTGCTGTGTAGGTCTTGGGACCTGTGGCTTAGTTCCTGTGATGAACTGCCCTCTGAACTATATTGTAAGTTACATTCATTTTGGTCGAGTTGATTGTGTTCCCTGTCTCACTGCTTATGTGTACCATCCCATTTATCTAAACCACAATAATGTTCTGTTCCCAAATATATTATTGTACAAAGACTTAATAATAAACTGTGTTTGAGTAGAATAGTAATATTCACTGCCCACCGTTATTTATTCTTTTTTCTTATATTTTATTATGTTTATATATGAGTGAAGAGTGGGCGAGGCATATGTTAGTGAGTAGTGTAGAGTTAATGAGAGTGTCGTGGTGGTCACCACTGACCTGTCATTACCTACCTACCTCCGCTAATCATCTCACTCCTACCACCTCGCCTGCCTCTCCCCTGCCTACATAATCCCTTACTCCCATATTCCCCACTTATATCGGATACATTCCATTATTCCCCCCTACATGACATGGTGGCAGCAAAGACGTTCCATTACCCCCCTACATGACATGGTGTCTAAGCGGTGGTGGTTCTTCTTATTTCTATAGTAGGAACCAGTCCCATGTGCCTTATTTTTGACTGCTCGGTTATACATATGTTATGCTACCATTCTTTTTCTTGTGTGTGTAAAGTTAAAGTAAATATCAGTGTGATATTATAATCCTAGTGACCTTAACTGACCTTCTTTCAGACGGTGGGTCTGAGTTATTATTTGTGTGGAATATTATATTTGGTGGAGTTGGTTGTTGGTTTGAGATAAATGGTGGAGAATATCAGTATTTGGGTGAGACTTTTGGGGGAAGCAATTACTGGCCGAAATTGAATATTTACAGAGGAATGAGAAGTCACCCAGCCCGCCTTGGAAGACTATCCCACAACTGGCACCTATTGAAGAGTTGAGCATGATTATTATCCACCTGATGTGCCCAGTCACCCAGCTGATGTGCCCCAGTAGATGTATTGCTGCGCTGGTCTGTCATCCAGTGTAGTGGGTGTCTGTCTGCGTCACCCAGCCTCTGTGACCATTGCCTGCGGACCGCCAGTTACCCGCAGTTGCCAGGGATGGGTGACCGCACCTGCTGTTGATGACCTGAAGTGACCTCACCTCACCTCAAGCAACTGACCATAGCCTGCTACTGCTGATGTCGGCTGCTGTGATGCTGCTGAGATGTTGTAGCCGTGCTGCTATGCTGTGGCCGTGCTGAGATGCTGTAGCCGTGCTGCGATGCTGTGGCCGTGCTGTGTGCTGCTGTGATTTTGAGATGCTGCGGCCGTGCTGTGATGTTGAGACGCTGCGGCTGTGCTGTGATGGTGGGACCGTGCTGCGATGCTGTAGCCGTGCTGCAATGCTGTGGCCGTGCTGTGTGCTGCTGTGATACGGCCGTGCTGTGTGCTGCTGTGATACGGCCGTGCTGTGATAATGGATATGCTGTGGCCGTGCTGTGATGCTGCGATGCTGCCTAGCTCAAGAGGAGATGGCGGTGATGCTGCAGTGGTGTGTGAGGGATTCTGGCTGGTGTGCCAGGACAGGAGAATCTACTATGAAGGAGTTGCCATCCTCGGAGATGTGGAAGGACGTGAGCCGCGGAGATGGACTCCAGCTGCTGGGACCAGCCTGCTTTCAAGGGCGGTATGGAGGTGTGTCCTGCCTTGCTGGTCGACCTGTGCGACAGGTATGCGGGGATGCCCTGCCAGCCTTGAGAGACAATTAAGAGTGTGAGATGTCCCCAGCCTACTTTGACTTGCCAGAAGTGTTAGTGTTACCTGTGTGAAATAAGGTGACCTTGAAAACGGTCCAGTGATTATGGCCGCCTTGTTTTATGAGGCCAGTGAATCCTAGTAGTGGCACAGGATAATGGAGGGTCTTAGCTGCGATGCCTGCCCTGTCTCGATTTTCAGATGTTGTAGTGTGCATGTGAAGTGTGCCGAAAATGCGACCTTGGTGGTCGTGAAGTGGTCCAGTTGCAGTTACTTGAAAGAATGCAACCCGTTGGAGCAGTTTTCCACGCCATAGAAGCCTAGAGAGGTTTGGCCCAATGGTTAACGTGCGAGGGTGACTAGCATTGGCTAGTGCATTTCTAGTAGAAGTAGGGAAGGCACTGGAGCCCGATATTTAGGTTTAAGGAGAAATGATGGGTAAGGAGGCTTTGCACCAGAGAGCAACTATTATGCTGGTCAACTGCGAGGTGTACTGATTACGCTGCCTTGTGGGAGTTGAGGTTGAGGGAAAAATATGTAATTGAATAATTTTGTATTATGTATAATTTTATCTTTGTATTGTAATAGATTTATGGGGTTAGGATTAAAATAGTCTAATAACTAGGACAAATTGTCCTAGTTCTCAGATATTTTAAATTGGGGGAGAAAGGGGGATGTGATGTAGTTCAGCTGGGCTTGTGAGGTCTCTGGGGAGACCTAATTTAACCAATTATATGGTCACACCTTGCCTTGGCAAACGTCTGTAGCCACGCCCACGTCTGAGGTCTTTTGTTCTTGACGACATCAGACCTAGGCGTCAGGTCGTACACGTGGTTGTGGAGGGTGCTTGGACCACCATAAAAGCCCAAGGAAGAGCATGATCAGGAGATTCGTGCAGAGCTGCTGCTGGGGTGCAGAGCTCCTGAGCAGAGACTTCGAGCAGAGCTGGGGAGAAGGCTGCTGAAGTCTCTGGAGGAGACTGTTGGAGGCATTGGGCAGAGTACTGGCTTGGCGCAGTACTCGTGCTGTGTAGGTCTTGGGACCTGTGGCTTAGTTCCTGTGATGAACTGCCCTCTGAACTATATTGTAAGTTACATTCATTTTGGTCAAGTTGATTGTTTTCCCTGTCTCACTGCTTATGTGTACCACCCCATTTATCTAAACCACAATAATGTTCTCCTGTTCCCAAATATATTATTGTACAAAGACTTAATAATAAACTGTGTTTGAGTAGAATAGTAATATTCACTGTCCCACCGTTATTTATTCTTTTTCTTATATTTTATTATGTTTATATATGAGTGAAGAGTGGGCGAGGCATATGTTAGTGAGTAGTGTAGAGTTAATGAGAGTGTCGTGGTGGTCACCACTGACCTGTCATTACCTACCTACCTCCGCTAATCATCTCACTCCTACCACCTCGCCTGCCTCTCCCCTGCCTACATAATCCCTTACTCCCATATTCCCCACTTATATCGGATACATTCCATTACCCCCCTACATGACATGGTGGCAGCAAAGACGTTCCATTACCCCCCTACATGACAAGCTTTATCATACCTCATTTTAAAGCTATGTATGGATCCTGCCTCTACTACATCACTTCCCAGACTATTCCACTTCCTGACAACTCTGTAACTGAAGAAATACCTCTTAATATCCCTGTGATTCATCTGAGTCTTCAACTTCCAACTGTAACCCCTTGTTGTTGTGTCCCATCTTTGGAACATCCTATCTCTGTCCACCTTGTCGATTCCTCTCAGTATTTTATATGTCGTTATCATATCCCCCCTATCCCTCCTGTCCTCCAGTGTCGTCAGGTCGATTTCCCTTAACCTCTCCTTGTAGGACATACTCCTTAGCTCCGGGACTAATCTTGTTACAGACCTTTGCGTTTTCTCTAATTTCCGTACATGCTTGGCTAGGTGTGGGTTCCAAACTGGTGCTGCATATTCCAGTATGGGCCTAACGTACACGGTGTACAGGGTCCTGAACCATTCCTTATTGAGATGTGCAAGTGTGTGTGTGTGTGTGTGTGTGTGTGTGTGTGTGTGTGTGTGTGTGTGTGTGTGTGTGTGTGTGTGTGTGAAGTTAGTTTCTTCCTTCAGTTAAATTCCAAAATCATTTTTGTGATAATAAAATAATCATAATAAAATTTTAATAAAATAATAATAATAATAATCAAAGCAAGAACAATCAGACGTCAGGAACAATCTTTCTCACCTGAGTGTATCCTTTAATTAATGAAGGTCTCCCTGGCGTCTCACAGGTAATTAGATGCAGCTCCCGAGGGTAATTAACTCGCAGACTGCCACCGGAATTGTTGCAGCAGTTACATGTTCAACTTCCTTTGTTATTGTTTTGGTCTTAAGGTGCCCACTTTCCCTTTTGCTCCCCCCCCCCTTTTCATTTCTTCCACCCCCACTCATACACTAGAAGAGAGTAGGACCAGGGGAGCCATGACAGGGTATACAAAGTACTGAGGAGATTAGATAGTATAGATTAGGTACAGATCACAGAACAAGTGTGACATAAATCCCTGCCAGGTTCTGGGGAGGGAGGTACAGGTGAGGGAGCCAGAGAAGGTAGTGAAAAACGAGCCACAGGGGCATCATGAAATACTCACAGTCAGGTCGTCCTGACCAGCCTCACAATAAGGTCGTACTGACCAGCCTCACAGTAAGGTCGTGCTGACCAGCCTCACAGTAAGGTCGTACTGGTCAACCTCACAATATGCAAATTAAGATCTTAAATAAATGCTTAAGTTCTAAACCGAGGCTGCGTTGAAGTTCCTTGTATTGACCTTGTGTATGAGGTGACCTGAGGTGACCTGGCTTGTAACGTACGCTATGGGGGAGAACAGGATATTCTTTTATGTTTATCCAGAATGAAAGTAACCGTGAAGACGCTGTGGCAGGATCCACACGATGATGACAACACAGCAACGCATCCTGTGGTATGGAATATGACAGGGGAACATAGTTAACTTTTGTTCCCACTGTGTAGCTATCATAAAGCAGGGTAGCAGCAGCACACTGCTGGTGTTCCCACTGTGTAACTATCATACAGCAGGCTAGCAGCAGCACACTGTTGGTGTTCCCACTGTGTAGCTATCATAAAGCAGGGTAGCAGCAGCACACTGCTGGTGTTCCCACTGTGTAACTATCATAAAGCAGGATAGCAGCAGCACACTGCTGGTGTTCCCACTGTGTAACTATTATACGGCAGGCTAGCAGCAGCACACTGCTGGTGTTCCCACTGTGTAGCTATCATACAGCAGGCTAGCAGCAGCACACTGTTGGTGTTCCCACTGTGTAACTATCATAAAGCAGGATAGCAGCAGCACACTGCTGGTGTTCCCATTGTGTAACTATTATACGGCAGGCTAGCAGCAGCACACTGCTGGTGTTCCCACTGTGTAACTATTATACGGCAGGCTAGCAGCAGCACACTGCTGGTGTTCCCACTGTGTAGCTATCATACAGCAGGCTAGCAGCAGCACACTGCTGGTGTTCCCACTGTGTAGCTATTATGCAGCAGGCTAGCAGCAGCACACTGCTGGTGTTCCCACTGTGTAACTATCATACAGCAGGCTAGCAGCAGTACACTGCTGGTGTTCCCACTGTGTAACTATCATACAGCAGGTAGAAAGCAGCACACTGCTGGTGTTCCCACTGTGTAACTGTCATACAGCAGGGTAGCAGTACATTGGTGCTCACCTAATTATACTCACCTAATTGTGGGTGCAGGGGTCGAAACTCAGCTCCTGGCCCCGCCTCTTCACTGGTTGCTACTAGATCCTCTCTCTCCCTGCTCCATGAGCTGTGTAACTATCATACAGCACGCTAGCAGCAGCACACTGTTACCTTGCTAACTGATGCACTCTTGACCCACCAGGTCAGTCTGAGTTTCGACCAAGGGGGCGTTCACCCCCTGAAGCATCCTTCAGATATCCTTCCCTTTCTCGCCCGTTATAACACTCTGCCTCCTCTCATCCTTCTCTGTATTCCATTCCGCCCTCTTTCCTCCCCCCCCCCCGCCTACTCGGTTTAAGGTCAGCGTGAGAGCAGGTCATGACCTTCATGCAGCTGGTGGGAAGGACCTGATTATCAGGCTCATTGTGTCACAAAATAACATTAATGGGGCAGGAAAAGTGCCTTGTTGAGTGCCGCCGCCAGTTGTTGGATGAGGATGAACAAATTGCTCAACTACTGGAGCAACTCTAATGGCCTTGTTGAGCTGGAGGCTACACTAATTAGTGGTAATGACATACTTGATTCTCTGGTGAGTGGGGCACAGGGAAAGAGCGCCTAGGAAAGAAGATGATGAGAGGAAGAGGCAGAGTGAGAGGAGAGGACTGAGGGAGGGAGATGAAGGAAAGGAAGTGGGAGGGAGTGAAGGTGGGATTTAACATTAGGGAAAGAAATGAGAGCAACATGAAAGAGGAGAAAGGGAAGGTAAGAGAAGAGTGAGACTGCGGCAACATGATAAAGGGAATGGAAAAATAGGGGGAAAGAACGTGAGACAGAGAATGTTTTTCCGTGAAGGTGGTCAAGTTCGTGTATGCCCAGTTGGGTTCATATTTTGTGGCACTGTTGTGCTGACACCTAGTGGCATAGGCCTACCAAGCTCAGCCGGCACCAAGCTTACCCTGTCTCACTCTGGCAGCCGACTTCACTCAGGCAACAAGGGTTACTCCGTCTCTCTCTCGGGCATGGCCCTCCGTGCCTGGGCAACCCCATAACACACTGCCTGTCTGCAAGACCCCAAATAAAGTACCGTTGCCTCCGAAGAGCCTTATCATTATTCAGCATCCAGCATCCAGCCTCACGTTCAGTACCCAGCCTCACGTTCAGTACCCAGCCTCACGTCCGGCACCCAGCCTTACATTCAGCACCCATCCTCACGTCCGGCACCCAGCCTCACGTTCAGTACCCAGCCTCACGTTCAGTACCCAGCCTCACGTTCAGTACCCAGCCTCACGTTCAGTACCCAGCCTCACGTTCAGTACCCAGCCTCACGTTCAGTACCCAGCCTCACGTTCAGTACCCAGCCTCACGTTCAGTACCCAGTCTCACGTTCAGCACCCAGCCTCACGTTCAGCACCCAGCCTCACGTTGAGCACCCAGCCTCACGTTCAGCACCCAGCCTCACGTTCAGCACCCAGCCTCACGTTCAGCACCCAGCCTTACATTCAGCACCCATCCTCACGTCCGGCACCCAGCCTCGCGTTCAGCACCCAGTCTCACGTTCAGCACCCAGTCTCACGTTCAGCACCCAGCCTCACGTTCAGCACCCAGCCTCACGTTGAGCACCCAGCCTCACGTTCAGCACCCAGCCTCACGTTCAGCACCCAGCCTCACGTTCAGCACCCAGCCTCACGTTCAGCACCCAGCTTCACGTTCAGCATCCAGCCTCACGTTCAGCACCCAGCCTAACGTTCAGCACCCAGCCTCACGTTCAGCATCCAGCCTCACGTTCAGCACCCAGCCTCACGTTTACCACCCAGCCTCACGTTCAGCATCCAGCCTCACGTTCAGCACCCAGCCTCACGTTCAGCACCCAGCCTCACGTTCAGCACCCAGCCTCACGTTCAGCAGCCAGACTCACGTTTAGCACCCAGCCTCACGTTCAGCACCCAGCCTCACGTTCAGCACCCAGCCTCACGTTCAGCACCCAGCCTCACGTTTAGCACCCAGCCTCACGTTCAGCACCCAGCCTCACGTTCAGCACCCAGCCTCACGTTCAGCACCCAGCCTCACGTTTAGCACCCAGCCTCACGTTCAGCACCCAGCCTCACGTTCAGCACCCAGCCTCACATTCAGCACCCAGCCTCACGTTTAGCACCCAGCCTCACGTTCAGCACCCAGCCTCACGTTCAGCACCCAGCCTCACGTTTAGCACCCAGCCTCACGTTCAGCACCCAGCCTCACGTTCAGCACCCAGCCTCACGTTCAGCATCCAGTCTAACGTTCAGCACTCAGCTTCACGTTCAGCACCCAGCCTCACGTTTAGCACCCAGCCTCACGTTCAGCACCCAGCCTCACGTTCAGCACCCAGCCTCACGTTCAGCACTCACCCTCACGTTCAGCATCAAGCCTCACGTTCAGCATCCAGCCTCACGTTCAGCACTCAGCCTCACGTTCAGCATCCAGCCTCACGTTCATCACCCAGCCTCACGTTCAGCATCCAGCCTCACGTTCAGCACGCAGCCTCACGTTCAGCATCCAGCCTCACGTTCAGCATCCAGCCTCACGTTCAGCATCCAGCCTCACGTTCAGCACTCAGCCTCACATTCAGCATCCAGCCTCACGTTCAGCACCCAGCCTCACGTTCAGCACCCAGCCTCACGTTCAGCACCCAGCCTCACGTTCAGCACCCAGCCTCACGTTCAGCATCCAGCCTCACGTTTAGCATCCAGCCTCACGTTCAGCACTCAGCCTCACGTTCAGCATCCAGCCTCACGTTCAGCACTCAGCCTCACGTTCAGCATCCAGCCTCACGTTCAGCACCCAGCCTCACGTTCAGCATCCAGCCTCACGTTCAGCATCCAGCCTCACGTTCAGCATCCAGCCTCACGTTCAGCACTCAGCCTCACGCTCAGCACTCAGCCTTACGTTCAGCATCCAGCCTCACGTTCAGCATCCAGCCTCACGTTCAGCATCCAGCCTCACGTTCAGCACTCAGCCTCACGTTCAGCATCCAGCCTCACTTTCATCATCCAGCCTCACGTTCAGCATCCAGCCTCACGTTGAGCACTCAGCCTCACGTTCAGCACTCAGCCTCACGTTCAGCATCCAGCCTCACGTTCAGCACCCAGCCTCACGTTCAGCACCCAGCCTCACTTTCAGCACCCAGCCTCACGTTCAGCACTCAGCCTCACGTTCAGCTCCCAGCCTCACGTTCAGCACTCATCCTCACGTTCAGCACTCAGCCTCACGTTCAGCACCCAGCTTCACGTTCAGCACTCAGCCTCACGTTCAGCACTCAGCCTCACGTTCAGCACCCAGCCTCACGTTCAGCACCCAGCCTCACGTTCAGCACCCAGCCTCACGTTCAGCACTCAGCCTCACGTTCAACACTCATCCTCACGTTCAGCACCCAGCCTCACGTTCAGCACCCAGCCTCACGTTTAGCACCCAGCCTCACGTTCAGCACCCAGCCTCACGTTTAGCACCCATCCTCACGTTCAGCACCAGCCTCACGTTCAGCACCCAGCCTTACGTTCAGCATCCAGCCTCACGTTCAGCATCCAGCCTCACGTTCAGCACCAGCCTCACGTTTAGCACCCAGCCTCACGTTCAGCATCCAGCCTCACGTTCAGCATCCACCCTCACTTTAAGCACCCAGCCTCACGTTCAGCACCCAGCCTCACGTTTAGCACCCAGCCTCACGTTCAGCACTCAGCCTCACGTTCAGCACCCAGCCTCACGTTCAGCACCCAGCCTCACGTTCAGCACTCAGTCTCACGTTCAACACAGCCTCACGTTCAGCACCCAGCCTCACGTTCAGCACCCAGCCTCACGTTTAGCACCCAGCCTCACGTTCAGCACCCAGCTTCACGTTTAGCACCCATCCTCACGTTCAGCACCAGCCTCACGTTCAGCACCCAGCCTCACGTTCAGCACTCAGTCTCACGTTCAACACTCAGCCTCACGTTCAGCACCCAGCCTCACGTTCAGCACCCAGCCTCACGTTTAGCACCCAGCCTCACGTTCAGCACCCAGCTTCACGTTTAGCACCCATCCTCACGTTCAGCACCAGCCTCACGTTCAGCACCCAGCCTCACGTTCAGCATCCAACCTCACGTTCAGCATCCAGCCTCACTTTAAGCACCCAGCATCACGTTCAGCACCCAGCCTCACGTTTAGCACCCAGCCTCACGTTCAGCACTCAGCCTCACTTTAAGCACCTAGCCTCACGTTCAGCACCCAGCCTCACGTTCAGCACCCAGCCTCACCTTCAGCACCCAACCTCACGTTCAGCACCCAGCCTCACGTTCAGCACCCAGCCTCACGTTCAGCACCCAGCCTCACGTTCAGCACCCAGCCTCACGTTCAGCATCCAGCCTCACGTTCAGCACCCAGCCTCACGTTCAGCATCCAGCCTCACGTTCAGCACCCAGCCTCACGTTCAACAGCCAGTATCAGTTTACTATAAAAACATGTTTTATTACAAATATTGAAATTATAAAAACTAGCCGTGATACGTCTGGCAGCGAGGTGACTATGGTAAACTATGGAACGTTGATTTTCTGATGCCTGAAGTTACTTTCGCGAATCCGAAACAGTTGCAAACACCAGTTTCTGAACGTTCTCTGTAAGTGAACTACCCAAGTCCACATGATACCTGACCTGGTCTTGCCAACAAGTCAAAAACGTGTTTAAACTAAAGATATATAAATAAGATGTTAAGATTTAAACAATAAATAACTCGGAACAATGGATTCAAGTTGGATCAGTTTAGATTTAAGAAGAACACAGAAGAGGAGCAGTAATAGCGAGGCACTTGTAGGTGAGTGCGACAGTGTCAAGTGACACTCAGCCTAACACCTTCTGTCATGTCTTACATAATAAAGTGATGCATTGTTGCTACGACTTGTAAGAGTCAGACATAATAAGAGCAAGTAATAAGTGCTACTTCCACTGGTCGTTAATAAGAGCAAGTAATAAGTGCTACTACCACTGGTCGTTAATAAGAGCAAGTAATAAGTGCTACTACCACTGGTCGTTAATAAGAGCAAGTAATAAGTGCTGCTACCACTGGTCGTTAATAAGAGCAAGTAATAAGTGCTACTACAACTGGTCGTTAATAAGAGCAAGTAATAAGTGCTGCTACCACTGGTCGTTAATAAGAGCAAGTAACAAGTGCTACTACCACTGGTCGTTAATAAGAGCAAGTAATAAGTGCTACTACCACTGGTCGTTAATAAGAACAAGTAATAAGTGCTATCACCACTGGTCGTTAATAAGAGTAAGTAATAAGTGCTACTACCACTGGTCGTTAATAAGAGCAAGTAATAAGTGCTACTACCACTGGTTGTTAATAAGAGCAAGTAACAAGTGCTACTACCACTGGTCGTTAATAAGAGCAAGTAATAAGTGCTGCTACCACTGGTCGTTAATAAGAGCAATAAGTGCTACTACCACTGGTCGTTAATAAGAGCAAGTAATAAGTGCTACTACCACTGGTCGTTAATAAGAGCAAGTAATAAGTGCTACTACCATTGGTCGTTAATAAGAGCAAGTAATAAGTGCTACTACCACTGGTCGTTAATAAGAGCAAGTAACAAGTACTACTACCACTGGTCGTTAATAAGAGCAAGTAATAAGTGCTGCTACCACTGGTCGTTAATAAGAGCAAGTAATAAGTGCTATTACCACTGGTCGTTAATAAGAGCAAGTAATAAGTGCTGCTACCACTGGTCGTTAATAAGAGCAAGTAACAAGTGCTACTACGACTGGTCGTTAATAAGAGCAAGTAATAAGTGCTACTACCACTGGTCGTTAATAAGAGCAAGTAATAAGTGCTACTACCACTAGTCGTTAATAAGAGCAAGTAATAAGTGCTACTACCACTGGTCGTTAATAAGAGCAAGTAATAAGTGCTGCTACCACTGGTCGTTAATAAGAGCAAGTAATAAGTGCTACTACCACTGGTCGTTAATAAGAGCAAGTAATAAGTGCTGCTACCACTGGTCGTTAATAAGAGCAAGTAACAAGTGCTACTACCACTGGTCGTTAATAAGAGCAAATAATAAGTGCTGCTACCACTGGTCGTTAATAAGAGCAAGTAACAAGTGCTACTACCACTGGTCGTTAATAAGAGCAAGTAATAAGTGCTACTACCACTGGTCGTTAATAAGAGCAAGTAATAAGTGCTACTACCACTAGTCGTTAATAAGAGCAAGTAATAAGTGCTGCTACCACTGGTCGTTAATAAGAGCAAGTAATAAGTGCTACTACCACTGGTCGTTAATAAGAGCAAGTAATAAGTGCTACTACCACTGGTCGTTAATAAGAGCAAGTAATAAGTGCTACTACCACTGGTCGTTAATAAGAGCAAGTAATAAGTGCTACTACCACTGGTCGTTAATAAGAGCAAGTAATAAGTGCTACTACCACTGGTCGTTAATAAGAGCAAGTAATAAGTGCTACTACCACTGGTCGTTAATAAGAGCAAGTAATAAGTGCTACTACCACTGGTCGTTAATAAGAGCAAGTAATAAGTGCTACTACCACTGGTCGTTAATAAGAGCAAGTAATAAGTGCTACTACCACTGGTCGTTAATAAGAGCAAGTAATAAGTGCTACTACCACTGGTCGTTAATAAGAGCAAGTAATAAGTACTACAACCACTGGATAATAAGAGCAGGTAGTTGGTACTACAACCACTGGATAATAAGAGCAGGTAGTTGGTACTACAACCACTGGATAATAAAAACAGGTAACAGGTACTACAACCACTGGATAATAAGAACAGGTAACAGGTACTACAACCACTGGATAATAAGAACAGGTAACAGGTACTACAACCACTGGATAATAAGAACATGTAACAGGTACTACAACCACTGGATAATAAAAACAGGTAACAGGTACTACAACCACTGGATAATAAGAACAGGTAACAGATACTACAACCACTGGATAATAAGAACAGTTAACAAGTACTACAACCACTGGAACATTTAAGCAATATTTGACATATTGAACACTAACAACGGGACATCACGAACGTAGCTCTGCTCTTGCAACTACAAACAGGTAATCACACACGAACATGTACGTATGTATATGCTGGTATGTGTACTCTGATGTGTGCGTGGTGTGCATGTGGTTTGTGTGCGCTAGTTGGTGTGCACGCATCGTGACCACAAGCGGTGCTTGTGTTTAAGAGGTGCACCTGCCACCAACCCGGAACTAACACTTTGCAATGAGTGCAGACATCCTCTCCTTAAATACCTGTTACACTTTTGTCAGTGTTAAGACCGTCAGTGTTAGCACAAGTGTTAACACCACAATTAGCACCAGTGTTAGCACCAGTGTTAGCACCAGTGTTAACACCAGTGTTAGCACCAGTGTTAGCACCAGTGTTAGCACCAGTGTTAACACCACAATTAGCACCAGTGTTAGCACCAGTGTTAACACCAGTGTTAACACCAGTGTTAGCACCAGTGTTAGCACCAGTGTTAACACCAGTGTTAATACCAGTGTTAGCACCAGTGTTAGCACCAGTGTTAACACCACAATTAGCACCAGTGTTAGCACCAGTGTTAGCACCATTGTTAACACCAGTGTTAACACCAGTGTTAGCACCAGTGTTAGCACCAGTGTTAACACCACAATTAGCACCAGTGTTAGCACCAGTGTTAACACCAGTGTTAACACCAGTGTTAGTACCAGTGTTAACACCAGTGTTAGCACCATTGTTAACACCAGTGTTAACACCAGTGTTAGTACCAGTGTTAACACCAGTGTTAGCACCATTGTTAACACCAGTGTTAACACTTGCTCTGGCCATAGTGTCTCTTAACAATCTTCATAAACAGTTTAAATGAGGGAATAAATGTCGATAGAATTAAGTTTGATAACATAAAAATACGTCGAAAATGAAATTTTAGTTGACGTCTTCCAAGTAGCGACGACGAGTTTGATGTTTCTCAGTGCAGTCGACGTTTTGAACATGTCTTCGCTAAGTTTGGTGTTTCTCAGTGCACTCGACGTTTTGAACATGTCTTCGCTAAGTTTGGTGTTTCTCAGTGCAGTCGACGTTTTGAACATGTCTTCGCTAAGTTTCGAACACGTACCTTCAGTTGAACTAGAAAATACATACTTACAGTTTTGACATTATGGGAAGTGAAGATTTAAGGCACATGTACAACACTCGGTATTTTTACTGATGAAACATTGCGCCTACACAGTAGACTTCTTCAGTCAAATACAGAGGCAGCAGTAATAGTGAAATAAAGATGATGTAATCAGTCCATCAACCTTGGAGAAAAAGTTTTTGAGGTGGTCAGTCCCTCAGCCTGGAGAAGAGTTGAATTCCATGGAGCTGAACTCTTCTCCAGTCTGAGGGACTGACCACCTACAACACTTTTTCTCCAAGATTAATGGACTGATAACATCATCTTTATTTCACTACTCCTGCTAGAACGTGTTGCTTACGTGTCTAAATCTTTATCTTGTATTATGGGAATTGTTTAGCCATGAGTGGCTTCTTCAGTCCGAATACAGAGATAACTTTCTTAAGACGGGGATCGCATGTAGACAGAGGTGACAGGAAACTAGATGGGACCCAGACTGCTGTAAGGGAAGACTTTAGGAATTTACATCTGTATAGGTCATTTGTGTGGATGACAAGCTTAGCATCACCCAGTGTGATGAGATGCTGGTCTGTGATGTACGCAGGTGTTGCGTCTGTGATGTACGCAGGTGTTAGGCAGGTCGTCACCGCTGCAAACATATGTGTTCGCGAATCCTCAGTTCGAGGGACCGTACTTGTTTACTGACGCTCTTGTCATATCCCCCACCGTGTATGGCACTATGGCACAGACTGCTCCACTAGTGGATGGTTTGGTTCTCTTCTTACTCACTAAATCTCAAGATAGCTACATACTTTTTTGGAAGAGTAAGTAGCTGTATTGAGCTGGTTGTTGGTAATGTGTTGGACTCCAAGCTACTGCTTGTTGCCACAACGTATCTGGTAGGCCCTTCTGCTCTAAAATTATTAACGTTTCTGCCATAGATGATTGTTGCCCTTGTCCTGCGGTGGAAAATAAGGTGTAGGGTGAGAGCAGAATACTGGAAGCTTGTGTGAGGCAGGTACAGTCTGTCATCGTCAAGGCACTGTCAACTAGAAATCTTGAAAGTCCCAAGAAAGACGACTGTTACTACGTTTCTCTCTGTTATGTTGTCATGGTGGAGGAAAATGTAACAAGTTATTTTTATAGATTGTCTTTTTTTTGTACACTTCGAGCACTAGTCTGTTCCCTCAGTGTGGAACGTTACTGACACACTGACAAGATCTTGAATACTGTCAGTGACAAGATCTTGAATACTGTCACTGACAAGATCTTGAATACTGTCAGTGACAAGATCTTGAATACTGTCACTGACAAGATCTTGAATACTGTCACTGACAAGATCTTGAATACTGTCACTGACAAGATCTTGAATACTGTCAGTGACAAGATCTTGAATACTGTCAGTGACAAGATCTTGAATACTGTCAGTGACAAGATCTTGAATACTGTCAGTGACAAGATCTTGAATACTGTCACTGACAAGATCTTGAATACTGTCACTGACAAGATCTTGAATACTGTCAGTGACAAGATCTTGAATACTGTCAGTGACAAGATCTTGAATACTGTCAGTGACAAGATCTTGAATACTGTCAGTGACAAGATCTTGAATACTGTCAGTGACAAGATCTTGAATACTGTCAGTGACAAGATCTTGAATACTGTCACTGACAAGATCTTGAATACTGTCAGTGACAAGATCTTGAATACTGTCAGTGACAAGATCTTGAATACTGTCAGTGACAAGATCTTGAATACTGTCACTGACAAGATCTTGAATACTGTCACTGACAAGATCTTGAATACTGTCAGTGACAAGATCTTGAATAAGACATGTGTAACACCTGGGTGTCTTTATTGCAAAGATCATCAACAAACCAGAACCAGCAACACCCAGTTCATACACCACACCTCAGTGCATCCACTACACCCAGTACATCCACTACACCCAGTACATCCACTACACCCAGTACATCCACTACACCCAGTACATCCACTACACCCAGTACATCCACTACACCCCGTACATCCACTACACCCAGTACATCCACTACACCCCGTACATCCACTACACCCAGTACATCCACTACACCCCGTACATCCACTACACCCCGTACATCCACTACACCCCGTACATCCACTACACTCCGTGCATCCACTACACCCAGTACATCCACTACACCCCGTACATCCACTACACTCCGTATATCCACTACACCCAGTACATCCACTACACCCCGTACATCCACTACACCCCGTACATCCACTACACTCCGTGCATCCACTACACCCAGTACATCCACTACACCCAGTACATCCACTACACTCCGTACATCCACTACACCCAGTACATCCACTACACCCCGTACATCCACTACACCCAGTACATCCACTACACCCAGTACATACACTACACCCCGTACATCCACTACACCCCATACATCCACTACACTCCGTGCATCCACTACACCCAGTACATCCACTACACTCCGTGCATCCACTACACCCAGTACATCCACTACACCCAGTACATCCACTACACCCAGTACATCCACTACACCCAGTACATCCACTACACCCCGTACATCCAATACACCCCGTACATCCACTACACCCAGTACATCCACTACACTCCGTACATCCACTACACTCCGTGCATCCACTACACCCAGTACATCCACTACACCCAGTACATCCACTACACCCAGTACATCCACTACACCCAGTACATCCACTACACCCCGTACATTCACTACACCCAGTACATCCACTACACCCCGTACATCCACTACACCCCGTACATCCACTACACCCATTACATCCACTACACCCAGTACATCCACTACACGCAGTACATCCACTACACCCAGTACATCCACTACACCCCGTACATCCACTACACCCCGTACATCCACTACACCCAGTACATCCACTACACCCAGTACATCCACTACACCCCGTACATCCACTACACCCAGTACATCCACTACACTCCGTACATCCACTACACCCCGTACATCCACTACACTCCGTGCATCCACTACACCCAGTACATCCACTACACTCCGTGCATCCACTACACCCAGTACATCCACTACACTCCGTAAATCCACTACACTCCGTGCATCCACTACACCCAGTACATCCACTACACTCCGTGCATCCACTACACCCAGTACATCCACTACACTCCGTGCATCCACTACACCCAGTACATCCACTACACTCCGTGCATCCACTACACTCCGTGCATCCACTACACCCAGTACATCCACTACACTCCGTGCATTCACTACACCCAGTACATCCACTACACTCCGTGCATCCACTACACCCAGTACATCCACTACACTCCGTGCATCCACTACACCCAGTACATCCACTACACTCCGTGCATCCACTACACCCAGTACATCCACTACACTCCGTGCATCCACTACACCCAGTACATCCACTACACTCCGTGCATCCACTACACCCAGTACATCCACTACACTCCGTGCATCCACTACACCCAGTACAACCACTACACCCAGTACATCCACTACACTCCGTGCATCCACTACACCCAGTACATCCACTACACCCAGTACATCCACTACACTCCGTGCATCCACTACACCCAGTACATCCACTACACCCAGTACATCCACTACACCCCGTACATCCACTACACTCCGTGCATCCACTACACCCAGTGCATCCACTACACCCAGTACATCCACTACACCCCGTACATCCACTACACTCCGTGCATCCACTAAACCCAGTACATCCACTACACCCAGTACATCCACTACACCCAGTACATCCACTACACCCAGTACATCCACTACACTCCGTGCATCCACTACACCCAGTACATCCACTACACCCAGTACATCCATTACACTCCGTGCATCCACTACACCCAGTACATCCACTACACCCAGTACATCCACTACACCCAGTACATCCACTACACTCCGTGCATCCACTACACCCAGTACATCCACTACACCCAGTACATCCACTACACTCCGTGCATCCACTACACAAAGTACATCCACTACACCCAGTACATCCACTACACCCAGTACATCCACTACACCCAGTACATCCACTACACTCCGTACATCCACTACACTCCGTGCATCCACTACACCCAGTACATCCACTACACTCCATGCATCCACTACACCCAGTACTTCCACTACACCCCGTACATCCACTACACCCCGTACATCCACTACACCCCGTACATCCACTACAACCCGTACATCCACTACACTCCGTGCATCCACTACACCCAGTACATCCACTACACCCAGTACATCCACTACACCCAGTACATCCACTACACTCCGTGCATCCACTACACTCCGTGCATCCACTACACCCAGTACATCCACTACACCCAGTACATCCACTACACCCAGTACATCCACTACACTCCGTGCATCCACTACACCCAGTACATCCACTACACCCCGTACATCCACTACACCCAGTACATCCACTACACTCCGTGCATCCACTACACCCAGTGCATCCACAACACTCCGTGCATCCACTACACCCAGTACTTCCACTACACCCCGTACATCCACTACACCCCGTACATCCACTACACCCCGTACATCCACTACAACCCGTACATCCACTACACTCCGTGCATCCACTACACCCAGTACATCCACTACACCCAGTACATCCACTACACTCCGTGCATCCACTACACTCCGTGCATCCACTACACCCAGTACATCCACTACACTCCGTGCATCCACTACACCCCGTACATCCACTACACTCCGTGCATCCACTACACCCAGTACATCCACTACACTCCGTGCATCCAGTACATCCACTACACTCCGTGCATCCACTACACCCAGTACATCCACTACACCCAGTACATCCACTACACCCCGTACATCCACTACACCCAGTACATCCACTACACTCCGTGCATCCACTACACCCGAACATCCACTACACCCAGTACATCCACTACACTCCGTGCATCCACTACACCCAGTACATCCACTACACCCAGTACATCCACTACACCCCGTACATCCACTACACTCCGTGCATCCACTACACTCAGTACATCCACTACACCCAGTACATCCACTACACCCCGTACATCCACTACACTCCGTGCATCCACTACACCCAGTACATCCACTACACCCAGTACATCCACTACACCCAGTACATCCACTACACCCAGTACATCCACTACACCCAGTACATCCACTACACTCCGTGCATCCACTACACCCAGTACATCCACTACACCCAGTACATCCATTACACTCCGTGCATCCACTACACCCAGTACATCCACTACACCCAGTACATCCACTACACCCAGTACATCCACTACACTCCGTGCATCCACTACACCCAGTACATCCACTACACTCCGTGCATCCACTACACCCAGTACATCCACTACACCCAGTACATCCACTACACCCAGTACATCCACTACACTCCGTACATCCACTACACTCCGTGCATCCACTACACCCAGTACATCCACTACACCCAGTACATCCACTACACCCAGTACATCCACTACACTCCGTGCATCCACTACACTCCGTGCATCCACTACACCCAGTACATCCACTACACTCCGTACATCCACTACACTCCGTGCATCCACTACACCCAGTACATCCACTACACTCCGTGCATCCACTACACCCAGTACATCCACTACACTCCGTGCATCCAGTACATCCACTACACTCCGTGCATCCACTACACCCAGTACATCCACTACACCCAGTACATCCACTACACCCCGTACATCCACTACACCCATTACATCCACTACACTCCGTGCATCCACTACACCCAGTACATCCACTACACCCCGTACATCCACTACACCCAGTACATCCACTACACCCAGTACATCCACTACACTCCGTGCATCCACTACACCCAGTACATCCACTACACCCAGTACATCCACTACACTCCGTGCATCCACTACACCCAGTACATCCACTACACCCCGTACATCCACTACACTCCGTGCATCCACTACACCCAGTACATCCACTACACCCAGTACATCCACTACACCCCGTACATCCACTACACTCCGTGCATCCACTACACCCAGTACATCCACTAAACCCAGTACATCCACTACACCCAGTACATCCACTACACCCAGTACATCCACTACACCCAGTACATCCACTACACTCCGTGCATCCACTACACCCAGTACATCCACTACACCCAGTACATCCATTACACTCCGTGCATCCACTACACCCAGTACATCCACTACACCCAGTACATCCACTACACCCAGTACATCCACTACACTCCGTGCATCCACTACACCCAGTACATCCACTACACCCAGTACATCCACTACACTCCGTGCATCCACTACACCCAGTACATCCACTACACCCAGTACATCCACTACACCCATTACATCCACTACACCCAGTACATCCACTACACTCCGTACATCCACTACACTCCGTGCATCCACTACACCCAGTACATCCACTACACCCAGTACATCCACTACACCCAGTACATCCACTACACTCCGTGCATCCACTACACTCCGTGCATCCACTACACCCAGTACATCCACTACACTCCGTACATCCACTACACTCCGTGCATCCACTACACCCAGTACATCCACTACACTCCGTGCATCCACTACACCCCGTACATCCACTACACTCCGTGCATCCACTACACCCAGTACATCCACTACACTCCGTGCATCCAGTACATCCACTACACTCCGTGCATCCACTACACCCAGTACATCCACTACACCCAGTACATCCACTACACCCCGTACATCCACTACACCCATTACATCCACTACACTCCATGCATCCACTACACCCAGTACATCCACTACACCCCGTACATCCACTACACCCAGTACATCCACTACACCCAGTACATCCACTACACTCCGTGCATCCACTACACCCAGTACATCCACTACACTCCGTACATCCACTACACCCAGTACATCCACTACACTCCGTGCATCCACTACACCCCGTACATCCACTACACTCCGTACATCCACTACACCCAGTACATCCACTACACTCCGTACATCCACTACACTCCGTGCATCCACTACACTCCGTACATCCACTACACCCAGTACATCCACTACACTCCGTGCATCCACTACACCCAGTGCATCCACTACACTCCGTGCATCCACTACACTCCGTGCATCCACTACACTCCGTGCATCCACTACACCCAGTACATCCACTACACTCCGTGCATCCACTACACCCAGTACATCCACTACACTCCGTGCATCCACTATACCCAGTACATCAACTACACTCCGTGCATCCACTACACCCAGTACATCCACTACACTCCGTGCATCCACTATACTCCGTACATCCACTACACCCAGTACATCCACTACACTCCGTGCATCCACTACACACAGTACATCCACTACACTCCGTGCATCCACTACACCCAGTACATCCACTACACTCCGTGCATCCACTTCACCCAGTACATCCACTACACTACGTGCATCCACTACACTCCGTGCATCCACTACACTCCGTACATCCACTACACTCCGTGCATCCACTACACCCAGTACATCCACTACACCCAGTACATCCACTACACCCCGTACATCCACTACACCCAGTACATCCACTACACTCCGTACATCCACTACACCCAGTACATCCACTACACCCAGTAAATCCACTACACCCAGTACATCCACTACACTCCGTACATCCACTACACCCAGTACATCCACTACACCCAGTACATCCACTACACCCGGTACATCCACTACACCCCGTACATCCACTACACCCAGTACATCCACTACACCCAGTACATCCACTACACTCCATGCATCCACTACACCCAGTACATCCACTACACCCAGTACATCCACTACACTCCGTGCATCCACTACACCCAGTACATCCACTACACCCAGTACATCCACTACACCCAGTACATCCACTACACCCAGTACATCCACTACACTCCGTACATCCACTACACTCCGTGCATCCACTACACCCAGTACATCCACTACACCCAGTACATCCACTACACCCAGTACATCCACTACACTCCGTGCATCCACTACACTCCGTGCATCCACTACACCCAGTACATCCACTACACTCCGTACATCCACTACACTCCGTGCATCCACTACACCCAGTACATCCACTACACTCTGTGCATCCACTACACCCCGTACATCCACTACACTCCGTGCATCCACTACACCCAGTACATCCACTACACTCCGTGCATCCAGTACATCCACTACACTCCGTGCATCCACTACACCCAGTACATCCACTACACCCAGTACATCCACTACACCCCGTACATCCACTACACCCAGTACATCCACTACACTCCGTGCATCCACTACACCCAGTACATCCACTACACCCCGTACATCCACTACACCCAGTACATCCACTACACCCAGTACATCCACTACACTCCGTGCATCCACTACACCCAGTACATCCACTACACTCCGTGCATCCAGTACATCCACTACACTCCGTGCATCCACTACACCCAGTACATCCACACACCCAGTACATCCACTACACCCCGTACATCCACTACACCCAGTACATCCACTACACTCCGTGCATCCACTACACCCAGTACATCCACTACACCCCGTACATCCAATACACCCAGTACATCCACTACACCCAGTACATCCACTACACTCCGTGCATCCACTACACCCAGTACATCCACTACACTCCGTACATCCACTACACCCAGTACATCCACTACACTCCGTACATCCACTACACTCCGTGCATCCACTACACTCCGTACATCCACTACACCCAGTACATCCACTACACTCCGTACATCCACTACACCCAGTGCATCCACTACACTCCGTGCATCCACTACACCCAGTACATCCACTACACTCCGTGCATCCACTACACCCAGTACATCCACTACACTCCGTGCATCCACTACACCCAGTACATCCACTACACTCCGTGCATCCACTACACTCCGTGCATCCACTACACCCAGTACATCCACTACACTCCGTGCATCCACTACACCCAGTACATCCACTACACTCCGTGCATCCACTATACCCAGTACATCCACTACACTCCGTGCATCCACTACACCCAGTACATCCACTACACTCCGTGCATCCACTACACCCAGTACATCCACTACACTCCGTGCATCCACTACACTCCGTACATCCACTACACCCAGTACATCCACTACACTCCGTGCATCCACTACACACAGTACATCCACTACACTCCGTGCATCCACTTCACCCAGTACATCCACTACACTCCGTGCATCCACTACACTCCGTGCATCCACTACACTCCGTACATCCACTACACTCCGTGCATCCACTACACCCAGTACATCCAATACACCCAGTACATCCACTACACCCCGTACATCCACTACGCCCAGTACATCCACTACACTCCGTACATCCACTACACCCAGTACATTAACTACACCCAGTACATCCACTACACCCAGTACATCCACTACACTCCGTACATCCACTACACCCAGTACATCCACTACACCCAGTACATCCACTACACCCGGTACATCCACTACACCCCGTACATCCACTACACCCAGTACATCCACTACACTCCGTACATGAACTACACCCAGTACATCCAGTACACCCAGTACATCCACTACACCCAGTACATCCACTACACCCCGTACATCCACTACACTCCGTACATCCACTACACCCAGTACATCCACTACACTCCGTGCATCCACTACACTCCTTGCATCCACTACACCCAGTACATCCACTACACTCCGTGCATCCACTACACCCAGTACATCCACTACACTCCGTGCATCCACTACACCCAGTACATCCACTACACCCCGTACATCCACTACACTCCGTGCATCCACTACACTCCGTACATCCACTACACCCCGTACATCCACTACACTCCGTACATCCACTACACCCAGTACATCCACTACACCCCGTACATCCACTACACCCCGTACATCCACTACACCCAGTACATCCACTACACTCCGTGCATCCACTACACCCAGTACATCCACTACACCCAGTACATCCACTACACTCCGTGCATCCAGTACACCCAGTACATCCACTACACTCCGTACATCCACTACACCCAGTACATCCACTACACCCCCGTACATCCACTACACTCCGTGCATCCACTACACCCAGTACATCCACTACACCCCGTACATCCACTACACCCAGTACATCCACTACACTCCGTGCATCCACTACACCCAGTACATCCACTACACTCCGTGCATCCACTACACCCAGTACATCCACTACACCGCGTACATCCACTACACCCCGTACATCCACTACACCCCGTACATCCACTACACCCCGTACATCCACTACACTCCGTGCATCCACTACACCCCGTACATCCACTACACTCCGTACATCCACTACACCCCGTACATCCACTACACTCCGTGCATCCACTACACCCAGTACATCCACTACACTCCGTGCATCCAGTACATCCACTACACTCCGTGCATCCACTACACCCAGTACATCCACACACCCAGTACATCCACTACACCCCGTACATCCACTACACCCAGTACATCCACTACACTCCGTGCATCCACTACACCCAGTACATCCACTACACCCCGTACATCCAATACACCCAGTACATCCACTACACCCAGTACATCCACTACACTCCGTGCATCCACTACACCCAGTACATCCACTACACTCCGTACATCCACTACACCCAGTACATCCACTACACTCCGTACATCCACTACACTCCGTGCATCCACTACACTCCGTACATCCACTACACCCAGTACATCCACTACACTCCGTGCATCCACTACACCCAGTGCATCCACTACACTCCGTGCATCCACTACACCCAGTACATCCACTACACTCCGTGCATCCACTACACCCAGTACATCCACTACACTCCGTGCATCCACTACACCCAGTACATCCACTACACTCCGTGCATCCACTACACTCCGTGCATCCACTACACCCAGTACATCCACTACACTCCGTGCATCCACTACACCCAGTACATCCACTACACTCCGTGCATCCACTATACCCAGTACATCCACTACACTCCGTGCATCCACTACACCCAGTACATCCACTACACTCCGTGCATCCACTACACCCAGTACATCCACTACACTCCGTGCATCCACTACACTCCGTACATCCACTACACCCAGTACATCCACTACACTCCGTGCATCCACTACACACAGTACATCCACTACACTCCGTGCATCCACTTCACCCAGTACATCCACTACACTCCGTGCATCCACTACACTCCGTGCATCCACTACACTCCGTACATCCACTACACTCCGTGCATCCACTACACCCAGTACATCCACTACACCCAGTACATCCACTACACCCCGTACATCCACTACGCCCAGTACATCCACTACACTCCGTACATCCACTACACCCAGTACATTAACTACACCCAGTACATCCACTACACCCAGTACATCCACTACACTCCGTACATCCACTACACCCAGTACATCCACTACACCCAGTACATCCACTACACCCGGTACATCCACTACACCCCGTACATCCACTACACCCAGTACATCCACTACACTCCGTACATGAACTACACCCAGTACATCCAGTACACCCAGTACATCCACTACACCCAGTACATCCACTACACCCCGTACATCCACTACACTCCGTACATCCACTACACCCAGTACATCCACTACACTCCGTGCATCCACTACACTCCTTGCATCCACTACACCCAGTACATCCACTACACTCCGTGCATCCACTACACCCAGTACATCCACTACACTCCGTGCATCCACTACACCCAGTACATCCACCACACCCCGTACATCCACTACACTCCGTGCATCCACTACACTCCGTACATCCACTACACCCCGTACATCCACTACACTCCGTACATCCACTACACCCAGTACATCCACTACACCCCGTACATCCACTACACCCCGTACATCCACTACACCCAGTACATCCACTACACTCCGTGCATCCACTACACCCAGTACATCCACTACACCCAGTACATCCACTACACTCCGTGCATCCAGTACACCCAGTACATCCACTACACTCCGTACATCCACTACACCCAGTACATCCACTACACCCCCGTACATCCACT
This sequence comes from Cherax quadricarinatus, assembly GCF_038502225.1. Lineage (NCBI taxonomy): Eukaryota > Metazoa > Arthropoda > Malacostraca > Decapoda > Parastacidae > Cherax > Cherax quadricarinatus. The sequence continues at coordinate 22,399,642 of NC_091345.1, forward strand.
ACACTCCGTGCATCCACTACACCCAGTACATCCACTACACCCCGTACATCCACTACACCCAGTACATCCACTACACTCCGTGCATCCACTACACCCAGTACATCCACTACACTCCGTGCATCCACTACACCCAGTACATCCACTACACCGCGTACATCCACTACACCCCGTACATCCACTACACCCCGTACATCCACTACACCCCGTACATCCACTACACTCCGTGCATCCACTACACCCCGTACATCCACTACACTCCGTACATCCACTACACCCCGTACATCCACTACACTCCGTGCATCCACTACACCCCGTACATCCACTACACTCCGTGCATCCACTACACCCCGTACATCTACTACACTCCGTACATCCACTACACTCCGTGCATCCACTACACTCCGTGCATCCACTACACCCAGTACATCCACTACACTCCGTGCATCCACTACACCCAGTAAATCCACTACACCCCCTTACATCCACTACACTCCGTACATCCACTACACTCCGTACATCCACGACACCCCGTACATCCACTACACTCCGTACACCCACAACACCTAGTACACCCACAACACCCACTACACCTAGTACACCCACAACACCTAGTACACCCACTACACCTAGTACACCCACAACACCCACTACACCTAGTACACCCACAACACCTAGCACACCTACAACACCCACTACACCTAGTACACCCACAACACCTAGTACACCCACAACACCCACTACACCTAGTACACCCCCAACACCTAGTACACCCACAACACCCACTACACCTAGTACACCCACAACACCTAGTACACCCACAACACCTAGTACACCCACAACACCCACTACACCTAGTACACCCACAACACCTAGTACACCCACAACACCCACTACACCTAGTACACCCACAACACCTAGTACACCCACAACACCCACTACACCTAGTACACCCACAACACTCACCACACCTAGTAGACCCACAACACCCACTACACCTAGTACACCCACAACACCTAGTACACCCACAACACTCACCACACCTAGTAGACCCACAACACCCACTACACCTAGTACACCCGCTACACCTAGTACACCCACTACACCTAGTACACCCACAACACCTAGTACACCCACAACACCTAGTACACCCGCAACACCCACTACACCGAGTACTCCCACAACACCCACTACACCTAGTACACCCGCAACACCCACTACACCTAGTACACCCACAACACCTAGTACACCCGCAACACCCACTACACCTAGTACACCCACAACACCCACTACACCTAGTACACCCGCAACACCCACTACACCTAGTACACCCACAACACCTAGTACACCCACAACACCTAGTACACCCACAACACCCACTACACCTAGTACACCCACAACACCTAGTACACCCGCAACACCCACTACACCTAGTACACCCACAACACCCACTACACCTAGTACACTCGCAACACCCACTACACCTAGTACACCCACAACACCTAGTACACCCACTACACCTAGTACACCCACAACACCTAGTACACCCACAACACCCACTACACCTAGTACACCCACAACACCTAGTACACCCACAACACCCACTACACCTAGTACACCCACAACACCTAGTACACCCACAACACCCACTACACCTAGTACACCCACAACACCTAGTACACCCACAACACCCACAACATCTAGTACCCCCACAACACCCACAACACCTAGTACACCCACAACACTTACCACACCTAGTAGACCCACAACACCCACTACACCTAGTACACCCACAACACCTAGTACACCCACAACACTCACCACACCTAGTAGACCCACAACACCCACTACACCTAGTACACCCGCTACACCTAGTACACCCACTACACCTAGTATACCCACAACACCTAGTACACCCGCAACACCCACTACATCTAGTACACCCGCAACACCCACTACACCTAGTACACAAACAACACCCACTACACCTAGTACACCCGCAACACCCACAACACCCACTACACCCACAACACCCACTACACCCAGTACACCCACAACACCCACCACACCCACAACACCCACTACACCCAGTACACTCAACATAGAGGTCAACACAGGTAAGAGTCAGTGTACAGGTATGTTGGCTCACTAACTTCCTACACCCAGTACACCTAGTACACCCACAACACCCACTACACCCAGTACACTCAACATAGAAGTCAACACAGGTAAGAGTCAGTGTACAGGTAAGTATGTTGGCTCACTAACTTCCTACGCCCACTACACCTAGTACACCCACAACACCCACTACACCTAGTACACCCACAACACCCAGTACACCCACAACACCCACTACACCCACAACACCCACTACACCCAGTACACCCACAACAACCACTACACCCACAACACCCACTACACCCAGTACACTCAACATAGAGGTCAACACAGGTAAGAGTCAGTGTACAGGTAAGTATGTTGGCTCACTAACTTCCTACACCCACTACATCTAGTACACCCACAACACCCACTACACCTAGTACACCCACAACACCCAGTACACCCACAACACCCACTACACCCACAACACCCACTACACCCAGTACACCCACAACACCCACTACACCCACAACACCCACTACACCCAGTACACTCAACATAGAGGTCAACACAGGTAAGAGTCAGTGTACAGGTAAGTATGTTGGCTCACTAACTTCCTACACCCAGTACACCTAGTACACCCACAACACCCACTACACCCAGTCCACTCAACATAGAGGTCAACACAGGTAAGAGTTAGTGTACAGGTAAGTATGTTGGCTCACTAACTTCCTACACCCACAACACCCACCACACCCACAACACCCACTACACCCAGTACACTCAACATAGAGGTCAACAGAGGTAAGAGTCAGTGTACAGGTAAGTATGTTGGCTCACTAACTTCCTATTGACTAACGTTCTTTTTATCCTTGTCCTTCTTATTCCTTTATCCTCTCTTCCTAGTTCTTGTTTACCCTCTTCCTTGTTCTTTGACCTGTATTTCTTCTTCTTTCTCCTCTCTTAATCGTTCATCACCCTCACCTTTGGAATATTTCTTCATTCTCCATTCGTACTCTTCCCTTTGTCTTGTCTTCCTTTCCTCCTTTCTCACCTTCTCCCTTAGTCTCTCTTCTTCCTCCTTCTTATCTGTCTTTTCCTCATCTTCTAATTCCTATTATTTAATTACTTTTATATACACAAAACCACATACAAGAAATGTGAGTAATTTATGGTATGTGATAAATTCTGAGCCAGTCTGTCTTCACCCGGTGTCTCTCACAATGTAATTAACAATAGTTGTCTTCTCCAACAACGTAATTAACAGATTTTGTCTCCAACACTAATCAATAACAATTATCTTCTCCAACAATGTAATGAACAACAGGTGTCTTCTCTAACGATAGAATTAACAATTATTGTCTTCCCAACAATCAATTTTTTTCGTGTTGCTCACTCACCTGCCTCCCTCACTCACCTGCCTCCCTCACTCACCTGCCTCCCTTACTCACCTGCCTCCCTCACTCACCTGCCTCCCTCACTCACCTGCCTCCCTCACTCACCTGCCTCCCTCACTCACCTGCCTCCCTCACTCACCTGCCTCCCTCACTCACCTGCCTCCCTTACTCACCTGCCTCCCTCACTCACCTGCCTCCCTCACTCACCTGCCTCCCTCACTCACCTGCCTCCCTCACTCACCTGCCTCCCTCACTCACCTGCCTCCCTCACTCACCTGCCTCCCTCACTCACCTGCCTCCCTCACTCACCTGCCTCCCTCACTCACCTGCCTCCCTCACTCACCTGCCTCCCTCACTCACCTGCCTCCCTCACTCACCTGCCTCCCTCACTCACCTGCCTCCCTCACTCACCTGCCTCCCTCACTCACCTGCCTCCCTCACTCACCTGCCTCCCTCACTCACCTGCCTCCCTCACTCACCTGCCTCCCTCACTCACCTGCCTCCCTCACTCACCTGCCTCCCTCACTCACCTGCCTCCCTCACTCACCTGCCTCCCTCACTCACCTGCCTCCCTCACTCACCTGCCTCCCTCACTCACCTGCCTCCCTCACTCACCTGCCTCCCTCACTCACCTGCCTCCCTCACTCACCTGCCTCCCTCACTCACCTGCCTCCCTCACTCACCTGCCTCCCTCACTCACCTGCCTCCCTCACTCACCTGCCTCCCTCACTCACCTGCCTCCCTCACTCACCTGCCTCCCTCACTCACCTGCCTCCCTCACTCACCTGCCTCCCTCACTCACCTGCCTCCCTCACTCACCTGCCTCCCTCACTCACCTGCCTCCCTCACTCACCTGCCTCCCTCACTCACCTGCCTCCCTCACTCACCTGCCTCCCTCACTCACCTGCCTCCCTCACTCACCTGCCTCCCTCACTCACCTGCCTCCCTCACTCACCTGCCTCCCTCACTCACCTGCCTCCCTCACTCACCTGCCTCCCTCACTCACCTGCCTCCCTCACTCACCTGCCTCCCTCACTCACCTGCCTCCCTCACTCACCTGCCTCCCTCACTCACCTGCCTCCCTCACTCACCTGCCTCCCTCACTCACCTGCCTCCCTCACTCACCTGCCTCCCTCACTCACCTGCCTCCCTCACTCACCTGCCTCCCTCACTCACCTGCCTCCCTCACTCACCTGCCTCCCTCACTCACCTGCCTCCCTCACTCACCTGCCTCCCTCACTCACCTGCCTCCCTCACTCACCTGCCTCCCTCACTCACCTGCCTCCCTCACTCACCTGCCTCCCTCACTCACCTGCCTCCCTCACTCACCTGCCTCCCTCACTCACCTGCCTCCCTCACTCACCTGCCTCCCTCACTCACCTGCCTCCCTCACTCACCTGCCTCCCTCACTCACCTGCCTCCCTCACTCACCTGCCTCCCTCACTCACCTGCCTCCCTCACTCACCTGCCTCCCTCACTCACCTGCCTCCCTCACTCACCTGCCTCCCTCACTCACCTGCCTCCCTCACTCACCTGCCTCCCTCACTCACCTGCCTCCCTCACTCACCTGCCTCCCTCACTCACCTGCCTCCCTCACTCACCTGCCTCCCTCACTCACCTGCCTCCCTCACTCACCTGCCTCCCTCACTCACCTGCCTCCCTCACTCACCTGCCTCCCTCACTCACCTGCCTCCCTCACTCACCTGCCTCCCTCACTCACCTGCCTCCCTCACTCACCTGCCTCCCTCACTCACCTGCCTCCCTCACTCACCTGCCTCCCTCACTCACCTGCCTCCCTCACTCACCTGCCTCCCTCACTCACCTGCCTCCCTCACTCACCTGCCTCCCTCACTCACCTGCCTCCCTCACTCACCTGCCTCCCTCACTCACCTGCCTCCCTCACTCACCTGCCTCCCTCACTCACCTGCCTCCCTCACTCACCTGCCTCCCTCACTCCTGCCTCCCTCACTCACCTGCCTCCCTCACTCACCTGCCTCCCTCACTCACCTGCCTCCCTCACTCACCTGCCTCCCTCACTCACCTGCCTCCCTCACTCACCTGCCTCCCTCACTCACCTGCCTCCCTCACTCACCTGCCTCCCTCACTCACCTGCCTCCCTCACTCACCTGCCTCCCTCACTCACCTGCCTCCCTCACTCACCTGCCTCCCTCACTCACCTGCCTCCCTCACTCACCTGCCTCCCTCACTCACCTGCCTCCTCACTCACCTGCCTCCCTCACTCACCTGCCTCCCTCACTCACCTGCCTCCCTCACTCACCTGCCTCCCTCACTCACCTGCCTCCCTCACTCACCTGCCTCCCTCACTCACCTGCCTCCCTCACTCACCTGCCTCCCTCACTCACCTGCCTCCCTCACTCACCTGCCTCCCTCACTCACCTGCCTCCCTCACTCACCTGCCTCCCTCACTCACCTGCCTCCCTCACTCACCTGCCTCCCTCACTCACCTGCCTCCCTCACTCACCTGCCTCCCTCACTCACCTGCCTCCCTCACTCACCTGCCTCCCTCACTCACCTGCCTCCCTCACTCACCTGCCTCCCTCACTCACCTGCCTCCCTCACTCACCTGCCTCCCTCACTCACCTGCCTCCCTCACTCACCTGCCTCCCTCACTCACCTGCCTCCCTCACTCACCTGCCTCCCTCACTCACCTGCCTCCCTCACTCACCTGCCTCCCTCACTCACCTGCCTCCCTCACTCACCTGCCTCCCTCACTCACCTGCCTCCCTCACTCACCTGCCTCCCTCACTCACCTGCCTCCCTCACTCACCTGCCTCCCTCACTCACCTGCCTCCCTCACTCACCTGCCTCCCTCACTCACCTGCCTCCCTCACTCACCTGCCTCCCTCACTCACCTGCCTCCCTCACTCACCTGCCTCCCTCACTCACCTGCCTCCCTCACTCACCTGCCTCCCTCACTCACCTGCCTCCCTCACTCACCTGCCTCCCTCACTCACCTGCCTCCCTCACTCACCTGCCTCCCTTACTCACCTGCCTCCCTCACTCACCTGCCTCCCTTACTCACCTGCCTCCCTCACTCACCTGCCTCCCTCACTCACCTGCCTCCCTCACTCACCTGCCTCCCTCACTCACCTGCCTCCCTCACTCACCTGCCTCCCTCACTCACCTGCACTCCCTCCCTCACTCACCTGCCTCCCTCACTCACCTGCCTCCCTCACTCACCTGCCTCCCTCACTCACCTGCCTCCCTCACTCACCTGCCTCCCTCACTCACCTGCCTCCCTCACTCACCTGCCTCCCTCACTCACCTGCCTCCCTCACTCACCTGCCTCCCTCACTCACCTGCCTCCCTCTCCCTCACTCACCTGCCTCCCTCACTCACCTGCCTGCCTCCCTCACTCACCTGCCTCCCTTACTCACCTGCCTCCCTTACTCACCTGCCTCCCTTACTCACCTGCCTCCCTCACTCACCTGCCTCCCTTACTCACCTGCCTCCCTCACTCACCTGCCTCCCTTACTCACCTGCCTCCCTCACTCACCTGCCTCCCTCACTCACCTGCCTCCCTCACTCACCTGCCTCCCTCACTCACCTGCCTCCCTCACTCACCTGCCTCCCTCCCTCATCTCCCTCTACGAAGATATTTCTGCTGTGTTCGGGGCTCTGAGTTCATTCACTCTGAGAGTACACATTACATGTCCCGGAGTGAACCTAGACTGTCCTCCAGGACAGACAGGTCAACATGCGGCCGTGAGTGAGGGAGAGAGAGAGAGAGAGAAAAGAGATTGAGGAGAGAGCATGAACAGACTGAGAGTAATAGCTTTCTTGTGTTAGCTCATCTCTCTCCCTCCATCCTTCTCTCTCTCTCTCTCTCTCTCTCTCTCTCTCTCTCTCTCTCTCTCTCTCTCTCTCTCTCTCTGTCTCTCTCCCTCTCCCTCTCCCTCTCTCTCTCCCTGTCTCTCTCTCTCTCTCTCTCTCTCTCTCTCTCTCTCTCTCTCTCTCTCTCTCTCTCTCTCTCTCTCTCTCTCTCTCTCCCTGTCTCTCTCTCTCTCTCTCTCTCTCTCTCTCTCTCTCTCTCTCTCTCTCTCTCTCTCTCTCTCTCTCTCTCTCTCTCTCTCTCTCTCTCCTCTTCATCCTAGGTTCCTAATCCTCCAATCACAGTCTGCGTTACTGGTATCCACTGTAGGCCGACATTTTTTCCCGTTTTTATCAATTATATACTCCGGTAAAACCATAGACTAACATAGCAATACATAGAGTGAGAGTGGACGCTGATTGTTGTGGCTGAGTCCACACAGACAGTCTGAGGACTAACATAGCAATACATAGAGTGAGAGTGGACGCTGATTGTTGTGGCTGAGTCCACACAGACAGTCTGAGGACTAACATAGCAATACATAGAGTGAGAGTGGACGCTGATTGTTGTGGCTGAGTCCACACAGACAGTCTGAGGACTAACATAGCAATACATAGAGTGAGAGTGGACGCTGATTGTTGTGGCTGAGTCCACACAGACAGTCTGAGGACTAACATAGCAATACATAGAGTGAGAGTGGACGCTGATTGTTGTGGCTGAGTCCACACAGACAGTCTGAGGACTAACATAGCAATACATAGAGTGAGAGTGGACGCTGATTGTTGTGGCTGAGTCCACACAGACAGTCTGAGGACTAACATAGCAATACATAGAGTGAGAGTGGACGCTGATTGTTGTGGCTGAGTCCACACAGACAGTCTGAGGACTAACATAGCAATACATAGAGTGAGAGTGGACGCTGATTGTTGTGGCTGAGTCCACACAGACAGTCTGAGGACTAACATAGCAATACATAGAGTGAGAGTGGACGCTGATTGTTGTGGCTGAGTCCACACAGACAGTCTGAGGACTAACATAGCAATACATAGAGTGAGAGTGGACGCTGATTGTTGTGGCTGAGTCCACACAGACAGTCTGAGGACTAACATAGCAATACATAGAGTGAGAGTGGACGCTGATTGTTGTGGCTGAGTCCACACAGACAGTCTGAGGACTAACATAGCAATACATAGAGTGAGAGTGGACGCTGATTGTTGTGGCTGAGTCCACACAGACAGTCTGAGGACTAACATAGCAATACATAGAGTGAGAGTGGACGCTGATTGTTGTGGCTGAGTCCACACAGACAGTCTGAGGACTAACATAGCAATACATAGAGTGAGAGTGGACGCTGATTGTTGTGGCTGAGTCCACACAGACAGTCTGAGGACTAACATAGCAATACATAGAGTGAGAGTGGACGCTGATTGTTGTGGCTGAGTCCACACAGACAGTCTGAGGACTAACATAGCAATACATAGAGTGAGAGTGGACGCTGATTGTTGTGGCTGAGTCCACACAGACAGTCTGAGGACTAACATAGCAATACATAGAGTGAGAGTGGACGCTGATTGTTGTGGCTGAGTCCACACAGACAGTCTGAGGACTAACATAGCAATACATAGAGTGAGAGTGGACGCTGATTGTTGTGGCTGAGTCCACACAGACAGTCTGAGGACTAACATAGCAATACATAGAGTGAGAGTGGACGCTGATTGTTGTGGCTGAGTCCACACAGACAGTCTGAGGACTAACATAGCAATACATAGAGTGAGAGTGGACGCTGATTGTTGTGGCTGAGTCCACACAGACAGTCTGAGGACTAACATAGCAATACATAGAGTGAGAGTGGACGCTGATTGTTGTGGCTGAGTCCACACAGACAGTCTGAGGACTAACATAGCAATACATAGAGTGAGAGTGGACGCTGATTGTTGTGGCTGAGTCCACACAGACAGTCTGAGGACTAACATAGCAATACATAGAGTGAGAGTGGACGCTGATTGTTGTGGCTGAGTCCACACAGACAGTCTGAGGACTAACATAGCAATACATAGAGTGAGAGTGGACGCTGATTGTTGTGGCTGAGTCCACACAGACAGTCTGAGGACTAACATAGCAATACATAGAGTGAGAGTGGACGCTGATTGTTGTGGCTGAGTCCACACAGACAGTCTGAGGACTAACATAGCAATACATAGAGTGAGAGTGGACGCTGATTGTTGTGGCTGAGTCCACACAGACAGTCTGAGGACTAACATAGCAATACATAGAGTGAGAGTGGACGCTGATTGTTGTGGCTGAGTCCACACAGACAGTCTGAGGACTAACATAGCAATACATAGAGTGAGAGTGGACGCTGATTGTTGTGGCTGAGTCCACACAGACAGTCTGAGGACTAACATAGCAATACATAGAGTGAGAGTGGACGCTGATTGTTGTGGCTGAGTCCACACAGACAGTCTGAGGACTAACATAGCAATACATAGAGTGAGAGTGGACGCTGATTGTTGTGGCTGAGTCCACACAGACAGTCTGAGGACTAACATAGCAATACATAGAGTGAGAGTGGACGCTGATTGTTGTGGCTGAGTCCACACAGACAGTCTGAGGACTAACATAGCAATACATAGAGTGAGAGTGGACGCTGATTGTTGTGGCTGAGTCCACACAGACAGTCTGAGGACTAACATAGCAATACATAGAGTGAGAGTGGACGCTGATTGTTGTGGCTGAGTCCACACAGACAGTCTGAGGACTAACATAGCAATACATAGAGTGAGAGTGGACGCTGATTGTTGTGGCTGAGTCCACACAGACAGTCTGAGGACTAACATAGCAATACATAGAGTGAGAGTGGACGCTGATTGTTGTGGCTGAGTCCACACAGACAGTCTGAGGACTAACATAGCAATACATAGAGTGAGAGTGGACGCTGATTGTTGTGGCTGAGTCCACACAGACAGTCTGAGGACTAACATAGCAATACATAGAGTGAGAGTGGACGCTGATTGTTGTGGCTGAGTCCACACAGACAGTCTGAGGACTAACATAGCAATACATAGAGTGAGAGTGGACGCTGATTGTTGTGGCTGAGTCCACACAGACAGTCTGAGGACTAACATAGCAATTCATAGAGTGAGAGTGGACGCTGATTGTTGTGGCTGAGTCCACACAGACAGTCTGAGGACTAACATAGCAATACATAGAGTGAGAGTGGACGCTGATTGTTGTGGCTGAGTCCACACAGACAGTCTGAGGACTAACATAGCAACACATAGAGTGAGAGTGGACGCTGATTGTTGTGGCTGAGTCCACACAGACAGTCTGAGGACTAACATAGCAACACATAGAGTGAGAGTGGACGCTGATTGTTGTGGCTGAGTCCACACAGACAGTCTGAGGACTAACATAGCAACACATAGAGTGAGAGTGGACGCTGATTGTTGTGGCTGAGTCCACACAGACAGTCTGAGGACTAACATAGCAACACATAGAGTGAGAGTGGACGCTGATTGTTGTGGCTGAGTCCACACAGACAGTCTGAGGACTAACATAGCAACACATAGAGTGAGAGTGGACGCTGATTGTTGTGGCTGAGTCCACACAGACAGTCTGAGGACTAACATAGCAACACATAGAGTGAGAGTGGACGCTGATTGTTGTGGCTGAGTCCACACAGACAGTCTGAGGACTAACATAGCAACACATAGAGTGAGAGTGGACGCTGATTGTTGTGGCTGAGTCCACACAGACAGTCTGAGGACTAACATAGCAACACATAGAGTGAGAGTGGACGCTGATTGTTGTGGCTGAGTCCACACAGACAGTCTGAGGACTAACATAGCAACACATAGAGTGAGAGTGGACGCTGATTGTTGTGGCTGAGTCCACACAGACAGTCTGAGGACTAACATAGCAACACATAGAGTGAGAGTGGACGCTGATTGTTGTGGCTGAGTCCACACAGACAGTCTGAGGACTAACATAGCAACACATAGAGTGAGAGTGGACGCTGATTGTTGTGGCTGAGTCCACACAGACAGTCTGAGGACTAACATAGCAACACATAGAGTGAGAGTGGACGCTGATTGTTGTGGCTGAGTCCACACAGACAGTCTGAGGACTAACATAGCAACACATAGAGTGAGAGTGGACGCTGATTGTTGTGGCTGAGTCCACACAGACAGTCTGAGGACTAACATAGCAACACATAGAGTGAGAGTGGACGCTGATTGTTGTGGCTGAGTCCACACAGACAGTCTGAGGACTAACATAGCAACACATAGAGTGAGAGTGGACGCTGATTGTTGTGGCTGAGTCCACACAGACAGTCTGAGGACTAACATAGCAACACATAGAGTGAGAGTGGACGCTGATTGTTGTGGCTGAGTCCACACAGACAGTCTGAGGACTAACATAGCAACACATAGAGTGAGAGTGGACGCTGATTGTTGTGGCTGAGTCCACACAGACAGTCTGAGGACTAACATAGCAACACATAGAGTGAGAGTGGACGCTGATTGTTGTGGCTGAGTCCACACAGACAGTCTGAGGACTAACATAGCAACACATAGAGTGAGAGTGGACGCTGATTGTTGTGGCTGAGTCCACACAGACAGTCTGAGGACTAACATAGCAACACATAGAGTGAGAGTGGACGCTGATTGTTGTGGCTGAGTCCACACAGACAGTCTGAGGACTAACATAGCAACACATAGAGTGAGAGTGGACGCTGATTGTTGTGGCTGAGTCCACACAGACAGTCTGAGGACTAACATAGCAACACATAGAGTGAGAGTGGACGCTGATTGTTGTGGCTGAGTCCACACAGACAGTCTGAGGACTAACATAGCAACACATAGAGTGAGAGTGGACGCTGATTGTTGTGGCTGAGTCCACACAGACAGTCTGAGGACTAACATAGCAACACATAGAGTGAGAGTGGACGCTGATTGTTGTGGCTGAGTCCACACAGACAGTCTGAGGACTAACATAGCAACACATAGAGTGAGAGTGGACGCTGATTGTTGTGGCTGAGTCCACACAGACAGTCTGAGGACTAACATAGCAACACATAGAGTGAGAGTGGACGCTGATTGTTGTGGCTGAGTCCACACAGACAGTCTGAGGACTAACATAGCAACACATAGAGTGAGAGTGGACGCTGATTGTTGTGGCTGAGTCCACACAGACAGTCTGAGGACTAACATAGCAACACATAGAGTGAGAGTGGACGCTGATTGTTGTGGCTGAGTCCACACAGACAGTCTGAGGACTAACATAGCAACACATAGAGTGAGAGTGGACGCTGATTGTTGTGGCTGAGTCCACACAGACAGTCTGAGGACTAACATAGCAACACATAGAGTGAGAGTGGACGCTGATTGTTGTGGCTGAGTCCACACAGACAGTCTGAGGACTAACATAGCAACACATAGAGTGAGAGTGGACGCTGATTGTTGTGGCTGAGTCCACACAGACAGTCTGAGGACTAACATAGCAACACATAGAGTGAGAGTGGACGCTGATTGTTGTGGCTGAGTCCACACAGACAGTCTGAGGACTAACATAGCAATACATAGAGTGAGAGTGGACGCTGATTGTTGTGGCTGAGTCCACACAGACAGTCTGAGGACTAACATAGCAATACATAGAGTGAGAGTGGACGCTGATTGTTGTGGCTGAGTCCACACAGACAGTCTGAGGACTAACATAGCAATACATAGAGTGAGAGTGGACGCTGATTGTTGTGGCTGAGTCCACACAGACAGTCTGAGGACTAACATAGCAATACATAGAGTGAGAGTGGACGCTGATTGTTGTGGCTGAGTCCACACAGACAGTCTGAGGACTAACATAGCAATACATAGAGTGAGAGTGGACGCTGATTGTTGTGGCTGAGTCCACACAGACAGTCTGAGGACTAACATAGCAATACATAGAGTGAGAGTGGACGCTGATTGTTGTGGCTGAGTCCACACAGACAGTCTGAGGACTCAGACATTTGTCATCTTCTTGAACTTTACTTAATGTACTCTGCGTGTAGTAAAGTGTTACTTAATGTACTCTGCGTGTAGTAAAGTGTTACTTAATGTACTCTGCGTGTAGTAAAGTGTTACTTAATGTACTCTGCGTGTAGTAAAGTGTTACTTATTGTACTCTGCGTGTAGTAAAGTGTTACTTAATGTACTCTGCGTGTAGTAAAGTGTTACTTAATGTACTCTGCGTGTAGTAAAGTGTTACTTAATGTACTCTGCGTGTAGTAAAGTGTTACTTAATGTACTCTGCGTGTAGTAAAGTGTTACTTAATGTACTCTGCGTGTAGTAAAGTGTTACTTAATGTACTCTGCGTGTAGTAAAGTGTTACTTAATGTACTCTGCGTGTAGTAAAGTGTTACTTAATGTACTCTGCGTGTAGTAAAGTGTTACTTAATGTACTCTGCGTGTAGTAAAGTGTTACTTAATGTACTCTGCGTGTAGTAAAGTGTTACTTAATGTACTCTGCGTGTAGTAAAGTGTTACTTAATGTACTCTGCGTGTAGTAAAGTGTTACTTAATGTACTCTGCGTGTAGTAAAGTGTTACTTAATGTACTCTGCGTGTAGTAAAGTGTTACTTAATGTACTCTGCGTGTAGTAAAGTGTTACTTAATGTACTCTGCGTGTAGTAAAGTGTTACTTAATGTACTCTGCGTGTAGTAAAGTGTTACTTAATGTACTCTGCGTGTAGTAAAGTGTTACTTAATGTACTCTGCGTGTAGT
>NC_091345.1:22418730-22456230 GCF_038502225.1 Cherax quadricarinatus
CTGTTGTTGCAACTGACTTGTGCAATATTTAGCACTGTTGGTGCAACTGACCTGAACAATACTCAGCACTTTTAGTGCAGCTGACCTGCACAGTACTCAGCACTGTGCTGCACATCTCCTGCGTTCCTCACTGAGCTATTGTGTTCCAAGGTTTTCCAAGTATTGCGTCAAAACTTGAAAAAGTTTGATTGACGAGCGAGAAATATTGACTCACAGTGTTTTGTCTGTTTTACAAGTGGTCACTGTTCCTTTCTTGTGACCTCTTCCATAACACTGGTGCAATGTGTCAACAAGTATGTTGTGACCTCTCCCATACTAGCATAACACTGGTGCAATGTGTCAACAAGTATGTTGTGACCTCTTCCATACTAGCATAACACTGGTGCAATGTGTCAACAAGTATGTTGTGACCTCTCCCATACTAGCATAACACTGGTGCAATGTGTCAACAAGTATGTTGTGACCTCTCCCATACCAGCATAACACTGGTGCAATGTGTCGACCAGTATGTTGTGACCTCTCTCATACTAGCATAACACTGGTGCAATGTGTCGACCAGTATGTTGTGACCTCTCCCATACTAGCATAACACTGGTGCAATGTATCGACCAGTATGTTGTGACCTCTCCCATACTAGCATAACACTGGTGCAATGTGTCGATCAGTATGTTGTGACCTCTCTCATACTAGCATAACACTGGTGCAATGTGTCGACCAGTATGTTGTGACCTCTCCCATACTAGCATAACACTGGTGCAATGTGTCGACCAGTATGTTGTGATCTCTCCCATACTAGCATAACACTGGTGCAATGTGTCGACAAGTATGTTGTGACCTCTCCCATACTAGCATAACACTGGTGCAATGTGTCGACCAGTATGTTGTGACCTCTCCCATACTAGCATAACACTGGTGCAATGTGTCGACCAGTATGTTGTGACCTCTCCCATACTAGCATAACACTGGTGCAATGTGTCGACCAGTATGTTGTGATCTCTCTCATACTAGCATAACACTCGTGCAATGTGTCGACCAGTATGTTGTGACCTCTCCCATACTAGCATAACACTGGTGCAATGTGTTGACCAGTATGTTGTGATCTCTCCCATACTAGCATAACACTGGTGCAGTGTGTCGACCAGTATATTGTGACCTCTCCCATACTAGCATAACACTGGTGCAATGTGTCGACCAGTATGCTGTGACCTCTCCCATACTAGCATTACACTGGTGCAATGTGTCGACCAGTATGTTGTGACCTCTCTCATACTAGCATAACACTGGTGCAATGTGTCGACCAGTATGTTGTGACCTCTCCCATACTAGCATAACACTGGTGCAATGTGTCGACCAGTATGTTGTGACCTCTCCCATACTAGCATAACACTGGTGCAATGTGTCGACCAGTATGTTGTGACCTCTCCCATACTAGCATAACACTGGTGCAATGTGTCGACCAGTATGTTGTGACCTCTCTCATACTAGCATAACACTGGTGCAATGTGTCGACCAGTATGTTGTGACCTCTCCCATACTAGCATAACACTGGTGCAATGTGTCGACCAGTATGTTGTGAACTCTCCCATACTAGCATAACACTGGTGCAATGTGTCGACCAGTATGTTGTGACCTCTCCCATACTAGCATAACACTGGTGCAATGTGTCGACCAGTATGTTGTGACCTCTCCCATACTAGCATAACACTGGTGCAATGTGTCGACCAGTATGTTGTGATCTCTCTCATACTAGCATAACACTCGTGCAATGTGTCGACCAGTATGTTGTGACCTCTCCCATACTAGCATAACACTGGTGCAATGTGTTGACCAGTATGTTGTGATCTCTCCCATACTAGCATAACACTGGTGCAGTGTGTCGTCCAGTATGTTGTGACCTCCCCCATACTAGCATAACACTGGTGCAATGTGTCGACCAGTATGCTGTGACCTCTCCCATACTAGCATAACACTGGTGCAATGTGTCGACCAGTATGTTGTGACCTCTCTCATACTAGCATAACACTGGTGCAATGTGTCGACCAGTATGTTGTGACCTCTCTCATACTAGCATAACACTGGTGCAATGTGTCGACCAGTATGTTGTGACCTCTCCCATACTAGCATAACACTGGTGCAATGTGTCGACCAGTATGTTGTGACCTCTCCCATACTAGCATAACACTGGTGCAATGTGTCGACCAGTATGTTGTGACCTCTCCCATACTAGCATAACACTGGTGCAATGTGTCGACCAGTATGTTGTGACTTCTCTCATACTAGCATAACACTGGTGCAATGTGTCGACCAGTATGTTGTGACCTCTCTCATACTAGCATAACACTGGTGCAATGTGTCGACCAGTATGTTGTGACCTCTCTCATACTAGCATAACACTGTTGCAATGTGTCGACCAGTATGTTGTGACCTCTCTCATACTAGCATAACATTGGTGCAATGTGTCGACCAGTATGTTGTGACCTCTCTCATACTAGCATAACACTGGTGCAATGTATCGACCAGTATGTTGTGACCTCTCCCATACTAGCATAACACTGGTGCAATGTGTCAACAAGTATGTTGTGACCTCTCCCATACTAGTTTAACACTGGTGCAATGTGTGGACCAGTATGTTGTGACCTCTCTCATACTAGCATAACACTGGTGCAATGTGTCGACCAGTATGTTGTGACCTCTCCCATACTAGCATAACACTGGTGCAATGTGTCGACCAGTATGTTGTGACCTCTCCCATACTAGCATAACACTGGTGCAATGTGTCGACCAGTATGTTGTGACCTGTCCCATACTAGCATAACACTGGTGCAATGTGCCGACCAGTATGTTGTGACCTCTCCCATACTAGCATAACACTGGTGCAATGTGTCGACCAGTATGTTGTGACCTCTCCCATACTAGCATAACACTGGTGCAATGTGTCGACCAGTATGTTGTGACGTCTCTCATACTAGCATAACATTGGTGCAATGTGTCGACCGGTATGTTGGGACCTCTCTCATACTAACATAACACTGGTGCAATGTGTCGACCAGTATGTTGTGACCTGTCCCATACTAGCATAACACTGGTGCAATGTGTCGACCAGTATGTTGTGACCTCTCCCATACTAGCATAACACTGGTGCAATGTGTCGACCAGTATGTTGTGACCTCTCTCATACTAGCATAACACTGGTGCAATGTGTCGACCAGTATGTTGTGACCTCTCCCATACTAGCATAACACTGGTGCAATGTGTCGACCAGTATGTTGTGACCTCTCTCATACTAGCATAACACTGGTGCAATGTGTCGACCAGTATGTTGTGACCTCTCTCATACTAGCATAACACTGGTGCAATGTGTCGACCAGTATGTTGTGACCTCTTCCATACTAGCATAACACTGGTGCAATGTGTCGACCAGTATGTTGTGACCTCTCCCATACTAGCATAACACTGGTGCAATGTGTCGACCAGTATGTTGTGACCTCTCCCATACTAGCATAACACTGGTGCAATGTGTCGACCAGTATGTTGTGACCTCTCCCATACTAGCATAACACTGGTGCAATGTGTCGACCAGTATGTTGTGACCTCTCCCATACTAGCATAACACTGGTGCAATGTGTCGACCAGTATGTTGTGACCTGTCCCATACTAGCATAACACTGGTGCAATGTGTCGACCAGTATGTTGTGACCTCTCCCATACTAGCATAACACTGGTGCAATGTGTCGACCAGTATGTTGTGACCTCTCCCATACTAGCATAACACTGGTGCAATGTGTCGACCAGTATGTTGTGACCTCTCTCATACTAGCATAACACTGGTGCAATGTGTCGACCAGTATGTTGTGACCTCTTCCATACTAGCATAACACTGGTGCAATGTGTCGACCAGTATGTTGTGACCTGTCCCATACTAGCATAACACTGGTGCAATGTGTCGACCAGTATGTTGTGACCTCTCTCATACTAGCATAACACTGGTGCAATGTGTCGACCAGTATGTTGTGACCTCTCCCATACTAGCATAACACTGGTGCAATGTGTCGACCAGTATGTTTTGACCTCTCCCATACTAGCATAACACTAGTGCAATGTGTCGACCAGTATGTTGTGACCTCTCCCATACTAGCATAACACTGGTGCAATGTGTCGACCAGTATGTTGTGATCTCTCCCATACTAGCATAACACTGGTGCAATGTGTCGACCAGTATGTTGTGACCTCTCCCATACTAGCATAACACTGGTGCAATGTGTCGAGCAGTATGTTGTGACCTCTCCCATACTAGCATAACACTGGTGCAATGTGTCGACCAGTATGTTGTGACCTCTCCCATACTAGCATAACACTGGTGCAATGTGTCGAGCAGTATGTTGTGACCTCTCCCATACTAGCATAACACTGGTGCAATGTGTCGACCAGTATGTTGTGACCTCTCCCATACTAGCATAACACTGGTGCAATGTGTCGACCAGTATGTTGTGACCTCTCCCATACTAGCATAACACTGGTGCAATGTGTCGACCAGTATGTTGTGACCTCTCCCATACTAGCATAACACTGGTGCAATGTGTCGACCAGTATGTTGTGACCTCTCCCATACTAGCATAACACTGGTGCAATGTGTCGACCAGTATGTTGTGACCTCTCCCATACTAGCATAACACTGGTGCAATGTGTCGACCAGTATGTTGTGACCTCTCCCATACTAGCATAACACTGGTGCAATGTGTCGACCAGTATGTTGTGACCTCTCCCATACTAGCATAACACTGGTGCAATGTGTCGACCAGTATGTTGTGATCTCTCTCATACTAGCATAACACTGGTGCAATGTGTCGACCAGTATGTTGTGACCTCTCCCATACTAGCATAACACTGGTGCAATGTGTTGACCAGTATGTTGTGATCTCTCCCATACTAGCATAACACTGGTGCAATGTGTCGACCAGTATGTTGTGACTTCTCCCATACTAGCATAACACTGGTGCAATGTGTCGACCAGTATGTTGTGATGTCTCTCATACTAGCATAACACTGGTGCAATGTGTCGACCAGTATGTTGTGACCTCTCCCATACTAGCATAACACTGGTGCAATGTGTCGACCAGTATGTTGTGATCTCTCTCATACTAGCATAACACTGGTGCAATGTGTCGACCAGTATGTTGTGACCTCTCCCATACTAGCATAACACTGGTGCAATGTGTCGACCAGTATGTTGTGACCTCTCCCATACTAGCATAACACTGGTGCAATGTGTCGACCAGTATGTTGTGACCTCTCTCATACTAGCATAACACTGGTGCAATGTGTCGACCAGTATGTTGTGACCTCTCCCATACTAGCATAACACTGGTGCAATGTGTCGACCAGTATGTTGTGACCTCTCTCATACTAGCATAACACTGGTGCAATGTGTCGACCAGTATGTTAGTAACACACGATATGCGGCTTATGGCATTTTACTGAGAAAACCTTTCGTTCCCCAAGGACATTATCAGTTCACTCAGAGATAAGTAAACGCAACATATATATAGTGGAAACTCATGTGAGTTAAACTCCCTGGTGGGCGAAACATCTCGGTAAATGTCATAAACTACACACTGTTGTTAGGGGAGAGCGTGCGTGTAATTATTGGTGAAATAAAATATTAATGATTCTTAAAGTTATGTTCTGTGAATATACAGAAAGATAAACGGAGGACTCGAACCGTAGTCCCGGTTCGAGTCCCCCGTTATGCAAAGAGTCAGCGGTTTGATGCAGTCTCATTGAGCAGTTGTCTGTGTAAAATACTCTGGAGGATTGAGACACTTGTGCATCATATGGGAATCTTCAATAAAGATTCCCATATGTTGCATAATTCTTCAACTTGTCGGTTTTCAAAACCATTTATCACTCTGGGGGGATTGTGTTTGACAGATTATATTACAAAATCAACGTCCAACTCTATAAATATTTCAGAAGCGATAATTAATAAATGTTTTAAGGTATATCACATCAACGTGTTCTTAGTGCTATGTTATTTAGCGTATTAATGTTCTTCTAAATTATTTACAATGTTCATAAATGAGACACTTGTGCAACATTTAGTTGTCTTTATTCTGGAAACGTTTCACCAGCCAGTGGCTTCTTCAGTCCATTGCAGAGAAAGGTGGAAGATGAGGACGAGTTGAGGTATTCATTCCCTCAGCTGTATGTTCTGCTCATTGTATTATGATAAATAGAAAAGAACATAAGAAACGAGTGCTGTTCATAATGGAGTTGAGGAAAACATGTCATCGACTAGGACTCACATTTCGTCTAAGACTGAAGATGTTAAGAAACAGCCGAGGTTCACTCCCACTCATGTGTTTGTAAGGTAAACTCATCAGCTAAATTACATCAAGAAGATATCGTGGTGTAGACGTACCTTCCGGTAAATTTGCCTACCATAGCACAACTGAATCAGAAAGGCTCGTGGCTTGGTGGCTAAAGCTCTCGGTTCACACGGTGAGAGTTCGGGATAGATTCCCGGCGAGGGTAGAAACATTGGGCGTGTTTCCTTACACCGGTTATCTATGTTCACCCATAAGTCACCCATAAGTAAAATGGGTACCTGGGTGTTAGTGGACTGGTGTGGGTCGCATCCTGGGACAAAACTGACCTAATTTGCCCGAAATGTTCAGCATGACAAGCGGCTATCTATACAGTAGTATGTCATTAATGTCAGCTATGGTCTGTATACCTTGTACATGTACTTGTAGAAATAAAGATACATTATATTAACTGTTGCTGGTCACAACCTCAACTGTGGTACTAATGCAATAACAGTATGACTCTTAATAGGTTATGCTACACCTTTGTTAATATTAGTTAATATTAGCTAAAAAAAATATCTTCGACCCTTGGAGTTTATGCAAAACAAATTCCTTAGAATTATTCTTAATATGAGGAAGGAAGTTAGTATTCGGTGTGTCAGTGAATGATAATTGAACTCAACGATGTATTAACATGTAGACTTAGGGATCACCTAACATGCTGAGAAATAAACCAGTCACCACAAATCCTAATAAATTTCTACAAGTAAACAGAAATGGATAACAAAAGTATACAATAACATTAAATCCATTACTCTGCGTGAACTATAATTATAGACAAGAGCAGTATTTGCTTCATGGGAGATGTATTCATTAATATCACGTTTCTTAAAGCACTCCTGAAGAAGCTTATCACCAGTAATTCCTTGCTTAAATTAGATGCAAAAACAACTGCTCGGGAAAAAATATCTCGCTTAACTGTTAAGTTAGCAACTGTCACATTTTTTACGCTGTTGGATGTAAACTGGTTGACTGGCAGGGTTGCATCTGCTCTTGTTGCCACTTCCTCAGATAAGAATTAAAGTAACCATTTAAGCTGTAACTGGTGTATAAACAACTACAACCATGTGAGACACAACAGCGGTGTCACTGTTGTGTCTCACATATATAGGAACTATGTTGAGTTGGGCATAAGAAACTAAAAGTGAACTATTTGTCATTCTAATGTCACAGTGGTTAACTTAGTGCGCTTGACTCGCGTGATGTCTTGAACATGACCACTGCAGAAGCTACACACACACTTAAAACATAAGAACGAAGTAAATTAATAAAACATTCCTTTGGATCTCATCTCGCATTCACTTGTTCCTATATGAATAGGTTAAGAAATTTGACGAAGAAAGAATATAGTCTATGTCAGGCATTAGAAATGCTGTTAGGAGAGTTAAATAATGAATTAGGCCGGGTCACCACTACTTGGAAAAGACCCGGGTCGGGAGAATACCGGCGAATAAAAAAAAAATGAATTTGAATGTCATGGTAATGAACTTCGAAACCGAATTAGATGTAATCCGCTATGATAATATGAAATTATACAAGCGTATACACAGAGCAACTTGCAGTGTACAGCCTAGGCTTGCTTACCAGTACTTCCGGCAGTTTGGATCAAATTAAACGTCAAGTTTGCAGCCCAAGAAGAAGAGTAGGAGGAAGAGCAGGAGCAGGAAAAAGAGGAAGGTAATAAAATAGTGGAGTGTGATTTATCTTGGAGGCAACTCAGTCTTTATAACTCAATTGTAGCCCCTCTCACCTGGGAGAGAGGGACGGACGGTGGGAGAGACGGAGGAAGGGGAAAGAAGAAAAAAGGAGAGGAAGGATGTAGCGAATGAAGCTGTATGTGTGTCCTCTGATAAGCCAAGCAAGCCAAGCAGTGTGGCTTACCTTCACTGGCTTAGTGATGGCCAGAACACAAGTCAGCAACATAAACAATATTTAGTGACCAGAACACAAACCAGCAACATAAACAGTGTTGTTCATCACTTGTGACTCATTTTAGCTTAAACTTGCAATATTCAGTGCCAGAGTGTGGAGGAGGGAGGGAGGTAGTAGCCTAGCGCTCTCTCTCTCTCTCTCTCTCTCTCTCTCTTTCTCTCTCTCTCTCTCTCTCTCTCACTCTCTCTCTCTCTCTCTCTCAACATCAACCAGACCAACGAGATGAAGGGTAATGATGGTCCTAGTGGAAACAAACTAGAATAATGAAGGTAAAAGTAAAAGAAAGCATTGGTTGGCAGTAGCAGTGAGGCGGATATTCTGCTGAGAGAGCAACAGTGCTCAGTAGTTCCTTAGCGACGGTCAGTGTTGGGTGTTGCTGGCTTCTTCCTCACTCTCTCTCGCACACTATTTATTTACTGCCGTTCCTGAATCGTCAGTATTTTTTTTTTTTCGAGTGGACATCTCGTGGTGTTAATTGTGCGGGTTTTTGGGAAAAGAAAATAGTTTCGTAAGCTTGGCTACTTGTGTGTTTATATCGAAGAAATTGTGTATTTTTAAATGCTAATTGTTGTTATTAATTGTGTGCCATTCTTGGAGTGATAAGTGTCGCACTTTGATACAAGTGTCGCACTGAACGATACAAGTGTCGCACTGAACGATACAAGTGTCGCACTGAACGATACAAGTGTCGCACTGAACGATACAAGTGTCGCACTTTGATACAAGTGTCGCACTGAACGATACAAGTGTCGCACTGAACGATACAAGTGTCGCACTGAACGATACAAGTGTCGCACTGAACGATACAAGTGTCGCACTGAACGATACAAGTGTCGCACTGAACGATACAAGTGTCGCACTGAACGATACAAGTGTCGCACTGAACGATACAAGTGTCACACTTTGATACGAGTGTCGCACTGAACGATACAAGTGTCGCACTTAACGATACAAGTGTCGCACTTAACGATACAAGTGTCGCACTTTGATACAAGTGTCGCACTTTGATACAAGTGTCGCACTTTGATACGAGTGTCGCACTGAACGATACAAGTGTCGCACTTAACGATACAAGTGTCGCACTTTGATACAAGTGTCGCACTTTGATACAAGTGTCGCACTTTGATACAAGTGTCGCACTTTGATACAAGTGTCGCACTTTGATACAAGTGTCGCACTTTGATACAAGTGTCGCACTTTGATACAAGTGTCGCACTTTGATACAAGTGTCGCACTGAACGATACAAGCGTCACGTAATTTTTACCCATATGAATGACGTTTTATTTATAAGAGTGATAACACATCAGTAGAAATTGAGCGTTATTATGCGTTTTAATTTTATTTAAGCAACATTTATATATATGTAATGTGTTTTAGCAACATTAAGTGTTTTAGCTACTAGCGAGTGAAGTGTTTTAATGTAGTGTGTGTGTGTTATATATATATATATATATATATATATATATATATATATATATATATATATATATATATATATATATATATATATATATATATATATATATATATATATGACGATGCAAAGTGACCCGTTTTAAACTCTATAGTGACCTGTTTTGAACGATAAAGTGATCTGTTTGAACGATAGTGACCTATTTTAAACGATACAAGTGACCTGACGAACGATACAAGTGACCCATTCTGAATTTTATGATATGCTTTGAAGGATATAACTATCGTGTTTTAGGCGATATCATTATGCTATTTTGAACGATAGAAGTAAGTTTAGTTAGGTACGACTACGCAAAAATACAGTTACAGAGGTTTTGGGTGATTACAATCGCCTAATATGGTAACATGCCGCTTAAATTATCCACCAGAATAACTCAAAAAAAAGTCTGTGACATATTTCCATTAGGGTCTTTGCTATATCTGCTGATAATGAAGACTCTGAAATACGCAGCAGAAATCAGTCATGATTATAATCATAAAAATAATATCAGTAAATCAAGTGCATGGAATAAGTTACAATAAAGATAGGGACAACAGGGATAAAGTAATCCTGATAGTTAACGTGAATATTAATAAATAAGACACATGTGCTTCATTTGGGTTTGTTTACTGAGGAAAAACGTTTGGTCACACTGTTGCTTCATCAGTCCTGTACAGAGAAGAATGGTGAAGATCAAACTCTTTCAGATCTTCACCATTGTTTTGGACTGCTGAAGGTACTGTGTGGCGAAGCGGTTCCTCCATTATGATACTCAAGTGTTGCACCTGTGTCTAATTTATCAACTTGTCGGTCCTCTGAACCATATATCTGCAATGTGAATATTAAATAGAGAAAATGAGCTTTAATTTAATAGGTACACGAATATTAAGTGTAAATCACTTCCTTTCTGTACCTTTATTCATTAGTAATACTGTAGTACTCTTCCTCAGCTGGTTTATGCTAAGACTGGTCTAAACTTGCTCAGGCAGTCCGTTCCACTCCTTTGTTGATATACAATAAAAGGTGTTTGATGTTCTGATCACCTGCTGTACGAACTATAGAATTGTGTTCACTTCCTCGAGTACCATACTGGTTTTGGTTGCTAAACTTGGCAAAATTTGCAGCGAGGAGCGGGGGTGCGGTGAGCACATTCATGGTCCCAGACTGTTCAAAATCTTACCAGAAGATACCAGAAACACGGCTGGAACAAGTGTAGAAGCCTTCTAGAGGAAACTGGACAAGTATCTTCATCAGGTGCCAGATCAACCAGGCTGTGATGGATATGTGAGGCAGCGGGCCTCTGGTAGCAACAGCCTGGTTGACCAGGCAAGCACCAGATGAGCCTGGCCTATGGCCGGGCTCGGAGAGGAGGGAGAGACTTGAAACTCATCAACGGTATATCAAACGTAAAGGCAAAGGCATTAGGCAGTGATTGTGAGCAATTTTATTAACGTTATTTTCAGCTGCCGTACACTATCTACTGTATTCAACAATTGAAGTTGTTGTAGTTGATGGTGACCAACACGCTGTCATGGACTCAGGTTGTTGTAGTTGATGGTGACCAACACGCTGTCATGGACGCTGTCATGGACTCAGGTTGTTGTAGTTGATGGTGACCAACACGCTGTCATGGACTCAGGTTGTTGTAGTTGATGGTGACCAACACGCTGTCATGGACGCTGTCATGGACTCAGGTTGTTGTAGTTGATGGTGACCAACACGCTGTCATGGACTCAGGTTGTTGTAGTTGATGGTGACCAACACGCTGTCATGGACTCAGGTTGTTGTAGTTGATGGTGACCAACACGCTGTCATGGACGCTGTCATGGACGCTGTCATGGACGCTGTCATGGACTCAGGTCCAGGATGAATCTCATCATAATATTCTACATATTTTGGAGTCTGTTTTTAAGTTTTTTTTTCTTTGTTGGAGCAGAGTACCATGGATAACATTGTATGAGGTGACATTGTGTGAGGTGGACCTAGGGTCCTGCTGGCCTCAGTAGGTAGACACACTGCCGGGCTGTCCAGAAACTTTGACCTGCCATTTGCTTTTGTTTTACTACATTGTTCACTATCAAGTCTCCTGACATGCTTGGGGGGTCAAAGGTAATTCTCAGATATTTCACTAAAGGTTCTGTTGTGATGGGTTCCTTATCACACACTACATTCAAAGTATTTACTCTTTTCAGATTATTTTTTTTTGTGTCAGAAAGTATGGCTTATGTTTTCCCATAGATATTTTAAAAGCCAGGAATACTGGCTGGGTTTTGTGAGACATTTGAAATAATTTTAAACACTGACGTACTGGAGATGTAATTGTGAGTGTTTTTGGTTGTCTACAGTCCCACTCTCATGAAGTGTTAGCTTCAGTATGCAGAGTGGGAACCAGTCCCGCTAGTATTTACTACTGTCTTGATACATGGGTGGGAGGTGATCTGGTAGTTGAGTGTACCCTGGGTCTATAGCATGTGGGTAACTGGAGTTTGGGTAGCTGGTGGGTGACTGGAGCTGGGTGGTTATCTTTTAATGGCTGTGAGTATCACCACCTTCCTGGTAAACACGGAATGTGCACCAGATGCGAGTCCTCTGTGCTCTTCTTAAGTTGTGTGTCAGCAGCTGGCCTGACATAATGTTTACTGTGACCAGTGTGGTGTCACAGCTAGTCTGACGTATAGTTGAGGTTGCTGTGACTAGTATAATGCCTCGTAGTAGGGTGCACTGGAGCACTGATATAATGCTCTGGGTGACCCTGATGGATGTTGTAAACTGGATGAACTTGATGAATCAGTGACTGTGTTGACCAACTTAATGAATGTTGATATTGATGAACATCCCGTGTTGATGATCTTGATGAGTTTTCTGTGTATTGACAGTGATGATTGATAGGCAATATCGGTGTTTGTGGTTTTATTTTCAGTACTGAGTAACCACGGGTTTCTAGTATTTTGAAGATCATACAACTGTCTCACTCCTTAGGACTGCGCCCTAGGGCTCTCCACTGAAGTGTCAACATGACTGGTAACTGCAGTACTACCATAGTTGTGTACCAGGGATTTCTATTGCGTTTTAACTGTCTGCAGAATTTTAGGGCGACACAATTCCCACCAATCTTGCTTTTGTGTGGTCGTAGTGTGGGAGTTGCAGTGATCGTCAATCTTGTCAGCTTCTGCCGAGCGGCGTCTATCTATTGTTGAGGATCTATTTTGATTTTCAACAATGGTTTTCAACGAATACTAGAACTTAAGAGGCGATTCTATCTGTTGAAAACTTGCGATGAAGAGGAAGCAGTGTTTGTCAGTGGAGAGGTCCACCTCAGCTTGTTGACTTCCGTGACGCAGTGTCAGTGTCTGGCTCGAGTGCCACATTTGATACTTTTGAAGAGTGCTGAGTCTCCTGGGAGCAACGCAAGTCCTCTGCTTCCTTGCTGCTTAACTGCCAGATGTTCTCATCCTTACACATGACGCGTCTAATGGTACAACCACATGCTCTCTCTCTCTCTCTCTCTCTCTCTCTCTCTCTCTCTCTCTCTCTCTCTCTCTCTCTCTCTCTCTCTCTCTCTCTCTCTCTCTCTCTCTCTCCCCTTTCCCCGCTCCCTCCCCTCCCCTCCCCATACCTATAAGTCTTATTGTTCAGCTTTACCTTTGATATTCTCCCGTGTATTGTATAAAATTTCTATTGGTAAGACTTCTGAGTGAACTTCCAGGTCAGAGCTCACTTTAAACATTAAAACTGTCTACCTTACCCGAACCTTACCATCCCTGTCCCTTCCTTAATTCCTCCGTCCCTTCATGTCAGAAGCAGGTCCCACCCCTTTCTGTGTTGATGGCCCCGTTCAGGGCAGAAAAAATGTCAGAGCTGCAACAGATACATAGATCTTAATGTCTCGCATAAGGCCAAGAAACCACTTAAATTACTGGGAACGCCTTAAATTCCTAAATATGTACACACTGGCACTGAGAGATACATGATATGCCCGGAAAGTACACGAGGGCCTGGTCCCAAATCTGCACACTGCCATAACAACATACTGAAGTGAGAGGTAGGGGAGGAAGTGCAAAATAAACCCAGTGAAAAACAGGGATGCAGTAGACATAATAAGGGAACACTATATCAACATCCGTGGCCCAACATCTTGCCAGAAGATATCAGTAATACTGCTTGGACACGTGTGGAAGTCTTCAAGAGGAAACTGGACAAGTATTTTCACCAGTAACAGCCTGGTTGATTAGGTGGATATGCGGGTCACTAGGCCACCAACAGCAACAGCCTGGTTCACCAGGCAAGCACCAGACAAACCTGGCCCAAGGCCGCGCTCTGGAAGTAAAAAAAACTCGGAATTGATCAAAGGTATATCAAAGACAAAGGTATAAAAGGTGCGTCCCACTTCTCGCTGCATCCCACGCTAATATTTGACGAATGTAACTAATTTGTGAAGGTAACTACTGATTGTTGTGAAGGTAACTACTGATTGTTGTGAAGGTAGCTGCTGATTGTTGTGAAGGTAACTACTGATTGTTGTGAAGGCTAGCAGCTGATTGTTGTGAAGGTAACTACTGATTGTTGTGAAGGCTAACTACTGATTGTTGTGAAGGTAACTACTGATTGTTGTGAAGGTAGCTGCTGATTGTTGTGAAGGTAGCTGCTGATTGTTGTGAAGGTAACTACTGATTGTTGTGAAGGTAACTGCTGATTGTTGTGAAGGTAACTGCTGATTGTTGTGAAGGTAACTGCTGATTGTTGTGAAGGTAACTGCTGATTGTTGTGAAGGTAACTGCTGATTGTTGTGAAGGTAACTACTGATTGTTGTGAAGGTAGCTGCTGATTGTTGTGAAGGTAACTGCTGATTGTTGTGAAGGTAGCTGCTGATTGTTGTGAAGGTAACTGCTGATTGTTGTGAAGGTAACTACTG
This sequence comes from Cherax quadricarinatus, assembly GCF_038502225.1. Lineage (NCBI taxonomy): Eukaryota > Metazoa > Arthropoda > Malacostraca > Decapoda > Parastacidae > Cherax > Cherax quadricarinatus. The sequence goes on from NC_091345.1 coordinate 22,433,394, forward strand.
ATTGTTGTGAAGGTAACTGCTGATTGTTGTGAAGGTAACTGCTGATTGTTGTGAAGGTAACTGCTGATTGTTGTGAAGGTAACTGCTGATTGTTGTGAAGGTAACTACTGATTGTTGTGAAGGTAACTGCTGATTGTTGTGAAGGTAACTGCTGATTGTTGTGAAGGTAACTGCTGATTGTTGTGAAGGTAACTGCTGATTGTTGTGAAGGTAACTGCTGATTGTTGTGAAGGTAACTGCTGATTGTTGTGAAGGTAACTGCTGATTGTTGTGAAGGTAACTACTGATTGTTGTGAAGGTAACTGCTGATTGTTGTGAAGGTAACTACTGATTGTTGTGAAGGTAACTGCTGATTGTTGTGAAGGTAACTACTGATTGTTGTGAAGGTAACTACTGATTGTTGTGAAGGTAACTACTGATTGTTGTGAAGGTAACTGCTGATTGTTGTGAAGGTAACTACTGATTGTTGTGAAGGTAACTGCTGATTGTTGTGAAGGTAACTACTGATTGTTGTGAAGGTAACTGCTGATTGTTGTGAAGGTAACTACTGATTGTTGTGAAGGTAACTACTGATTGTTGTGTAGGTAACTACTGATTGTTGTGAAGGTAACTGCTGATTGTTGTGAAGGTAACTACTGATTGTTATGAAGGTAACTGCTGATTGTTGTGAAGGTAACTACTGATTTTTGTGAAGGCTAACTACTGATTGTTGTGAAGGTAACTACTGATTGTTGTGAAGGTAACTGCTGATTGTTGTGAAGGTAACTACTGATTGTTGTGAAGGCTAACTACTGATTGTTGTGAAGGTAACTACTGATTGTTGTGAAGGTAGCTGCTGATTGTTGTGAAGGTAACTACTGATTGTTGTGAAGGCTAACTACTGATTGTTGTGAAGGTAACTACTGATTGTTGTGAAGGTAACTGCTGATTGTTGCGAAGGTAACTACTGATTGTTGTGAAGGCTAACTACTGATTGTTGTGAAGGTAACTACTGATTGTTGTGAAGGTAGCTGCTGATTGTTGTGAAGGTAACTACTGATTGTTGTGAAGGCTAACTACTGATTGTTGTTAAGGTAACTACTGATTGTTGTGAAGGTAACTACTGATTGTTGTGAAGGTAGCTACTGATTGTTGTGAAGGTAGCTACTGATTGTTGTGAAGGTAACTACTGATTGTTGTGAAGGTAGCTACTGATTGTTGTGAAGGTAGCTGCTGATTGTCGTGAAGGTAGCTACTGATTGTTGTGAAGGTAACTACTGATTGTTGTGAAGGCTAACTACTGATTGTTGTGAAGGTAACTGCTGATTGTTGTGAAGGTAACTACTGATTGTTGTGAAGGTAACTGCTGATTGTTGTGAAGGTAACTACTGATTGTTGTGAAGGTAACTACTGATTGTTGTGAAGGTAACTACTGATTGTTGTGAAGGTAACTACTGATTGTTGTGAAGGTAACTGCTGATTGTTGTGAAGGTAACTACTGATTGTTGTGAAGGTAACTGCTGATTGTTGTGAAGGTAACTACTGATTGTTGTGAAGGCTAACTACTGATTGTTGTGAAGGTAACTACTGATTGTTGTGAAGGTAACTGCTGATTGTTGTGAAGGTAACTACTGATTGTTGTGAAGGCTAACTACTGATTGTTGTGAAGGTAACTACTGATTGTTGTGAAGGTAGCTGCAAATTGTTGTGAAGGTAACTACTGATTGTTGTGAAGGCTAACTACTGATTGTTGTGAAGGTAACTACTGATTGTTGTGAAGGTAACTGCTGATTGTTGTGAAAGTAACTACTGATTGTTGTGAAGGCTAACTACTGATTGTTGTGAAGGCTAACTACTGATTGTTGTGAAGGTAACTACTGATTGTTGTGAAGGTAGCTGCTGATTGTTGTGAAGGTAACTACTGATTGTTGTGAAGGCTAACTACTGATTGTTGTGAAGGTAACTACTGGTTGTGAAGGTAGCTACTGATTGTTGTGAAGGTAACTACTGATTGTTGTGAAGGTAACTACCGATTGTTGTGAAGGTAGCTACTGATTGTTGTGAAGGTAACTACTGATGTGAAGGCTAACTACTGATTGTTGTGAAGACTAACCATTGATTGTCTTGAAGGCTAACCATTGATTGTCTTGAAGGCTAACCATTGATTGTCTTGAAGGCTAACCATTGATTGTCATGAAGGCTAACCATTGATTGTCATGAAGGCTAACCATTGATTGTCATGAGGGCTAACCATTGATTGTCATGAAGGCTAACCATTGATTGTCATGAAGGCTAACCATTGATTGTCTTGAAGGCTAACCATTGATTGTCTTGAAGGCTAACCATTGATTGTCATGAAGGCTAACCATTGATTGTCTTGAAGGCTCACCATTGATTGTCTTGAAGGCTAACCATTGATTGTCATGAAGGCTAACCATTGATTGTCTTGAAGGCTAACCATTGATTGTCATGAAGGCTAACCATTGATTGTCATGAAGGCTAACCATTGATTGTCTTGAAGGCTAACCATTGATTGTCTTGAAGGCTAACCGTTGATTGTCTTGAAGGCTAACCATTGATTGTCATGAAGGCTAACCATTGATTGTCTTGAAGGCTAACCATTGATTGTCTTGAAGGCTAACCATTGATTGTCATGAAGGCTAACCATTGATTGTCTTGAAGGCTAACCATTGATTGTCTTGAAGGCTAACCATTGATTGTCATGAAGGCTAACCATTGATTGTCTTGAAGGCTAACCATTGATTGTCATGAAGGCTAACCATTGATTGTCTTGAAGGCTAACCATTGATTGTCTTGAAGGCTAACCATTGATTGTCTTGAAGGCTAACCAATGATTGTCATGAAGGCTAACCATTGATTGTCTTGAAGGCTAACCATTGATTGTCATGAAGGCTAACCATTGATTGTCATGAAGGCTAACCATTGATTTGAAGGCTAACCATTGATTGTCATGAAGGCTAACCATTGATTGTCTTTAAGGCTAACCATTGATTGTCTTGAAGGCTAACCATTGATTGTCTTGAAGGCTAACCATTGATTGTCATGAAGGCTAACCATTGATTGTCTTGAAGGCTAACCATTGATTGTCATGAAGGCTAACCATTGATTGTCTTGAAGGCTAACCATTGATTGTCATGAAGGCTAACCATTGATTGTCTTGAAGGCTAACCATTGATTGTCATGAAGGCTAACCATTGATTGTCTTGAAGGCTAACCATTGATTGTCTTGAAGGCTAACCATTGATTGTCATGAAGGCTAACCATTGATTGTCTTGAAGGCTAACCATTGATTGTCTTGAAGGCTAACCATTGATTGTCTTGAAGGCTAACCATTGATTGTCTTGAAGGCTAACCATTGATTGTCTTGAAGGCTAACCGTTGATTGTCTTGAAGGCTAACCATTGATTGTCTTGAAGGCTAACCATTGATTGTCTTGAAGGCTAACCATTGATTGTCTTGAAGGCTAACCATTGATTGTAACCATTGATTGTCTTGAAGGCTAACCATTGATTGTCATGAAGGCTAACCATTGATTGTCTTGAAGGCTAACCATTGATTGTCTTGAAGGCTAACCATTGATTGTCATGAAGGCTAACCATTGATTGTCATGAAGGCTAACCATTGATTGTCATGAAGGCTAACCATTGATTGTCATGAAGGCTAACCATTGATTGTCATGAAGGCTAACCATTGATTGTCATGAAGGCTAACCATTGATTGTCATGCTCATTGATTGTCATGAAGGCTAACCATTGATTGTCTTGAAGGCTAACCATTGATTGTCTTGAAGGCTAACCATTGATTGTCTTGAAGGCTAACCATTGATTGTCTTGAAGGCTAACCATTGATTGTCTTGAAGGCTAACCATTGATTGTCTTGAAGGCTAACCATTGATTGTCTTGAAGGCTAACCATTGATTGTCTTGAAGGCTAACCATTGATTGTCTTGAAGGCTAACCATTGATTGTCTTGAAGGCTAACCATTGATTGTCTTGAAGGCTAACCATTGATTGTCTTGAAGGCTAACCATTGATTGTCTTGAAGGCTAACCATTGATTGTCATGAAGGCTAACCATTGATTGTCTTGAAGGCTAACCATTGATTGTCTTGAAGGCTAACCATTGATTGTCATGAAGGCTAACCATTGATTGTCTTGAAGGCTAACCATTGATTGTCTTGAAGGCTAACCATTGATTGTCTTGAAGGCTAACCATTGATTGTCATGAAGGCTAACCATTGATTGTCTTGAAGGCTAACCATTGATTGTCTTGAAGGCTAACCATTGATTGTCATGAAGGCTAACCATTGATTGTCTTGAAGGCTAACCATTGATTGTCTTGAAGGCTAACCATTGATTGTCTTGAAGGCTAACCATTGATTGTCATGAAGGCTAACCATTGATTGTCTTGAAGGCTAACCATTGATTGTCTTGAAGGCTAACCATTGATTGTCTTGAAGGCTAACCATTGATTGTCATGAAGGCTAACCATTGATTGTCATGAAGGCTAACCATTGATTGTCTTGAAGGCTAACCATTGATTGTCATGAAGGCTAACCATTGATTGTCATGAAGGCTAACCATTGATTGTCATGAAGGCTAACCATTGATTGTCATGAAGGCTAACCATTGATTGTCTTGAAGGCTAACCATTGATTGTCATGAAGGCTAACCATTGATTGTCATGAAGGCTAACCATTGATTGTCATGAAGGCTAACCATTGATTGTCTTGAAGGCTAACCATTGATTGTCTTGAAGGCTAACCAGTTGTGACGTCACACCAGGGGATTGCCTTGCTTGGAGTTCAGCGTGTCATGTGCGTGGGTGTGTTAGGTTGCACACGCGCACACACGGGTGCACACACGGGTGCACACACGGGTGCACACACGGGTGCACACACGGTTGCACACACGGGTGCACACACGGTTGCACACACGGGTGCACACACGGATGCACACACGGGTGCACACACGGTTGCACACACGGGTGCACACACGGATGCACACACGGGTGCACACACGGTTGCACACACGGGTGCACACACGGTTGCACACACGGGTGCACACACGGGTGCACACACGGGTGCACACACGGATGCACACACGGGTGCACACACGGGTGCACACACGGGTGCACACAGGCTTGTTAACGGTGTTCTGGGCGGATGAACATACGACCACACACAAAATTAATACCGTCATTCTTCATAGACAACTTCAGTGCGTTTTCTTACATGTTAACAATGTATTTTTCATATTTGTCGCTGTTGCATGTCACTTAACAGCTGCATTTGTGATTGACGATGATTATTGTTTGGTGATTATTATTATTACTATTATTATTATTATTATTATTATTATCTGGTGATACTGTTGTTATTATTATTCCTCCTTGGTCTTGTTTTATCTGTCAGATGTTCTGAATATTTAGAGTTGTCATGTATGGGGGTAATGATTAGGGGAATATGGGGGTAAGCGGAGGGAGTCAGTAGGTAGGGGACAGGCGAGGTGGTAGGAGTGAGGTATGCGGAGGTAGGTAGGTAATGTGAGGTCACTGGTAACTACAACTTCACCTCTCATTACTCTACCCACCACTCCACACTGCTCACCCTCTCACTACTTTAACTAAACATAAATAAATGGAGAAAATAACGGGGACAGTGAATATTACTATTCTACTCAAACACAGTTTATTATTAAGTCTTTGTACAATAATATATTTGGGAACAGAACACTATTGTGGTTTAGATAAATGGGGTGGTACACATAAGCAGTGAGACAGGGAATACAATCAACTTGACCAAAATGAATATAACTTACAATATAGCACAGAGGACAGTTCACTACAGGAACTAAGCCACAGGTCCCAAGACCTACACAGCACGAGTACTGCACCAAGCCAGTACTCTGCCCAATGCCTCCAACAGTCTCCTCCAGAGACTTCAGCAGCCTTCTCCCGAGCCCTGCACCCCAGCAGCAGCTCCGCTCGAAGTCTCTGCTCAGGAGCTCTGCACCCCAGCAGCAGCTCCGCTCGAATCTCTCTACTCAGCTCTTCCTTGGGCTTTTATGGTGGTCCAAGCACCCTCCACAACCACGTGTTGCGACCTGACGCCTAGGTCTGAGGCGTCAAGAACAAAAGACCTCAGACGTGGGCGTGGCTACAGACGCCTGCCAAGGCAAGGTGTGACCATATAATTGGTCAAATTAGGTCTCTCCAGAGACCTCACAAGCCCAGCTGAACTACATCACAGAGTCAGTGTTAACAAGTCATTCTAGTTCCTGGCACCCTCAGACTGAAGAAATACTTCCTGACATCTCTGCGACTCAGCTTCTAGCTGTGCCCTCGTACACTTGTTTCCCGTCTCTAGAACTGTCTGTCCTTTCCACTTTGGTTCTCCCATCCTCTGTGGTGAGGCTCAGTCCCTTGAGCCTCTCCTGTCATTTCACATAGCTCTGGAACTAGTCTCGTTGCAAATTACTGCATTTTGTGCAAAGTTTCAGATAAGGGTTTCATGCTGGTGCTTCATACTCGAGGTTATTCAGTTTGTGTGCCTTTGGTGATATGCTCGGCCTAATGTTCACGCCTTAGACCTGACTGGCTTCGGCCAGTAGCTTAGGCTAGTAGGTGACTTGGACCTCCCTAGCATGGGCCAGTAGGCCTTATGTTGTTAGATCCTTCTCTTTGAGTGAGGTTTGTAGCCTCTGTTCCCTTAGTTATACTCCAGTTTCTGTTCTTTTTTTACCATTCCCAAATTTTTGTAACTTTGGATTTGCGAAGAGCGATACATTTGATTCTATCATTCTGTTATGTCTTTCACTTATATTAAAAATAGTATTGGTTGTAATAACGATCCCTGCGGAACTCCACCTGTTACTTTCCCATTTTGACATCTTTTCTTTGGCAATCTGTTTAGTGTTCCCGTAAGGTGCTCGTTAATCTACTGTTGCGCATTGCCTGTTATTCTTCCTCAAGTTTCTGTCCCATTCTCTTGTGAGCTGCAGTATTTAATGCATTCTTACAGTCCAAGCAAGCCAGCTTGCCGTCTCCTGCGTCACTTCTGTTTGTCATAGAACTCCAGGCAGGCATGGCAGACAAGATTTACTGCTGGTTGTTGACAAAACCACTGCCCCACCAGTCTCCTGGTGATCTACACTACCTTACTGGGGACATGTCTCACAGTTGTCCCGTATCTATCGAATGTTTGTAGATTTAAGCTAGTGATTCATATGCTTTGTGTGTGTGTGTGTGTGTGTGTGTGTGTGTGTGTGTGTGTGTGTGTGTGTGTGTGAGAGAGAGAGAGAGAGAGAGAGAGAGAGAGAGAGAGAGCGTGTGACCGGGGTTGTAGTGGTTGTGATGATGGGTGTTAGTGTCATGTGATACACCACCACCACTACCACCACCACTACCACCACCACCACCACCACCACCACCACCACCACCACCACCACCACTACCACCACCACTACCACCACCACCACTACCGTGGCAGTTACTGTTAGTGGTGAGTTTGTTTAGCTAATACAGATTTTTTAATTTTATCCTTATTTCTATAGAGATAAAGGTCGGAACATGCAAGAAGTGACCAAAGTTCTCTTTCCATGGTAATAAAGACATGTACTCACCAAGTTGTGGTTGTAGGGGTCCAGACTCAGCTCCTGGCCCCGCCTCTTCACTGGCTGCTACTGGGTCACTCTTCCCACACCATGAGCTTTATCATACCTCTTCTTAAAGCTATGTATGGATCCTGCCTCCACTACATCGCTTCCCAAACTATTCCACTTTCTGATAACTCTGTGGCTGAAGAAATACTTCCTAACATCCCTGTGATTCATCAGAGTCTTCAACTTCCAGCTGTGTCCCCTTGTTGCTGTGTCCCATCTCTGGAACATTCTGTCTCAGTCCACCTTGTCAATTCCTCTCAGTATTTTATATGTCGTTATCATGTCCCCCCTATCACTCCTGTCCTCCAGTGTCGTCAGATCGATTTCCCTTAACCTCTCCTCGTAGGACATACCTCTTAGCTCTGGGACTAGTCTTGTTGCAAACCTTTGCACTTTCTCTAGTTTTTTTACACGCTTGGCTAGATGTGGGTTCCAAACTGGTGCCGCATACTCCAATATGGGCCTAACATACACAGCGTACAGGGTCCTGAACGATTCCTTATTAAGATGGCGGAATGCTGTTCTGAGGTTTGCTAGGCGCCCGTATGCTGCAGCAGTTATTTGGTTGATGTGCGCCTCAGGAGATGTGTCCGGTGTTATACTCACCCCAAGATCTTTTTCCTTGAGTGAGGTTTGTAGTCTCTGTCCCCCTAGACTGTACTCCGTCTGTGGTCTTCTTTGCCCTTCCCCAATCTTCATGACTTTGCACTTGGTGGGGTTAAACTCCAGGAGCCAATTGCTGGACCAGGCCTGCAGCCTGTTCAGATCCCTTTGTAGTTCTTCCTGGTCCTCGCCCGATTGAATTCTTCTCATCAACTTCACATCATCTGCAAACAGGGACACTTCGGAGTCTATTCCTTTCCTCGTGTCGTTCACAAATACCAGAAACAGCACAGGTCCTAGGACTGATCCCTGTGGAACCCCACTTGTCACAGGTGCCCACTCTGACATCTCGCCACGTACCATGACTCGCTGCTGCCTTCCTGACAAGTATTCCCTGATACCTTGTTTACCTGGAGTTTACCTGGAGAGAGTTCCGGGGGTCAACGCCCCCGCGGCCCGGTCTGTGACCAGTGCCTTCCCTGTTATCCCTGCTTGGTCCTCCAGTTTTTGCAGTAATCTCTTGTGTGGAACTGTGTCAAATGCCTTACTCTCCAAGAAAATGCAGGCTACCCACTCCTCTCTCTTGTCTTACTGCCGTCACACAGGATTTCCCGTCCCTGAAACCATGTTGGCTGTTGTTGATGAGATCATTCCTTTCTAGGTGTTCCACCACTCTCCTGATAATCTTCTCTATGACTTTGCATACTATACATGTCAGTGATACTGGTCTATAGTTTGTGTTTATGTGTTGGTTCCTCGTCTCATGGTTCGTGTTGGTTCCTCGTCTCATGGTTCGTGTTGGTTCCTCGTCTCATGGTTCGTGTTGGTTCCTCGTCTCTTGGTTCGTGTTGGTTCCTCGTCTCATGGTTCGTGTTGGTTCCTCGTCTCATGGTTCGTGTTGGTTCCTCGTCTCATGGTTCGTGTTGGTTCCTCATCTCATGGTTCTCTCGTGTTGGTTCCTCGTCTCATGGTTCGTGTTGGTTCCTCGTCTCATGGTTCTCTCATATTGTGCATTAATAAGTATGTCACTACAACTTCCTCATTTAGTTCATTCTACTTACCACTCTGAGGTTGAACAAGTTCCTGTCATCCCTGTGCCTCATCTATGACTTTAGCTTCCATCTGTGTCCCTCGCTCTGTGGCTCATCTATGGCTTTAGCTTCCATCTGTGTCCCTCGCTCTGTGCATCGTATTTCAGTCTCCCAATCTACTCTTAAATCCTTTGCGTATTTTGCATGTCGTAATCTTGTCTCTTTTATAACTCTTCTGAAGCTGTCATGTTGCAAACCTCTGGACCATTCGAGGTCTACATGTTTAAGATGGAGGCTCTATGCTGGTGCTACGTACTCCATGATAGGCCTGACATATGTGGTGTAAAACATTAAAAAAATACCTTATCGAGGTTTCTTAAGGTCTGAGATTAACCTCACATATACTGCAGATGTTATGTTATTGAGGTGCTCTGGCGATATATTGGGTGTAATGCTCACTCCAACATCTTTCTCCATAAGCGATATATATATAGCTTTTCGACTCGAGTTGTATTCCATATTTCTTATCCTGTTTTCATCCTCAGTTTTCATGACCTTGTTTGAATTCATCCCAAATAAGTGTAAGCACTTGTTTGACCACTCTAACAGCTTTTCTAAGTCTTCCTGTAACCTGTCTTTACTCTCTTTTGTTTTTATTGTTCTAATTAATTTAACATCAGCGGCAAACAAGGATACAGATGACTCAGTTCACTATGACAGGTCACTAACAAATACTAAGAATAGTGAAGGTCAAAGTACTGATCCTTGAGGAACCCAACTTGTTGTAGTTTCCCATTCTGAAAAACCTGTTCTTACCATCACCTGTCTGGTGTTCATTATGTATTCTTTGATCTACTGGAGAAATTTATCGGGCGCGCGTGCTTGCGTACGTGTGTGTGCGAGTGGGCACAGTTGCTTGTGATGCTTGGAGGTGAAGGTGGGAGTAATAATATCTATGCGTGCGTGCAGTAGTTTAAAATATCAAGAAAAACCTTCTTGTTAACACCATGCTAGAGACCAGAGCTCAGCGCAGGTCCCGCTCCAGCCTCGTTTGACGGGGGAAAAAGCGAACTTCATTTTTTACATGTCTGGGGAAAATGGTCTCTGGAGAAGACATGTGTCTGGACACACACCTGGGGAGCCTAAAATTCTGGGCTCTAATTAACCTAGGTGACAGGTGTGGAGGAAGGTAGGAGACCACCTCTTAGGTATATAACCGAGGCTCAGTTTCCACATAACTTGACAAGCTACGGAGGTGAAGACAAGCAGGAATTTAGGTGATTAAAGTTGAAATTGACGTAACGGAAAGTTAATTTTAGTGATGGTACCAGCAGCTGCAGTTGCTGGTACCATCAGTGCTGCAGCTGCTGGTACCATCACTGCTGCAGCTGCTGGTACCATCACTGCTGCAGTTGCTGGTACCATCACTGCTGCAGCTGCTGGTACCATCACTGCTGCAGTTGCTGGTACCATCAGTGCTGCAGCTGCTGGTACCATCACTGCTGCAGCTGCTGGTACCATCACTGCTGCAGTTGCTGGTACCATCACTGCTGCAGCTCCTGGTACCATCACTTCTGCACTGAGCACAATGAGACTCAAACGTAATTAGACCAAGACTTAACACCCTTCTGTAATTCATGTCTTGCGATGCCGTCGCTCTGGTGGGCGCTCTCAAGATAGGCCTTAGGCAGGCTGTGGTGCCCGTTTTGAATTGCGTGCGGCTACCCTTATTTTTGATATACCCTTGACGAGTTTCGAGAGTTTTTCTCCCGGAGGCCGGCCCTAGAACAAGCTTGTCTGGTGCTTGCCTGGTCAATCAGGTTGTTGCTGCTGGCGGCCGGCTGGCCCACATATCCATCAGGACCTGGTTGATCTGGCAGCTGGGGGATTATCCTTGTCCAGTTTCCCCATGAAGACTTCTACACTTGTTCCTGCAGTGTTTCTGATATCTTGTGGTGAGCCACGGATGGCAGAGGTGGGAGTGGTAAGGTGACACCCCTCACCTGTAAGGTAAACACACTTGTATGTATTGATCAAGACATTAAGGAACCACGAGAGGCTGTTGATGCGGCTAACCCCAACAGCGTACCTGACCAGGCCATCCATTGGGACAGCAGGTCTGAGACCGGGTCGAGGAGGCCAGGTCGCGGGGCATTGAGATAATTACTGCTCCAACACCACCTGGGCTCGACCTTCCAATTAACACTTACGGATACAGTGAAATTTTGCGTAATATGTAAGGAAAAATGATCCAATTCACATTCACTGTCACAATATTAGAAGAAAATTGGAGAGCGCAGTCATTCACTGTATACACAGACACAGTACTGCAGTATACACAGACACAGTACTGCAGTATACACAGACACAGTACTGCAGTATACACAGACACAGTACTGCAGTATACACAGACACAGTACTGCAGTATACACAGACACAGTACTGCAGTATACACAGACACAGTACTGCAGTATACACAGACACAGTACTGCAGTATACACAGACACAGTACTGCAGTATACACAGACACAGTACTGCAGTATACACAGACACAGTACTGCAGTATACACAGACACTGTACTGCAGTATACACAGACACAGTACTGCAGTATACACAGACACAGTACTGCAGTATACACAGACACAGTACTGCAGTATACACAGACACAGTACTGCAGTATACACAGACACAGTACTGCAGTATACACAGACACAGTACTGCAGTATACACAGACACAGTACTGCAGTATACACAGACACAGTACTGCAGTTTACACAGACACAGTACTGCAGTATACACAGACACAGTACTGCAGTATACACAGACACAGTACTGCAGTATACACAGACACAGTACTGCAGTATACACAGACACAGTACTGCAGTATACACAGACACTGTACTGCAGTATACACAGACACAGTACTGCAGTATACACAGACACAGTACTGCAGTATACACAGACACAGTACTGCAGTATACACAGACACAGTACTGCAGTATACACAGACACTGTACTGCAGTATACACAGACACAGTACTGCAGTATACACAGACACAGTACTGCAGTATACACAGACACAGTACTGCAGTATACACAGACACAGTACTGCAGTATACACAGACACAGTACTGCAGTATACACAGACACAGTACTGCAGTATACACAGACACAGTACTGCAGTATACACAGACACAGTACTGCAGTTTACACAGACACAGTACTGCAGTATACACAGACACAGTACTGCAGTATACACAGACACTGTACTGCAGTATACACAGACACAGTACTGCAGTATACACAGACACAGCACTGCAGTATACACAGACACAGCACTGCAGTATACACAGACACAGTACTGCAGTATACACAGACACAGTACTGCAGTATACACAGACACAGTACTGCAGTTTACACAGACACAGTACTGCAGTATACACAGACACAGTACTGCAGTATACACAGACACTGTACTGCAGTATACACAGACACAGTACTGCAGTATACACAGACACAGCACTGCAGTATACACAGACACAGCACTGCAGTATACACAGACACAGTACTGCAGTATACACAGACACAGCACTGCAGTATACACAGACACAGCACTGCAGTATACACAGACACAGCACTGCAGTATACACAGACACAGCACTGCAGTATACACAGACACAGCACTGCAGTATACACAGACACAGCACTGCAGTATACACAGACACAGCACTGCAGTATACACAGACACAGCACTGCAGTATACACAGACACAGCACTGCAGTATACACAGACACAGCACTGCAGTATACACAGACACAGCACTGCAGTATACACAGACACAGCACTGCAGTATACACAGACACAGCACTGCAGTATACACAGACACAGCACTGCAGTATACACAGACACAGCACTGCAGTATACACAGACACAGCACTGCAGTATACACAGACACAGCACTGCAGTATACACAGACACAGTACTGCAGTATACACAGACACAGTACTGCAGTATACACAGACACAGCACTGCAGTATACACAGACACAGCACTGCAGTATACACAGACACAGTACTGCAGTATACACAGACAGTACTGCAGTATACACAGACACAGTACTGCAGTATACACAGACACAGTACTGCAGTATACACAGACACAGTACTGCAGTATACACAGACACAGTACTGCAGTATACACAGACACAGCACTGCAGTATACACAGACACAGTACTGCAGTATACACAGACACAGTACTGCAGTATACACAGACACAGTACTGCAGTATACACAGACACAGTACTGCATTCTTTAAAATCATTTAAAATACAAAACTGTATTTCTGTGGCTAACAGTGATGCATCCTCACTAAGCTGACTTTTTAAACATTAAACTGGCAACAACAAAGGTGATCATTACTAAAAACGGGGGTAGGCAGAGAGTAGGCAGAGAGCCAGATGCAGAGAGTAGGCAGAGAGTAGGCAGAGAGCCAGATGCAGAGAGTAGGCAGAGAGCCAGATGCAGAGGGTAGGCAGAGAGCCAGATGCAGAGGGTAGGTAGAGAGCCAGATGCAGAGAGTAGGCAGAGAGCCAGATGCAGAGAGTAGGCAGATAGCCAGATGCAGAGAGTAGGCAGAGAGCCAGATGCAGAGGGTAGGCAGATAGCCAGATGCAGAGAGTAGGCAGAGAGCCAGATGCAGAGAGTAGGCAGAGAGCCAGATGCAGAGGGTAGGCAGAGAGCCAGATGCAGAGGGTAGGTAGAGAGCCAGATGCAGAGGGTAGGTAGAGAGTCAGATGCAGAGGGTAGGTAGAGAGCCAGATGCAGAGGGTAGGTAGAGAGTCAGATGCAGAGGGTAGGTAGAGAGCCAGATGCAGAGGGTAGGTAGAGAGTCAGATGCAGAGGGTAGGTAGAGAGCCAGATGCAGAGAGTAGGCAGAGAGCCAGATGCAGAGGGTAGGCAGAGAGCCAGATGCAGAGGGTAGGTAGAGAGCCAGATGCAGAGGGTAGGTAGAGAGTCAGATGCAGAGGGTAGGTAGAGAGCCAGATGCAGAGGGTAGGTAGAGAGTCAGATGCAGAGGGTAGGCAGAGAGCCAGATGCAGAGGGTAGGTAGAGAGTCAGATGCAGAGGGTAGGCAGAGAGCCAGATGCAGAGGGTAGGTAGAGAGTCAGATGCAGAGGGTAGGTAGAGAGTCAAATTCAGAGGGTAGGCAGACAGCCAAATGCAGAGGGTAGGCAGACAGCCAGATGCAGAGGGTAGGCAGAGAGCCAGATGCAGAGGGTAGGCAGAGAGCCAGATGCAGAGGGTAGGCAGAGAGCCAGATGCAGAGGGTAGGCAGAGAGCCAGATGCAGAGGGTAGGCAGAGAGCCAGATGCAGAGGGTAGGCAGAGAGCCAGATGCAGAGGGTAGGTAGAGAGTCAGATGCAGAGGGTAGGTAGAGAGTCAAATGCAGAGGGTAGGCAGAGAGTAGGCAGAGAGCCAGATGCAGAGGGTAGGCAGAGAGCCAGATGCAGAGGGTAGGTAGAGAGTCAGATGCAGAGGGTAGGCAGAGAGCCAGATGCAGAGGGTAGGCAGAGAGTCAGATGCAGAGGGTAGGCAGAGAGCCAGATGCAGAGGGTAGGTAGAGAGTCAGATGCAGAGGGTAGGCAGAGAGCCAGATGCAGAGGGTAGGCAGAGGGTAGGCAGAGAGTAGGCAGAGAGCCAGATGCAGAGGGTAGGCAGAGAGTCAGATGCAGAGGGTAGACAGAGAGTAGGCAGAGAGCCAGATGCAGAGGGTAGGCAGAGAGTCAGATGCAGAGGGTAGACAGAGAGTAGGCAGAGAGCCAGATGCAGAGGGTAGGCAGAGAGTCAGATGCAGAGGGTAGACAGAGTAGGCAGAGAGCCAGATGCAGAGGGTAGACAGAGTAGGCAGAGAGTCAGATGCAGAGGGTAGACAGAGTAGGCAGAGAGTCAGATGCAGAGGGTAGGCAGAGAGTCAAATACAGAGGGTAGGCAGAGAGTCAGATGCAGAGGGTAGGCAGAGAGTCAGATGCAGAGGGTAGGCAGAGTCAGATGCAGAGGGTAGGCAGAGAGCCAGATGCAGAGGGTAGGCAGAGAGTCAGATGCAGAGAGTAGTCAGAGAGCCAGATGCAGAGGGTAGACAGAGTCAGATGCAGAGGGTAGGCAGAGAGCCAGATGCAGAGGGTAGGCAGAGAGTCAGATGCAGAGGGTAGTCAGAGAGCCAGATGCAGAGGGTAGACAGAGTCAGATGCAGAGGGTAGGCAGAGAGCCAGATGCAGAGGGTAGGCAGAGAGCCAGATGCAGAGGGTAGGCAGAGAGCCAGATGCAGAGGGTAGGCAGAGAGCCAGATGCAGAGGGTAGGCAGAGAGCCAGATGCAGAGGGTAGGCAGAGAGCCAGATGCAGAGGGTAGGCAGAGAGCCAGATGCAGAGGGTAGGCAGAGAGCCAGATGCAGAGGGTAGGCAGAGAGCCAGATGCAGAGGGTAGACAGAGAGCCAGATGCAGAGGGTAGGTAGAGAGTCAGATGCAGAGGGTAGGCAGAGAGCCAGATGCAGAGGGTAGGCAGAGAGCCAGATGCAGAGGGTAGTAACTGTCAAGCTTTCTGTTTCCCATGTTCTTTCATGTACTCATATGTACTATTTTGTACTTATATATACTCCCGTGCAGTCATATATACTCCAGGAGTATATATGATCCATATGCTCTACGGGAGTATATAAATACTCCCGTGCAATCATATATACTCTGTTGTGTGTACTGAATATTCCTGTCTGCTCAATGTCGTACTAAATTTGCCGGTATTATTGCACTGACGATGAGACAGTCAAAGAGATACTAGTATAGACATGTATATATATTTCCAGTTTGTGTCGAGTAAATAACGAGTTTGCATTTAAACTCAGTTTTATATTGTCAACATGTGCAGCTGGCAGTGCGGAACTTAACACGTTGTACTTGTTAATTATCATTTATTATGTTAAAAATATTGTCCACAGGTTGCGACATGAAACCAAAACATTGACTGAATTTGAATTTGACCGTCAAGTGTTACAACATTACTATTGTAATGTAACCTATTGTAATGTTGAAGGTAATAGAAACAGATGTTATGTTAATGGTATTGATTGGGTGAGATCCCAGTCATAGAGAAGTGTTGTGTTGAATGTTTTAATGTGTAGCGAGGGTGAGTGCAGGAGCGTCCATCATGGTGCTGCTGACAGATACATCCACCAACATGGACGACACGAACAAAATAAGGACAAACGTACACGTGATGAATGAGAAGAACAAGAGGAAGAATGACGTGAATGATACACACATCATCGAGAATGAAGGGTAAGTGACCAGTCTCTGTTATATATATTACCTCAGCTTCACTAGTTACAAGAATGACAACTCTGGCAGTGTGAGTCTCGACATGTGGGGGCAGTAGTGGCGCTGAACACCAGAATAGCGACCAGACAAGTCCACCATAATAATGAGTCATGAGACCATGTGTCTCTTGTTTAAACAAATGGCGAATAAGCTTTTTTTTTGTGGGGGTTGGGAGGTGGACGGGAGATATATAAGGTGTTGTTGGAGTGTAAGCAACGTAATATCTGGAAACCGGTTAACCAGGCTATTGGAGCAGAAGAACCTTTGAAATTGGTCACAGGTAAGTCGCTGCAGGATGACGTACGATTTTGCACCCCTCAAGGAAGGTTTCTTGATGTTGGTGAAGGGCTCTTGATCTAGGGAACTGGATCTGTGCTCTTTCTTTAGTTCACCTCGCCTTAGTACAAGTGACACTACGTGTTGAACCAATTGTTTGTATATGTCAAGTAATTTTTTAATGTATCCCGTGAGTTGCTTCTCATTCATCTATAAAATGGCGGTTGTATATATCCTCTTGGGTTCTTAATTCATATGATCGCTAATTCTTGTTTAATTAATGTAAACAACTTGGCGTGACTTGACGTTCTTGCTTGAACAACCTGGCTGTTATTGTACTCTTGTAATTTCCTAGCGTGCGTGTGTGTGTGTGTGTGTTTGTGTGTGCAAGGGCAAGGCACAAGGGCAAGGTACAAGGGCAAGGTACAAGAGCAAGGCACAAGGGCAAGGTACAAGGGCAAGGCACAAGGACAAGGCACAAGGGCAAGGTACAAGGGCAAGGCACAAGGGCAAGGCACAAGGGCAAGGTACAAGGGCAAGGCACAAGGGCAAGGCACAAGGGCAAGGTACAAGGGCAAGGCACAAGGGCAGGGTACAAGGGCAAGGCACAAGGGCAAGGTACAAGGGCAAGGCACAAGGGCAAGGTACAAGGACAAGGCACAAGGGCAAGGTACAAGGGCAAGGCACAAGGGCAGGGTACAAGGGCAAGGTACAAGGGCAAGGTACAAGGGCAAGGCACAAGGGCAAGGTACAAGGGCAAGGTACAAGGGCAAGGTACAAGGGCAAGGCACAAGGGCAAGGTACAAGGGCAAGGCACAAGGGCAAGGTACAAGGGCAAGGCACAAGGGCAGGGTACAAGGGCAAGGTACAAGGGCAAGGTACAAGGGCAAGGTACAAGGGCAAGGCACAAGGGCAAGGTACAAGGGCAAGGTACAAGGGCAAGGTACAAGGGCAAGGTACAAGGGCAAGGTACAAGGGCAAGGTACAAGGGCAAGGTACAAGGGCAAGGTATAAGGGCAAGGTACAAGGGTAAGGCACAAGGGCAAGGTACAAGGGCAAGGTACAAGGGCAAGGTACAAGGGCAAGGCACAAGGACAAGGCACAAGGGCAAGGTACAAGGGCAAGGCACAAGGGCAAGGCACAAGGGCAAGGTACAAGGGCAAGGCACAAGGGCAAGGTACAAGGGCAAGGTACAAGGGCAAGGTACAAGGGCAAGGCACAAGGGCAAGGCACAAGGGCAAGGTACAAGGGCAAGGCACAAGGGCAAGGCACAAGGGTAAGGTACAAGGGCAAGGCACAAGGGCAAGGTACAAGGGCAAGGCACAAGGGCAAGGTACAAGGGCAAGGCACAAGGGCAAGGTACAAGGGCAAGGTACAAGGGCAAGGCACAAGGGCAAGGTACAAGGGCAAGGTACAAGGGCAAGGCACAAGGGCAAGATACAAGGGCAAGGTACAAGGGCAAGGTACAAGGGCAAGGCACAAGGGCAAGGTACAAGGGCAAGGCACAAGGGCAAGATACAAGGGCAAGGTACAAGGGCAAGGTACAAGATCAAGGTACAAGGGCAAGGGCAAGATACAAGGGCAAGGTACAAGGGCAAGATACAAGGGCAAGGTACAAGGGCAAGGTACAAGGGCAAGGTACAAGGGCAAGATACAAGGGCAAGGTACAAGGGCAAGATACAAGGGCAAGGTACAAGGGCAAGGTACAAGGGCAAGGTACAAGGGCAAGATACAAGGGCAAGGTACAAGGGCAAGATACAAGGGCAAGGTACAAGGGCAAGATACAAGAGCAAGGTACAAGGGCAAGATACAAGGGCAAGGTACAAGGGCAAGATACAAGGGCAAGGTACAAGGGCAAGGTACAAGGGCAAGGTACAAGGGCAAGGCACAAGGGCAAGATACAAGGGCAAGGTACAAGGGCAAGGTACAAGGGCAAGGTACAAGGGCAAGATACAAGGGCAAGGTACAAGGGCAAGGTACAAGGGCAAGATACAAGGGCAAGGTACAAGGGCAAGGTACAAGGGCAAGATACAAGGGCAAGGTACGAGGGTAAGGTACAAGGGCAAGGTACAAGGGCAAGATACAAGGGCAAGGTACAAGGGCAAGGTACAAGGGCAAGATACAATGGCAAGGTACAAGGGCAAGATACAAGGGCAAGGTACAAGGGCAAGGTACAAGGGCAAGGTACAAGGGCAAGGTACAAGGGCAAGGCACAAGGGCAAGATACAAGGGCAAGGTACAAGGGCAAGGTACAAGGGCAAGGTACAAGGGCAAGGTACAAGGGCAAGATACAAGAGCAAGGTACAAGGGCAAGATACAAGATACAAGGGCAAGGTACAAGGGGTACAAGGGCAAGCAAGGTACAAGGTACAAGGGCAAGGTACAAGGGCAAGTTACAAGGGCAAGGTACAAGGGCAAGATACAAGAGCAAGGCAAGATACAAGGGCAAGGTACAAGGGCAAGGCAAGGGGATACAAGGGCAAGGCAGGGCAAGATACAAGGGCAAGGTACAACAAGATACAAGTGCAAGGTACAAGGGCAAGATACAAGGGCAAGGTACAAGGGCAAGATACAAGGGCAAGGCACAAGGGCAAGGTACAAGGGCAAGGCAAGGTACAAGGGCAAAGGGCACAAGGGCAAGGTACAAGGGCAAGGCACAAGGGCAAGGTATACAAGGGCAAGGTACAAGGGCAAGGCACAAGGGCAAGGTACAAGGGCAAGGCACAAGGGCAAGGTACAAGGGCAAGGCACAAGGGCAAGGTACAAGGACAAGGCACAAGGGCAAGGTACAAGGGCAAGGCACAAGGGCAAGGTACAAGGGCAAGGTACAAGAGCAAGGCACAAGGGCAAGATACAAGGGCAAGGTACAAGGGCAAGGTACAAGGGCAAGGCACAAGGGCAAGGTA
The DNA here is from genome assembly GCF_038502225.1 of Cherax quadricarinatus. NCBI lineage: Eukaryota > Metazoa > Arthropoda > Malacostraca > Decapoda > Parastacidae > Cherax > Cherax quadricarinatus. Next base: position 22,453,240 of record NC_091345.1, read on the forward strand.
CAAGGGCAAGGCACAAGGGCAAGGCACAAGGGCAAGGTACAAGGGCAAGGCACAAGGGCAAGGCACAAGGGCAAGGTACAAGGGCAAGGTACAAGGGCAAGGCACAAGGGCAAGGCACAAGGGCAAGGTACAAGGGCAAGGCACAAGGGCAAGGCACAAGGGCAAGGTACAAGGGCAAGGCACAAGGGCAAGGTACAAGGGCAAGGTACATGGGCAAGGCACAAGGGCAAGGTACAAGGGCAAGGTACATGGGCAAGGCACAAGGGCAAGAGGGCAAGCTAAACACAAATGAGTTCGAGGGATGTTAGTCTCCGTTTAATAAGTGGAATGATGTAGATGAGACAGTGGTGGAAGGAAGCTCCGTAAATAAGAACATAAGAAAGAAGGAACACTGCAACAGGCCTACTGACCCATGCGGAGCAGGTCCATGTCCCCCCCGGATTAGCCCAATGACCCACCCAGTCTGGTCATCCCCACTCAAGGATGGAGCACTGTACCAGACCCAGCAGCACAAAATAGTCAGGTCCAACTCACACCCACCCACACCCACTCATGCATTTATCTAACCTATTTTTAAAACTACACAACGTTTTAGCCTGAATAACTGTACTCGGGAGTTTGTTCCACTCATCCACAACTCTATTACCAAACCAGTGCTTTCCTATATCCTTCCTGAATCTGAATTTTTCCAACTTGAAACCATTGCTGCGAGTCCTGTCTTGGCTGGAAATTTTCAGCACACTATTTACATCCCCTTTATTTATTCCTGTTTTCCATTTATACACCTCGATCATATCCCCCCTAATTCTACGCCTTTCGAGAGAGTGCAGATTCAGGGCCCTCAGTCTATCCTCAATGGTTGTAAGAGGAGGTACGATAGAACACTAACAAGCAGCATCTCGACGATGCAGAGACTCGAACCCCAACAGACACTAATAGGTGAGTTTACATGAGCACGCAGACTTGCTGGACGTTGAGAGTGATGGCAGTGCAGCGCTGGTGTCATCCAGTGTTGACACTGGGTGACAGGGCGGGCACCCTGTGTTGCTGACACACTGACCTGAGTCAGAGTGAGAGTGAGCAATAGAGAGTGAGTGTGAGTAATAGAAAGTGAGTGTGAGTAAAAAAGAGTGAGTGTGAGTGAGTAATAAAGAGTGAGTGTGAGTGAGTAATAAAGAGTGAGTGTGAGTGTGTGTTTTACTCTTGCTTATGTTTCAGTGTAATTGGGTTTGGGTCATACTTTATCATATATGATGGCTTTTCTTGCATCAGTTATTGAAATGTGCCAGCTAGATGCGTGAAGCTTTATTAAGCTTAGAAGCATATCGTCGGGAGAGGAAGAGGAAGGAGGAGGAGGAAAAGGAGAAGGATGTAGAGACGATTGTGCGGGTTGGTGGTTAAAAATAATATTGTACTCTACGTATTTACCGTGTGTTTGTTTAAATATATGAATATACCTGTAGGTTACCTGTAGTGGGTTTGAGGGGTGAGAGAGTAGGTCTCCCGGGTACTGGCCTGATCAAACTGGCTGTGATGGTAGTCACACACCGATTAAGGTGTAGATCACAGCCTCTGGTGATCAGGAACTGACTTGGTCATACCAGGGATGAGCGAGTCTTTTCATTACCCTCGGCCAAGTTAATTACCTAGTGGTTTCTTGGTAATTTCCCCCGTACATATGAAGGGAGGATGTTCCAGAGTCTTGGCTCTAGAGTACTCATCGCTCTCTTGCTAAGCCTCTTCCTTTCACATGGAATGATTTTGTGCAAATTTGGGACCAGTCTCTCCAGAATTTTGCAAGTGTAGGCTACTGGAACTTCAAAAGTCGTCAGTAATTTAAATGCTTGACTAACAATAACAGTGAAGGTTCTCTGTACGTTCTCCAGCGCTACAATTTCTCCTGCCTTGAAGGACCATTAGTGTATAATAATATTCCAGCCTAGAGAGAACAAATGACATTAAGAGTATCATCATTGGCTCGGCATCCCTTGTTTAGAATATTCTGGTTATACAGCTTATCATTTTCCTTGTACTATGTTAATAACGTAGTTGTGACCTTTGAATATGAGATCCTCTGACATTATCACTCCCATGTCTCTCACACTGAAGGTACTCTTTGTTGAGTGATTACTTTGTCTTTTATTCCATTAAATATGTATACCTACGCCTGTTTTCTTTACATAGTTATATGCATTAAGTCGGACGTATGATGCATACATAGTACTAGATGTGTTAGTAATGTTGTATTATGGTACCTTTGTAATGCCTGTGTTTACACATACACGTACAGACATACCTCTCATACGCCTCATCTTATAAGGAAACCGTCTAGCAATAAATTTTTGTGTTTAAATCTTAAAACCTTATAATGCGAGAGTGATGTTAATCCTTGTGTTAATCTCCTCCAGTTACATTCCAACACTGGTGACGCGTGAGGTCACACACACTAACTGGTTTAACCTGCCTTCCACCTCAGCCCCAGCCTGTGAAGCCAGGTCACTTAGGTTAACTTCATGGACTCCCCTATCACCTAGGATAGTTTGGGACCACAGCCAAGTGTCAGATTATTATTATTATTATTATTATTATTATTATTATTATTATTATTATTATTATTATTATTATTATTATTATTATTATTATATTATTTGAAGTACTAAATTCGTGTAGGTTCATTCTTCTTTTTTTCTTATTCAGTGTAAGCAATAGTGGAGGCTTGATCCTCCGTCAGGGTATCGATTAGAGATATGTATACTTAGTGTGGGCCAGTAGGCCTACGGCAGTACTCATTATTTTAGATATTGGGCTGGAGGGGGGGGTCAAGCTGTCTAGCCCTCCTTCCCTGATGCTGGATGGCTAGTCATCGACCGGGCCACGGGGGCGCTGACCCCCGGAAGACACAAGATACAATACCTCACGCGATCACAGTAGACGTAGATACTAGCAACGATTTTTTCAGCATAAATGTTGATTTCGTCTGAATCTGCAGTG
>NC_091345.1:22468730-22608730 GCF_038502225.1 Cherax quadricarinatus
ACATTAAGTACAGTGTACTCAAACATTAAGTATAGTGTACTCAAACATTAAGTACAGTGTACTCAAACATTAAGTACAGTGTAGTCAAAAACTAAGTACAGTGTACTCAAACATTAAGTACAGTGTACTCAAACATTAAGTACAGTGTACTCAAACATTAAGTACAGTGTATTCAAACACTAAGTACAGTGTACTCAAACACTAAGTACAGTGTACTCCAACATTAAGTACAGTGTACTCAAACATTAAGTACAGTGTACTCCAACATTAAGTACAGTGTACTCAAACACTAAGTACAGTGTACTCAAACATTAAGTACAGTGTACTCAAACACTAAGTACAGTGTACTCAAACATTAAGTACAGTGTACTCCAACATTAAGTACAGTGTACTCCAACATTAAGTACAGTGTACTCCAACATTAAGTACAGTGTACTCAAACATTAAGTACAGTGTACTCAAACATTAAGTACAGTGTACTCAAACACTAAGTACAGTGTACTCAAACATTAAGTACAGTGTACTCCAACATTAAGTACAGTGTACTCCAACATTAAGTACAGTGTACTCCAACATTAAGTACAGTGTACTCAAACATTAAGTACAGTGTACTCCAACATTAAGTACAGTGTACTCAAACATTAAGTACAGTGTACTCCAACATTAAGTACAGTGTACTCCAACATTAAGTACAGTGTACTCCAACATTAAGTACAGTGTACTCAAACATTAAGTACAGTGTACTCAAACATTAAGTACAGTGTACTCAAACATTAAGTACAGTGTACTCAAACATTAAGTACAGTGTACTCAAACATTAAGTACAGTGTACTCCAACATTAAGTACAGTGTACTCAAACATTAAGTACAGTGTACTCCAACATTAAGTACAGTGTACTCCAACATTAAGTACAGTGTACTCCAACATTAAGTACAGTGTACTCCAACATTAAGTACAGTGTACTCAAACATTAAGTACAGTGTACTCAAACATTAAGTACAGTGTACTCAAACATTAAGTACAGTGTACTCAAACATTAAGTACAGTGTACTCAAACATTAAGTACAGTGTACTCCAACATTAAGTACAGTGTACTCAAACATTAAGTACAGTGTACTCCAACATTAAGTACAGTGTACTCCAACATTAAGTACAGTGTACTCCAACATTAAGTACAGTGTACTCAAACATTAAGTACAGTGTACTCAAACATTAAGTACAGTGTACTCAAACATTAAGTACAGTGTACTCAAACATTAAGTACAGTGTACTCAAACATTAAGTACAGGGCTCTGGTGGCCTGGTGGTTAACGCTCTCGCTTCACACGGTGAGGGCCTGGGTTCGATTCCCAGCCAGAGTAGAAACATTGGACGTGTTTCTTTCCACCTGTTGTCTATGTTCCCCATCAGTAAAATGGGTACCTGGGTGTTAGTCGACTGGTGTGGGTCGCATCCTGGGACACTGACCTATGGAGGCCTGGTCACAGACCGGGCCGCGGGGGCGTTGACCCCCGGAACTCTCTCCAGATAAACTCCAGATAACAGTGTACTCAAACATTAAGTACAGTGTACTCAAACATTAAGTACAGTGTACTCAAACATTAAGTACAGTGTACTCAAACATTAAGTACAGTGTACTCAAACATTAAGTACAGTGTACTCAAACATTAAGTACAGTGTACTCAAACATTAAGTACAGTGTACTCAAACACTAAGTACAGTGTACTCAAACATTAAGTACAGTGTACTCCAACATTAAGTACAGTGTACTCCAACATTAAGTACAGTGTACTCCAACATTAAGTACAGTGTACTCAAACATTAAGTACAGTGTACTCAAACATTAAGTACAGTGTACTCAAACATTAAGTACAGTGTTCTCAAACATTAAGTACAGTGTACTCAAACATTAAGTACAGTGTACTCCAACATTAAATACAGTGTACTCCAACATTAAGTACAGTGTACTCAAACATTAAGTACAGTGTACTCCAACATTAAGTACAGTGTACTCCAACATTAAGTACAGTGTACTCCAACATTAAGTACAGTGTACTCCAACATTAAGTACAGTGTACTCCAACATTAAGTACAGTGTTAATCACTTGTTTAATGTGTTGTTATTTTTATTATTTTAAAGACTTGTTGTGGTCTGTGTAGTTTCCATAACTTGTAGTTGTACTTGTTGGGGTCTGGCAAATGTTGATTCATAGTTCCTGGACCCGCATCTCAACACTTATTAACAGTCTCTACTGATTTCTGGCTTCCAAGGCCCAGGTTCAACCTGTAAGGTGAGGCAGGTTCTACCAGCCTTCCTGGTGGTGACGGTGACGGTGACGGTGGTGGTGGTGGTGGTGGTGGTGGCGGTGGTGGCGGCGGCGGCGGCGGCGGTGGGGGGGGGGGCACGGCGGCACGGCACTTGAGTGTGGCAGGTTGTGGAGTCGGGACCAGCGTGGTGCCAGACAGCCACACTATTCATGATACACACTTGGCAGTACCCAGCCAGACCCTGGCTTCATTATCGTGCCTCTCTGATGACACGATGCCACCGCTGCCTCCCTTCCTCCCCTCCCTCACTCCCTCTCTACCTTGCCCTACCTGTCTGCTTTCTGAACTGCTGACTGCCCTGCCTGCTTGCCCATCCTTCCCTGCCTGCTTACCCATCCTTCCCTGCCTGCTTACCCATCCTTCCCTGCCTGCTTGCCCAACCTTCCCTGCCTGCTTACCCATCCTTCCCTGCCTGCTTACCCATCCTTCCCTGCCTGCTTGCCCAACCTTCCCTGCCTGCTTACCCATCCTTCCCTGCCTGCTTGCCCAACCTTCCCTGCCTGCTTACCCATCCTTCCCTGCCTGCTTGCCCAACCTTCCCTGCCTGCTTACCCATCCTTCCCTGCCTGCTTGCCCAACCTTCCCTGCCTGCTTGCCCAACCTTCCCTGCCTGCTTGCCCAACCTTCCCTGCCTGCTTGCCCAACCTTCCCTGCCTGCTTACCCAACCTTCCCTGCCTGCTTACCCATCCTTCCCTGCCTGCTTGCCCAACCTTCCCTGCCTGCTTGCCCAACCTTCCCTGCCTGCTTGCCCAACCTTCCCTGCCTGCTTACCCATCCTTCCCTGCCTGCTTGCCCAACCTTCCCTGCCTGCTTACCCATCCTTCCCTGCCTGCTTGCCCAACCTTCCCTGCCTGCTTGCCCAACCTTCCCTGCCTGCTTACCCATCCTTCCCTGCCTGCTTGCCCAACCTTCCCTGCCTGCTTACCCATCCTTCCCTGCCTGCTTGCCCAACCTTCCCTGCCTGCTTGCCCAACCTTCCCTGCCTGCTTGCCCAACCTTCCCTGCCTGCTTGCCCAACCTTCCCTGCCTGCTTACCCATCCTTCCCTGCCTGCTTGCCCAACCTTCCCTGCCTGCTTGCCCAACCTTCCCTGCCTGCTTGCCCAACCTTCCCTGCCTGCTTGCCCAACCTTCCCTGCCTGCTTGCCCAACCTTCCCTGCCTGCTTGCCCAACCTTCCCTGCCTGCTTGCCCAACCTTCCCTGCCTGCTTGCCCAACCTTCCCTGCCTGCTTGCCCAACCTTCCCTGCCTGCTTACCCATCCTTCCCTGCCTGCTTGCCCAACCTTCCCTGCCTGCTTGCCCAACCTTCCCTGCCTGCTTGCCCAACCTTCCCTGCCTGCTTGCCCAACCTTCCCTGCCTGCAACCTTCCCTGCCTGCTTGCCCAACCTTCCCTGCCTGCTTGCCCAACCTTCCCTGCCTGCTTGCCCAACCTTCCCTGCCTGCTTGCCCAACCTTCCCTGCCTGCTTGCCCAACCTTCCCTGCCTGCTTGCCCAACCTTCCCTGCCTGCTTGCCCAACCTTCCCTGCCTGCTTGCCCAACCTTCCCTGCCTGCTTGCCCAACCTTCCCTGCCTGCATGCCCAACCTTCCCAGCCTGCTTGCCCAACCTTCCCTGCCTGCTGCCTGCTTGCCCAAGATTGCCTGCCTGCTTGCCCAACCTTCCCTGCCTGCTTGCCCAACCTTCCCTGCCTGCTTGCCCAACCTTCCCTGCCTGCTTGCCCAACCCCTGCCTGCTTGCCCAACCTTCCCTGCCTGCTTGCCCAACCTTCCCTGCCTGCTTGCCCAACCTTCCCTGCCTGCTTACCCATCCTTCCCTGCCTGCTTGCCCAACCTTCCCTGCCTGCTTGCCCAACCTTCCCTGCCTGCTTGCCCAACCTTCCCTGCCTGCTTGCCCAACCTTCCCTGCCTGCTTGCCCAACCTTCCCTGCCTGCTTACCCATCCTTCCCTGCCTGATTGCCCAACCTTCCCTGCCTGCTTGCCCAACCTTCCCTGCCTGCTTGCCCAACCTTCCCTGCCTGCTTACCCATCCTTCCCTGCCTGCTTGCCCAACCTTCCCTGCCTGCTTGCCCAACCTTCCCTGCCTGCTTGCCCAACCTTCCCTGCCTGCTTGTCCAACCTTCCCTGCCTGCTTGCCCAACCTTCCCTGCCTGCTTACCCAACCTTCCCTGCCTGCTTACCCATCCTTCCCTGCCTGCTTGCCCAACCTTCCCTGCCTGCTTACCCAACCTTCCCTGCCTGCTTACCCATCCTTCCCTGCCTGCTTGCCCAACCTTCCCTGCCTGCTTGCCCAACCTTCCCTGCCTGCTTGCCCAACCTTCCCTGCCTGCTTACCCATCCTTCCCTGCCTGCTTGCCCAACCTTCCCTGCCTGCTTGCCCAACCTTCCCTGCCTGCTTGCCCAACCTTCCCTGCCTGCTTGCCCAACCTTCCCTGCCTGCTTGCCCAACCTTCCCTGCCTGCTTACCCAACCTTCCCTGCCTGCTTACCCATCCTTCCCTGCCTGCTTGCCCAACCTTCCCTGCCTGCTTGCCCAACCTTCCCTGCCTGCTTGCCCAACCTTCCCTGCCTGCTTACCCAACCTTCCCTGCCTGCTTACCCATCCTTCCCTGCCTGCTTGCCCAACCTTCCCTGCCTGCTTGCCCAACCTTCCCTGCCTGCTTGCCCAACCTTCCCTGCCTGCTTGCCCAACCTTCCCTGCCTGCTTACCCAACCTTCCCTGCCTGCTTACCCATCCTTCCCTGCCTGCTTGCCCAACCTTCCCTGCCTGCTTGCCCAACCTTCCCTGCCTGCTTACCCATCCTTCCCTGCCTGCTTGCCCAACCTTCCCTGCCTGCTTGCCCAACCTTCCCTGCCTGCTTACCCATCCTTCCCTGCCTGCTTGCCCAACCTTCCCTGCCTGCTTGCCCAACCTTCCCTGCCTGTCTACCTGCCTCCACATAGGCCAGGACAGCTACATGATAAACACAAAAACATTAACATTATTTCAGATAACCTTCATATTAAGCAATGGTTGTCTTCAAGAGGGAAGCTGACAAATTTTTAACACAGTTCCTGATGAGCCAGGCTGTGGTGCATACGTCAGACTGCGGGCAGCAGGCACCAACACTGATCGATCAGACCAACAGAGATAACCTCCGACTGCGGGTATTCTTGTTCCTTATATTTTTCAGTAATTCTCTCTCTCTCTCTCTCTCTCTCTCTCTCTCTCTCTCTCTCTCTCTCTGACAGGTTCCTTCATTAGCCTCTTTTTATGTTATTCATCACGGATCTTCCCCGTCCCTCCCTCTCAATACCTCTCCTCCATCCCTCCCCATACCTCTCCTTCCCTCCCTCCTTCCCCTCCCATACCTCTCCTCCCTCCCTCCCTCCCTCCCTCCCTCCCTCCCTCCCTCCCTCCCTCCCCCGTGCAGTTAATAAGCTGAGTGGTGACTGAGGAAGCTCCAGGAACATTAGACAAAGTAGGAAAATCCAAGGTGGATAACATGCAAAATTTGGTAAAGGTAGTGTAAATTAAGAGAGGAATAAGGAAAGATGAAGAATGGTGAGAATAACGATAAATAAAATAACTAAAAGCGAATATAAAATTAGGATGATATATATATGTCGTGCCGAATAGGTAAAACTGGTCAATTAGCAATAACTCATTTAAAATTAAGTCCTTTCTAAAATTTTCTTTTATACATTTAAAGATACATTTTTTTTCATTAATATTAATATAAAAATTAATAATTTTGTACCAAAGGAACCTTAGGAAAGTTACCTAACTTTATTATAATAAGAGCAATTTTATTTAGCCTAATCCAACTAAATGTTTTATATAAGTTTACAATAATTTAATAAACAAACACAGGCAAATATATTATTTTTCGTTAGGTTCAGAATGATTTTTGTGAAATTATTGCTTATACAAATCCTACAAGAATGACGCACCCAGCAGAGCTAGGGGTTTTACCATCATCTGGCATCAGACCTAGCTCTGCTGGGTGCGTCATTCTTGTAGAATTGCGTGGCCCTGTGGGTTAGAGCGTCTTTTGTGATTTTCATTCACCATGAGGTGGGCCAAAACGAGATGGGTTCGAATCCTCGGCTAGTCGCAGTGTTATTGATAAATACCACTCGTTTGTGGTTACAATAATAATTATATATATATATATATATATATATATATATATATATATATATATATATATATATATATATATATATATATATATTAAAAGTGATTATAGGAAAGAGTAGGTTGATGAGGATAACAAAAAAATAGGTAACGAAAGACTGGATATTAGATTGGAGGGAGAGAGTATGGAGGAGGTGAATGTATTCAGATATTTGGGAGTGGACGTGTCAGCGGATGGATCTGTGAAATATGAGGTGAATCCAGTTGATGAGGGGAAAAGAGTGGTGCACTGAGGAGTCTGTGGAGACAGAGAACTTTGTCCTTGGAGGCAAAGAGGGGAATGTATGAGAGTATAGTTATACCAACACTCTTATATGGGTGTGAAACATGGGTGGTGAATGGTGCAACAAGGAGAAGGCTGGAGGCAGTGGAGATGTCATGTCTGAGGGCAATGTGTGGTGTGAATATAATGCAGAGAATTCGTAGTTTGGATATTAGGAGAAGATGTGGGATTACCAAAATTATTATCCAGAGGGCTGAAGAGGGGTTATTGAGGTAGTTCGAACATGTAGAGAGAATTGAAGAAAACAGAATGACTTCGTGTGTATAAATCTGTAGTGGAGGGAAGGCGGCGTAGAGGTCGGCCTAGGAAACGTTCGAGGGAGGGGGTTTTGTGGGCGAGGGGCTTAGACTTCCAGCAAGCATGCGTGACCGTGTTAGAGAGGAGCGAATGGAGACAAATGGTTTTTAGGACTTCACGTGCTGTTGGAGTGTGAGCAGGTTAATATTTATAAAAGGATCCAGGGAAACCGGCAGGCCCGACTTGAGTCCTGGAGATAGACGGGAAGTACAGTTCCTGCACTCTGAAAGAGGGCTCTTAATCTTGAAGTATTATAATTGTAGTGTAAGCACACCTCTGGCAAGACAGTGATGGAGTGAATGATGGTGAAAGTTTTTCTTTTTCGGGCCACCCTACCTTGGTGGGAAACAGCCGATATATATATATATATATATATATATATATATATATATATATATATATATATATATATATATATATATTAGTGTGTGTATGTAAATGAGAGAGATTGAATAATAGAAAATTAAGACTTGAGACAAGCAGTGAGTAACATAACTGTGAGAGACTTGCTGGGTTATAGTCTGGCAGCTCCGCCTAAGGTCACACTTGCCTAGTGAACTACCTGGTATACGTGTTACGTATGAAGATCAGTGTGTCAGAGAACCAGGCAGGTGGAGTCTGACAGTGTGCCAGAGAACCAGGCAGGTGAAGTCTGACAGTGTGCCAGAGAACCAGGCAGGTGGAGTCTGACAGTGTGTCAGAGAACCAGGCAGGTGGAGTCTGACAGTGTGCCAGAGAACCAGGCAGGTGAAGTCTGACAGTGTGCCAGAGAACCAGGCAGGTGCAGTCTGACAGTGTGCCAGAGAACCAGGCAGGTGGAGTCTGACAGTGTGCCAGAGAACCAGGCAGGTGGAGTCTGACAGTGTGCCAGAGAACCAGGCAGGTGGAGTCTGACAGTGTGCCAGAGAACCAGGCAGGTGGAGTCTGACAGTGTGCCAGAGAACCAGGCAGGTGGAGTCTGACAGTGTGCCAGAGAACCAGGCAGGTGGAGTCTGACACCATTGTTCATCATTAATCATAGATGTGTCTGGCTTGTGACACCAGCGTGTTACAGTGGTGTCTCGTGCCTGGAGTTCACAACATTTAGGGATATTTTAAGACAGATTACAGCTGTATCCAGGTTCAGGTGTGGATACATCTAAGTGCAGAGGTGCAAAGATTATAGTGAATATTTCAGTTTTAGTAATGTAAGTTTAGTTATTAATACAAGCAACAATGTCTTCGGTTAAAGCCTCTCTGTTCGGCACTTACCGTGGAAAATATTCTCATTAACCTTAAATGTTAAAATATGAAATGGAACTAAAAATAAAGACGAAATAAGAATGAGAGAATGATAAATAGGAGACGAGAGAGCTGAAGTAGAAGGGGAAGAGGTGAAGCAAATAAAAAGACAGGAAAATTCGAATGAATGGGTCTGTCTTGAGAGAATGGGCGGAGGATATCTGATTTGTGAGGGAACTATCGTGAGAGAGAGAGAGAGAGAAACTTCAAGTAAATATTCAGGTAATTTAAATAATTTAATGGTAAATTATAACTAATTATAAACTTTGTAATCACTGTGACCATCACTATTTATGGCAGTGATGGTTGTCAGTGATCATTATAATGACCTCCCAGTTATGTTATCTCCATGTGAACATTTCTGCGTCTCCAAGAGAGAGAGTTCTTTGAGTTGAGCCTGAATACCTTCCATCCCTCCCACATGCGCTGTATGATCCTACGGGTTTAGGGTTCCCCCGTGATTATAATAATACAAGAGAGAGAGAGATCGACAGAGAGAACAGCTGTGCTCTCCAGCTGTTGTGTTGACATTAGCTGGGGACGAGACCTGTAGAGTTTTACCGCGTTCTTTTATTTTCTAATGTGCGTTATCTGGTTGTATAATATTTATTCCTTGTCCTCCCTTCATTCCGTTTTCTCTCGATTTTTGTTCTTCGCCCTCATTTCTCCACCTCTCTTCTTTGTGTTCTACTCTTCTTCTACTTCTATTCCTACTGTTTTCACCATGTTACCTGTCTCTTCCTCCTGTGCTGTTTTCCTTTCTGTTTCCCTTACCTCATTCTTTCCCCAGTGGAAATAAGTCACTTTGGCTTTATTTTGGGTTATTCTAGATATTTACACTACCTGGAGGTTATTCCGGGGATTAACGCCCCCGTGGCCCTGTCCATGACCAGGTCTCCCGGTGGATCAGGGCCTGATCAACCAGGCTGTTACTGCTGGCCGCACGCAGTCCAACATACGAGCCACAGCCTGGCTGATCCGGCACTATGTATGATAATTGTACTTACGTGTAAATGTGCCTCAATTAACTTACACCACCACCACTAGAAGATAGTTTCTCGCCTCACAACAGTGACGTCAGGAAACTAACAGTTATAGTTGTGTTGTGATCTTTGTTACGAGAGTGAGGTGCTGTCGGTGGCAGTGAGGTGCTGTCGGTGGCAGTAAGGTGCTGTCGGTGGCAGTGAGGTGCTGTCGGTGGCAGTGAGGTGCTGTCGGTGGCAGTGAGTTCTCAAGTTCTTGACTAACTGATCATATTAGGCCCCAACATTTGGGAGGCGGGGGGGGGGGAGGGAATTGTTGATAAGCGTGGGATAGTCCCTCATGTGTGAGCCTGGGAAGGGAGAGAGAGGGGGGAAGGGAGAGTTGGTTGGTCCCTTGAGAGGGGGGGGTCATGAGAACCCCCACCGGAAGAAGAGTGTTGGGTTTGGTTTCTTGGAGAGGAGGGGGGTACGAAACGAAGGTCTCTCTCTCTCTCTCTCTCTCTCTCTCTCTCTCTCTCTCTCTCTCTCTCTCTCTCTCTCTCTCTGTCTTTACACGGGATTTTTTTACAAGCTTATTAATGGGAAGGCTTAGTGACCCAAGATGCCATAGGGAAGAGCGCTGTCCCACGAGGCACAGTACTCGCCCCTATCCTGTTCTGCATTCTCATATCAGACATAGACAGAGATGTAAACCATTGCACTGTATCATCTTTTGCAGACGATACTAGGATCTGCATAAGAGTGTCATCCATTGAGGACACGGCAAAGCTCCAAGAAGATATAAGCCAAGTTTTCCAATGGGCAACAGAGAACAATATGATGTTCAATGAAGACAAATTCCAACTACTCCGTTATGGAAAACTGGAGGAAATAATAACTAGAACTTAGTATACTACAAACTCGGATCACACAATAGAGAGGAAAAATAATGGGAAGGACCTGGGAGTGGTAATGTCTGAGGATCTCACCTTCAAGGATCACAACAGTGTCACTATCACATCTGCGAGGAAACTGATAGGATGGATAATGAGAACATTCAAGACAAGAGATGATGATCCTTTTTAAATCACATGCTCTCTAGGCTGGAATACTGCTGTACATTAACATCTCCATTCAAGGCAGGTGAAATCGCAGACCTAGAGAATGTACAGAGAACCTTTACTGCACATGTAAGTTCCATCAAACACCATAACTACTGGGAACGCTTGGAAGTACTTGACTCGAAGATCCTGGAGGGTCTGGTTCCTAATCTGCACACACAAATCACAATCTACGATGCAATATACCCCTCAGTGAAAAGTAGGGGCGCCACTGGGTATTCCGGGGACATTGATGCCTTGAATACCCTCCAGGTAGGTAAGATAACTCAATAAAGTCAGAATCCTTTAATCCTTGCCCCAGGATGCGACCCACACGTCTGCAGAGATCCTGCTAGGTGAACACTAAGTTTATTCAGGTAGATGTTCACATAAATACCGTTACATAAACTATGATACATAGCAGTAGATTATCTAGGACAACCCAGAAAAGTCAGATAAAGTGATTTATTTCCATTAGGGGCCTTGTAATAATTTATTAAACTGTAAAAGTTAAACAGGTGGCAGCAGGTGTAAGGAAGTAGGTCCTTAGGACCTGTGGGAACGTAGGACCTGGTCCTACGTTTCAACAGGTACAGAATCGAACCCCAGTCCCTCAATATGTGAGCTGAGGCAGCTACCATGTGAGCCACGAGCACTCACGGTGCTCAGGGTCATGGGAATATGTTCTTTGCTTGCTAACTTCTAAAATGCTGGACTCATGTTTATGATGCGTCAGACCAAGATAACGTGGGAATGCTAGACTCTCTCCTCTCTCTCTCTCTCTGTTTTACACAGGGTTTTACAAGGTTAGGCTATGATTCCTAATTTTATTTACAAGCTAAGAGCTGTTACAACTCTCTCTCTCCCTCCCCCCTTCCCTCCCTTTCTCCTTTTCAGTTAGAGACCTACCTAGACTGTATCTGAACCATGTCCCTGGGTCTACTGAGAGGACTCGGGTTAGGGGATGAGAGTTGGATTAAAATGCGTATGAGGACGCATGTAGATGAGTGAGGGAGGAAGGAGGGCTGGGGTCGCCCCACCAACAGATCATCCGTGCGTTACATACACTTGTGAGGAGCACACTTGATGTCTCTTGCTGGAAATCCATTGAAGAGGCTGCCTGCTCTTGTATGGAAGTTTTGTGAGAGAGGTATTTAATGTTATGTATGTAGTTACAGGGATAGAGCTTATCTTGGTGTCTTTGTTGTTGTAATAACATAAAAATAGATCTAGACGAATAGACTCATGCCAAGCAAGGTCAGTTCATACCCACTCATTGATCTGTTCAACCTATAATTAAAGCAACTCAAATTTCTCACCGTATTTCTTACCATAACCGAAGGACACCAAACAAGTACTTTCCTATATCTTTTCTAAATCTTGTGTTAAGGGCTATCTTGCTTAGATATTTCTAGTACTTTATTTATATATCCTGCCTTACGAATTTATTAACTTTTTTCACTAAGGTATTTGAGGAGGTAGATCATGGTAATGAATATGATATTGTGTATATGGACTTCAGTAAGGCTTTTGACAGGGTCCCACATCAGAGACTATTGAGGAAAATTAAAGCACATGGAATAGGAGGAGAAATTTTTTCCTGGATAGAGGCATGGTTGACAAATAGACAGCAGAGAGTTTGCATAAATGGGGAGAAATCAGAGTGGGGAAGCATCACGAGCGGTGTTCCACAGGGGTCAGTGTTGGGCCCCCTGCTGTTCACAATCTACATAAACGACATAGATGAGGGCATAAAGAGCGACATCGGCAAGTTTGCCGATGACACCAAAATAGGCCGTCGAATTCATTCTGACGAGGACATTCGAGCACTCCAGGAAGATTTGAATAGACTGATGCAGTGGTCGGAGAAGTGGCAGATGCAGTTTAATATAAACAAATGCAAAGTTCTAAATGTTGGACAGGACAATAACCATGCCATATATAAACTAAATAATGTAGATCTTAATATTACGGATTGCGAAAAAGATTTAGGAGTTCTGGTTAGCAGTAATCTGAAACCAAGACAACAGTGCATAAGTGTTCGCAATAAAGCTAATAGAATCCTTGGCTTCATATCAAGAAGCATAAATAATAGGAGTCCTCAGATTGTTCTTCAACTCTATACATCCTTGGTTAGGCCTCATTTAGATTATGCTGCACAGTTTTGGTCACCGTATTACAGAATGGATATAAATTTTCTGGAAAATGTACAAAGGAGGATGACAAAGTTGATCCCATGTATCAGAAACCTTCCCTATGAGGATAGACTAAGGGCCCTGAATCTGCACTCTCTAGAAAGACGTAGAATTAGGGGGGATATGATTGAGGTGTATAAATGGAAGACAGAAATAAATAAAGGGGATGTAAATAGTGTGCTGAAAATATCTAGCCTAGACAGGACTCGCAGCAATGGTTTTAAGTTGGAAAAATTCAGATTCAGGAAGGATATAGGAAAGTACTGGTTTGGTAATAGAGTTGTGGATGAGTGGAACAAACTCCCGAGTACAGTTATAGAGGCCAGAACGTTGTGTAGCTTTAAAAATAGGTTGGATAAATACATGAGTAGATGTGGGTGGGTGTGAGTTAGACCTGATAGCTTGTGCTACCAGGTCGGTTGCCGTGTTCCTCCCTTAAGTCAATGTGACCTGACCTGAATAGGTTGGGTGCATTGGCTTAAGCCGGTAGGAGACTTGGACCTGCTTCGCATGGGCCAGTAGGCCTTCTGCAGTGTTCCTTCGTTCTCATGTTCTTGTGTTCTTATATCTCATTTCGTTATTCCTATTTAATATATCGAATATGTTTTTAAAAATGTTAGTTTTTTTTTCTGATGAATTAAATTAAAGAGGTTTCCAACTTCCACCACCCGGCCCTAGACCAAGCTTTTCTGTTGATTCCTTGGTCCACTAGGCTGTTGCTGTGGGCGGTCTGCTGGTTCACATATCCACCACAGCCTGATTGATCAGGCATTTACTTTTTAGAAGATATAGAAGAGATGCTGCAGAAACTAGAGTAATAGTCTGATTGTCTCAAAAACAGAAGTTAAAAGTGAATACTAGAAAAGTGAAAGTGACAAGAGTGAGACGTGGAGAGACGGGATTACTGGACGTCACATGTAAGGTAAGGAGTATGACCAAGTATACTCATCAACAATTTCAACCAGAACAATGGCTTCTATAACATAGCTGAACCACTCGCCAAGAAACTTCTTCATCGCTATCCCACATAAGAACACTGCAGAAGGTCTACTCACAACTTGTCCAATACCCCTGCCAAGGTACCCAACACTCTATAACCCCACCAGGTAGATCATCAGATGCAGCATTCTCCACCTGACCTCAACATTCTGACTATAAATACTCTCGTACCTTCCAACCCCAGGTACATCCGTGTGTGACTTGAAAAAGCCCACTGTGTGGGTGAAACGTTGTCAATAAAGGATCACACTATACTGCATTTGTTTTTATATTTCCGAAGTATACCTGGAGAGGGTTTGGGGGGTCAGCGCCCCCGCGGCCCGGTCTGAGATCTGGAGATGAATGTCTTGAGATATTTCTCACTAAATGTGTGTCAGTAAATGATTCTGTGGCAGATGATGTGAATTATATATGTTATGCGGGAAAGAAAAGACTTGTACTTCAGATACGTGCAGTTTGCTGAGATGTTTGCCAACCAGTGGCTTTATTAGTGTACGAATGCGAAGAATGTTCCGTTATATACAAAAGATGACAATGTCTGTTGTCACTACAGTGGCTGTAGGGAAACAACAGTTACAGGTTTGTACCTGAAACTGTGTACTGCTAACTTATTGTATCTTAGTGTTAGTCTGGCTACTGCAATGTCTGTTACTCTGTCTTGTGTCTTGCTGGTTTCCACACTGACTAACTTTTTGATTAGTTCCATAGTCTACCTGCAGGTTGTTTCAAGGGTCAGCGCCACCGCGGCCCGGTCCATGACTAGGTCTCACGGTGGATCAGGGCCTGATCAACCTGGTTGTTACTACTGGTTACACGCAATCCAACGGACGAACCACAGCCCGGCTGATCCGGTACTGACTTTAGCAATATATCCAGTTCCTTCTTGAAGACAGCCAGGAGTCTGTTGGTAATCTCACTTATGTATGATGGAAGGCTATTGAGCAATCTTGGGCCCCTGACACTTACTGTATTTTCTCATACTGTACTCACGGCACCCTTGCTTCTCACAGGAGGTTTGTTGCACCGTTTGCAGATTTGGCAGCAGTTGCTTGGATTTTCCAGGTGTAAGTATCTTTCTCCTCTGCATTCTGAGGAATACAGGTCAAGGGAATTCAAACGTTCCCAGTAATTAAGGTATTCGATTGTACTTCTACGTACAGTGAAGTTCTTTGTATATTCTGCAGATTGTGTGTTGATGAGCATGACATTTTCCAGTTTTGTAATGTTAGTTTTAAGGTCACATTTACCTGCCACGTGTGGAGTTGACAGTGGTGTAGTGAGTGTTGTCTTGTGCATTGTTTTAACAAGCACGTGAAGCATTTAGTTGTGTATGACTCCACAGTATGCTGTTGCCTTCATGACTGACTGTGGCGTATATCACACACCCATATAGGCATGCTCTCCCGACTTGTGAACCAGATGCTAAGGGTATAATGAATAGGGGCCCCCTCGTTATGCTAACACCTTGGTTCAACCAGCCAGTCACAAGGAAGCTCGCCAAAGTTGTGAAGCGAGGTGGTACACTTGTAAATCAACATTGGCAGAGTTACCTCCAGGTCTGGTCGAATGTGGTTCTCAATGTCTCTCATGCTTGCAGATTCCTTTCTATACATATCCTCTGTAAATGTTGTACATATTCCTTATTGTTTGGCGAAGGAAATATATATGTACTCTCTGGTGCCTTTAGTTCGTTCCTCGTTTCTGTCTTGGTTATGCGACAACCAGGTGTACAGGCCACTAGACTGTGCAAGTGTTGGTAATACTGACACCACTATCACCACCACCACCACCACCACACTGACACTACCATCACCACCACTACCATACTGACACTACCATCACCACCACCACCACACTGACACTACCATCTCCACCACACTGACAAGCATCACCAGCATTACACACTGACACAAGCATCACTAGCACCACACACTGACACAAGCATCACTAGCACCACACACTGACACAAGCATCACTAGCACCACACACTGACACAAGCATCACCAGCACCACACACTGACACAAGCATCACCAGCGCCAGGTGCAATTACACGCCTTGTGCTCGCTATTACGCATTCCTGACTCTCTCTCTCTCTCTCTCTCTCTCTCTCTCTCTCTCTCTCTCTCTCTCTCTCTCTCTCTCTCTCTCTCTCTCTCTCTCTCTCTCACCCACACCATTTAACTGCTTATGTCTTCCTATTCTCGTTTCAGTTTAACTCCTCGTTGTATCTCTCTCTTTCTTCCCCTCCCTCCATTCACATATACCCCGTCACCACCTCTCCCTCTCTAATTCCTCTTTCACCACCTTCATCTCTTCCCCTCTCCTCCCCCACCATCTCCCTCTCCTCCCTACCACCTCCTTCTCCTCCCCACCACCTCCCTCTCCTCCCCCACCACCACCATCTCCTCCCCACCACCTCCCTCTCCTCCCCTCCATTAACCATCTCCTCCTCCACCAGCACCATCTCCTCCCTCACTACCTCCCTCTCCTCCCACACAACCACCCTCTCCTCCCCCACCACCACCATCTCCTTCCCCACCACCTCCCTCTCCTCCCCCACCACCACCTCCCTCCCTCATCCTTCCCAACCAACAATAGTTGCATGTTACAGAGAATGTGGGTCACCCTGTTGCTGGTGATGTAGCCAGCTTGTGTTGCTGGTGATGTATCTGCCTTGTGTTGCTGGTGATGTAGCCACCTTGTGTTGCTGGTGATGTAGCCACCTTGTGTTGCTGGTGATGTATCTGCCTTGTGTTGCTGGTGATGTATCTGCCTTGTGTTGCTGGTGATGTATCTGCCTTGTGTTGCTGGTGATGTAGCCACCTTGTGTTGCTGGTGATGTATCTGCCTTGTGTTGCTGGTGATGTATCTGCCTTGTGTTGCTGGTGATGTATCTGCCTTGTGTTGCTGGTGATGTATCTGCCTTGTGTTGCTGGTGATGTAGCTACCTTGTGTTGCTGGTGATGTAGCCACCTTGTGTTGCTGGTGATGTAGCCACCTTGTGTTGCTGGTGATGTAGCTACCTTGTGTTGCTGGTGATGTATCTGCCTTGTGTTGCTGGTGATGTAGCCACCTTGTGTTGCTGGTGATGTATCTGCCTTGTGTTGCTGGTGATGTATCTGCCTTGTGTTGCTGGTGATGTATCTGCCTTGTGTTGCTGGTGATGTAGCCACCTTGTGTTGCTGGTGATGTATCTGCCTTGTGTTGCTGGTGATGTATCTGCCTTGTGTTGCTGGTGATGTATCTGCCTTGTGTTGCTGGTGATGTATCTGCCTTGTGTTGCTGGTGATGTAGCTACCTTGTGTTGCTGGTGATGTAGCCACCTTGTGTTGCTGGTGATGTAGCCACCTTGTGTTGCTGGTGATGTAGCTACCTTGTGTTGCTGGTGATGTATCTGCCTTGTGTTGCTGGTGATGTATCTGCCTTGTGTTGCTGGTGATGTATCTGCCTTGTGTTGCTGGTGATGTATCTGCCTTGTGTTGCTGGTGATGTATCTGCCTTGTGTTGCTGGTGATGTAGCCACCTTGTGTTGCTGGTGATGTATCTGCCTTGTGTTGCTGGTGATGTAGCCACCTTGTGTTGCTGGTGATGTATCTGCCTTGTGTTGCTGGTGATGTATCTGCCTTGTGTTGCTGGTGATGTATCTGCCTTGTGTTGGTGGTGATGTATCCGCCTTGTGTTGCTGGTGATGTATCTGCCTTGTGTTGCTGGTGATGTAGCTACCTTGTGTTGCTGGTGATGTAGCCACCTTGTGTTGCTGGTGATGTAGCCACCTTGTGTTGCTGGTTATGTAGCTACCTTGTGTTGCTGGTGATGTAGCCACCTTGTGTTGCTGGTGATGTATCTGCCTTGTGTTGCTGGTGATGTATCTGCCTTGTGTTGCTGGTGATGTAGCTACCTTGTGTTGCTGGTGATGTAGCCACCTTGTGTTGCTGGTGATGTAGCCACCTTGTGTTGCTGGTGATGTAGCTACCTTGTGTTGCTGGTGATGTATCTGCCTTGTGTTGCTGGTGATGTATCTGCCTTGTGTTGCTGGTGATGTATCTGCCTTGTGTTGCTGGTGATGTATCTGCCTTGTGTTGCTGGTGATGTATCTGCCTTGTGTTGCTGGTAATGTATCTGCCTTGTGTTGCTGGTGATGTAGCCACCTTGTGTTGCTGGTGATGTATCTGCCTTGTGTTGCTGGTGATGTATCTGCCTTGTGTTGCTGGTGATGTATCTGCCTTGTGTTGCTGGTGATGTAGCCACCTTGTGTTGCTGGTGATGTATCTGCCTTGTGTTGCTGGTGATGTATCTGCCTTGTGTTGCTGGTGATGTATCTGCCTTGTGTTGCTGGTGATGTATCTGCCTTGTGTTGCTGGTGATGTAGCTACCTTGTGTTGCTGGTGATGTAGCCACCTTGTGTTGCTGGTGATGTAGCCACCTTGTGTTGCTGGTGATGTAGCTACCTTGTGTTGCTGGTGATGTATCTGCCTTGTGTTGCTGGTGATGTATCTGCCTTGTGTTGCTGGTGATGTATCTGCCTTGTGTTGCTGGTGATGTATCTGCCTTGTGTTGCTGGTGATGTAGCCACCTTGTGTTGCTGGTGATGTATCTGCCTTGTGTTGCTGGTGATGTAGCCACCTTGTGTTGCTGGTGATGTATCTGCCTTGTGTTGCTGGTGATGTATCTGCCTTGTGTTGCTGGTGATGTATCTGCCTTGTGTTGCTGGTGATGTATCTGCCTTGTGTTGCTGGTGATGTATCTGCCTTGTGTTGCTGGTGATGTAGCTACCTTGTGTTGCTGGTGATGTAGCCACCTTGTGTTGCTGGTGATGTAGCCACCTTGTGTTGCTGGTGATGTAGCTACCTTGTGTTGCTGGTGATGTATCTGCCTTGTGTTGCTGGTGATGTAGCCACCTTGTGTTGCTGGTGATGTATCTGCCTTGTGTTGCTGGTGATGTATCTGCCTTGTGTTGCTGGTGATGTATCTGCCTTGTGTTGCTGGTGATGTATCTGCCTTGTGTTGCTGGTGATGTATCTGCCTTGTGTTGCTGGTATAACCATAGAAGTGGGCAAATGGATATTTAACTTTCAGACAGACAAAATACTTTGATAGTAAACAGAGCAAAATTCAGCATTAGGAAAGTAAAAACGTTTATATCTGGAGGCGCGGTCCTGGCGCCTCTTCTGTTTCTTATCCTCATAACAGACGTAGATAAAAACATTTACCACGACTTCATGTCATCATTTTCAAATTATACGAAAATAAACATGAAAATCACCCCTGTATAAGACACGGAAAATTGCAAGAAGATATATTGTAATTCTTTCAGTGGGCAGTGGAGAATAACATGATGTTCAGTGGTGACAAGTTCCAGCTGCTCGGATACGGAAAGAATGAAGAACTCGGAAGAGACACTGTTTACAAAACACAGGAGGATCACCAGATAGAACTGGATGAACACGTGAAGAACCTGTCAGCTGACGTTTCTTTCAGAGAACACAGTAAGGGAAATTACAACATGGTCTTGGATTCTCTTGAAGACAAGTAAAATGCAGATATTGTATAGATTGAGTTTGCAAAAGCAAGCCTTTGGCAAGTGCGGACACCGGGGAATTGCTAACAAAATGCATGCAAAAGGAATAACTGGGAAGGTGGACAGATGGATATTTTAAGTTTCTAACAAATAGAACACCAAGAATAATAGTAAACAAAGTTGCGTTCCCCAAGGAACGGTGCTCACCCCACTTGTTTTTCTCATTCTCATATCCGACATACACAGCGTCATCATAACACTGTATCATCCTTTGCAGACAATACTAGGATGTGTATGAAAGTGGCAGCCATAGAAGACACAGCGAGCCTCCAAGCTGATCATAGTGTTGTCCACTGACAACAATATGATCATTGAAGACAAATTTAAGTTATCACATCACGAAAGATCGGAGTAAATAAAAATTAGATCGGAGTACAAGACAAACTTAAACCACTCCTGGGAGTAAGTCAAATGTGAGAGACATGGGATTGATAATGTCAGATTTCGCGTTCAAGGAGAACAACAATGTTGTTATCGCATGTGCAAGGAAAATGATAGATTGTATGATTAGAACCTCCAGAATAAGAGATCCCCAGGTCACTTGTTCTCTCTAGGCTGGAATATTACTGTGTACTAATTCCCTCCAAGGCAGGCGAGATTACTGAGTTGGAAAATGAAAAACTTCTATAAACTCAGTCAAGCACCTAAATTACTGGGAACACTTGAAGTCCCTAGTCCTTAGAAGGTAGGTGAAAAAGATACATAATGATCTACACCTGGAAGATACTGGAGGGATTGATCCCAAACTTACACATCGAAATTACCCCTTTTGAACACAAGAGGCTTGACAGATTGTGCAGGATACCTCCAGTGAAGAGCAGGGACTGATGAGTACACTGAGAGAGAGCTCACTAAGTGTTAAGGGACCACGACTCTTGAGCCCCCCTTCTTCAAGAGGGAACTCGATAGATTCCTCATCCAGGTTGTGGTGCATACGTTGGGCTGCAAGCGGCGGACACTATCAGTTTGATCGATCAGGCCAGAAACCAGGAGGCCTGATCTGGGAACGGAGGTGGGGAGGGGGGTTGACAGCGACCTCCGGAAGCGATTCTAGGCAAACTCCAGGTCCAGGTGGGAAATATGGGAGATGTAAAATGAACCCAGTGCAAAGTAGAGGTGCCTAGGGCGCAAGAGAACATTGTATCAACATCTGTGGTTCCTGACTTTTTAACTTCTTATCAGAAGATATGAGAAACTGCCAGAAACTTGACAAGTACGTTCACCAAGTGCCGGATCAACCAAGGTGTGATGGATGTGTAGTCCTGCGGACTGCTTACAGCATCAACATTGTTTACCAGGAAACCACTAGACAAGCCTGGCCCAGGTGTGGGAGTAGGGGAAACTCTGGTAAACCGCTAAACATGGTGGTGATGGTATTGTATTGATGTTGGTCTAACTCCATAGTATTAGATGTGATGGTTATCACCCCAGCAGTACGGTCTCTGATAAGTTTGTTGGTTACCAATTTTATCACTTAGCCTGGAACATACAACTTCAAGCATCTCAAAAATGGTGCGACCTCCTGTCTAAAGGAGTGTGTCGTTCTACGTCTTGCAAATTCTTCCACCCTGAGATGTGCCACTCTTCAGTCCTTAAAAATCAATGTTACAACGCCAGCTGCCCCGCATACCACTTAAAAGGGACCAGGAGGCACACACACTGTAAAACAAATCATAGTAGTTACAGTAGTTATGACAACTCCACTCCAAGTGATTTTTTAGTGGCAGGAATCGAAGAAAGAAAATGGAAAGAAATAACGAAAATAATTGACCACCTTGGAGACTTGTTGGACTGGAGGCACAGCAAGTGGCCCCTCCAGACTCACAACTACTGATGCCAACAACAAAATTCCCCCAACAAACATGCAACACGACCTCATTTATATGTGCTAATATACAGGACCTTAAGCCATCCACCAGCATCAGTGGACTTCTAGGGGAGTCAAATGCAGTGTTTGCAGCCGTCACAGAGACCCACGCAAAATATTACTTTGACAACCTCTTCAGATGCGACAGAAACAACAAGGGAGGGTCGGCCTGTATGTCAAAGAGTCACTCATTTGCACGGAGATACTGAACACCACAAATGATGTAGTTGAAGTTCTAACAATAAAAATCGAGAACCAAAACTTAGTCATTGTGCAGCAGTAACAGCCTCGTTGATCAAGCCCTAATCCACCAGGACCGGACGGCGCGGGCGTTGATACCCGAATACCCTCCAGGTATGTAGACCTTCCCTGCTGTTTATGGTTAAAATGTACCTACCTAACTACTTGCTTACTTACCTACTTACCTACCTACTCACCTACCTACTTACCTACCTACATACCTACCTGCATACCTACCTACTTACCTAAGTACCTGACTGCTTACCTACTTTCCTACTTACCTACCTACCTACTTTCCTACCTACTTACCTACCTACTTATCTACCTACTTATCTACCTACTTACCTAAATACCTACCTACTTTCCTACCTACTTACCTACCTACTTATCTACCTACTTATCTACCTACTTACCTAAATACCTACCTACATACCTACCTACATACCTACCTGCATACCTAGCTACATACCTACATACCTAAGTACCTGCCTGCTTACCTACTTTCCTACTTACCTACGTACGTACCTACCGACCTACTTACCTACCTACTTTCCTACTTACATACCTACCTACTTACCTAAGTACCTGCCTGCTTACTTTCCTACCTACCTACCTACGTATCTACCTACTTACCTACGTACCTACCTACTTACCTGCCTGCCTACTTTCCTACCTACTTACCTACTTACTTACCTACTTATCTACCTACTTACCTACATACCTACCTACATACCTACCTGCATACCTAGCTACATACCTACCTACATACCTACCTACATACCTGCATACATAGCTACATACCTACATACCTACCTACATACCTACCTGCATACCTAGCTACATACATACATACATACCTACCTACATACATACATACATACCTACTTTCCTACGTACCTACCTACTTACCTGCCTACCTACCTGCCTGCCTATCTACTTACCTACCTATCTACTTACCTACCTATCTACTTACCTACCTACTTTCCTACTTACGTACCTACCTACGTACCTATTCACTTACCTACCTACCTCTTGATGGTTATGGGGGTCGCCATCCCTGCCCTGCGTGGAGTACTTGAAGTTAAGGATGCTTGCTGCATAATGTCTCTCTCTCCTCCCTTATTGACATCTCTCTTTTTCCTCTGTCTCTCTCCTTCTCAGTGACGTGTCTCTCTCCTCTTAATGACGTCTCTCTCCTCTTAATGACGTCTCTCTCCTCTTAATGACGTCTCTCTCCTCTTAATGACGTCTCTCCTTCTTAGAAACAGTATTTTCCTGTGTTAGTGTGAGCCAGATGTTATTGTTGAGATGGTGAAGACTGGAAGTGTAGTGGTGGTGGTGTGGCAGTTATTGTGTAGTGGTGGTGGTGTGGCAGTTATTGTGTAGTGGTGGTGGTGTGGCAGTTATTGTGTAGTGGTGGTGGTGTGGCAGTTATTGTGTAGTGGTGGTGTGGCAGTTATTGTGTAGTGGTGGTGGTGTGGCAGTTATTGTGTAGTGGTGGTGGTGTGGCAGTTATTGTGTAGTGGTGGTGTGGCAGTTATTGTGTAGTGGTGGTGGTGTGGCAGTTATTGTGTAGTGGTGGTGTGGCAGTTATTGTGTAGTGGTGGTGGTGTGGCAGTTATTGTTGTAGTGGTGGTGTGGCAGTTATTGTTGTAGTGGTGGTGGTGTGGCAGTTGTTGTGTAGTGGTGGTTGTGTGGCAGTTATTGTGTAGTGGTGGTGGTGTGGCAGTTATTGTTGTAGTGGTGGTGGTGTGGCAGTTATTGTGTAGTGGTGGTGTGGCAGT
Source organism: Cherax quadricarinatus (assembly GCF_038502225.1). NCBI lineage: Eukaryota > Metazoa > Arthropoda > Malacostraca > Decapoda > Parastacidae > Cherax > Cherax quadricarinatus. Next base: position 22,491,824 of record NC_091345.1, read on the forward strand.
TATTGTGTAGTGGTGGTGGTGTGGCAGTTATTGTGTAGTGGTGGTGTGGCAGTTATTGTGTAGTGGTGGTGGTGTGGCAGTTATTGTGTAGTGGTGGTGGTGTGGCAGTTATTGTGTAGTGGTGGTGTGGCAGTTATTGTGTAGTGGTGGTGGTGTGGCAGTTATTGTGTAGTGGTGGTGTGGCAGTTATTGTGTAGTGGTGGTGGTGTGGCAGTTATTGTGTAGTGGTGGTGGTGTGGCAGTTATTGTGTAGTGGTGGTGGTGTGGCAGTTATTGTGTAGTGGTGGTGGTGTGGCAGTTATTGTGTAGTGGTGGTGTGGCAGTTATTGTGTAGTGGTGGTGGTGTGGCAGTTATTGTGTAGTGGTGGTGTGGCAGTTATTGTGTAGTGGTGGTGGTGTGACAGTTATTGTGTAGTGGTGGTGTGGCAGTTATTGTGTAGTGGTGGTGGTGTGGCAGTTATTGTGTAGTGGTGGTGTGGCAGTTATTGTGTAGTGGTGGTGGTGTGGCAGTTATTGTGTAGTGGTGGTGGTGAGACAGTTATTGTGTAGTGGTGGTGTGGCAGTTATTGTGTAGTGGTGGTGTGGCAGTTATTGTGTAGTGGTGGTGGTGTGGCAGTTATTGTGTAGTGGTGGTGGTGTGGCAATTATTGTGTAGTGGTGGTGGTGTGGCAGTTATTGTGTAGTGGTGGTGTAGCAGTTATTGTGTAGTGGTGGTGGTGTGGCAGTTATTGTGTAGTGGTGGTGGTGTGGCAGTTATTGTGTAGTGGTGGTGGTGTGGCAGTTATTGTGTAGTGGTGGTGGTGTGGCAGTTATTGTGTAGTGGTGGTGGTGTGGCAGTTATTGTGTAGTGGTGGTGGTGTGGCAGTTATTGTGTGGTGGTGGTGTGGCAGTTATTGTGTAGTGGTGGTGGTGTGGCAGTTATTGTGTAGTGGTGGTGGTGTGGCAGTTATTGTGTAGTGGTTGTGTGGCAGTTGTGTAGTGGTGGTGGTGTGGCAGTTATTGTGTAGTGGTGGTGGTGTGGCAGTTATTGTGTAGTTGTGGTGGTGTGGCAGTTATTGTGTAGTGGTGGTGGTGTGGCAGTTATTGTGTAGTAGTGGTGGTGTGGCAGTTATTGTGTAATGGTGGTGGTGTGGCAGTTATTGTGTAGTGGTGGTGGTGTGGCAGTTATTGTGTAGTGGTGGTGGTGTGGCAGTTATTGTGTAGTGGTGGTGGTGTGGCAATTATTGTGTAGTGGTGGTGGTGTGGCAGTTATTGTGTAGTGGTGGTGTGGCAGTTATTGTGTAGTGGTGGTGGTGTGGCAGTTATTGTTGTAGTGGTGGTGGTGTGGCAGTTATTGTGTAGTGGTGGTGGTGTGGCAGTTATTGTGTAGTGGTGGTGGTGTGGCAGTTATTGTGTAGTGGTGGTGGTGTGGCAGTTATTGTGTGGTGGTGGTGTGGCAGTTGTGTAGTGGTGGTGGTGGTGTGGCAGTTATTGTGTAGTGGTGGTGGTGTGGCAGTTATTGTGTAGTTGTGGTGGTGTGGCACTTATTGTGTAGTGGTGGTGGTGTGGCAGTTATTGTATAGTGGTGGTGGTGTGGCAGTTATTGTGTAGTAGTGGTGGTGTGGCAGTTATTGTGTAATGTTGGTGGTGTGGCAGTTATTGTGTAGTGGTGGTGGTGTGGCAGTTATTGTGTAGTGGTGGTGGTGTGGCAGTTATTGTGTAATGGTGGTGGTGTGGCAGTTATTGTGTAGTGATGGTGGGTGGCAGTTTTTGTGTAGTGGTGGTGGTGTGGCAGTTGTGTAGTGGTGGTGGTGTGTCATTGTGTAGTGGTGGTGGTGTTGCAGTTATTGTGTAGTGGTGGTGGTGTGGCAGTTATTGTGTAGTGGTGGTGGTGTGGCAGTTATTGTGTAGTGGTGGTGGTGTGGCAGTTATTGTGTAGTGGTGGTGGTGTGACAGTTATTGTGTAGTGATGGTGGTGTGGCAGTTATTGTGTAGTGGTGGTGGTGTGGCAGTTATTGTGTAGTGATGGTGGTGTGGCTGTTATTGTGTAGTGGTGGTGGTGTGGCAGTTATTGTGTAGTGATGGTGGTGTGGCAGTTATTGTGTAGTGGTGGTGTGGCAGTTATTGTGTAGTGATGGTGGTGTGGCAGTTATTGTGTAGTGGTGGTGGTGTGGCAGTTATTGTGTAGTGGTGGTGGTGTGGCAGTTATTGTGTAGTGATGGTGTGGCAGTTATTGTGTAGTGGTGGTGGTGTGGCAGTTATTGTGTAGTGATGGTGTGGCAGTTATTGTGTAGTGGTGGTGGTGTGGCAGTTATTGTGTAGTGGTGGTGTGACAGTTATTGTGTAGTGGTGGTGGTGTGGCAGTTATTGTGTAGTGATGGTGTGGCAGTTATTGTGTAGTGATGGTGGTGTGGCAGTTATTGTGTAGTGATGGTGGTGTGGCAGTTATTGTGTAGTGGTGGTGGTGTAGCAGTTATTGTGTAGTGGTGGTGGTGTGGCAGTTATTGTGTAGTGGTGGTGGTGTACCAGTTATTGTGTAGTGGTGGTGGTGTGGCAGTTATTGTGTAGTGATGGTGGTGTGGCAGTTATTGTGTAGTGTTGGTGGTGTCGCAGTTATTGTGTAGTGGTGGTGGTGTGGCAGTTATTCTGTAGTGATGGTGTGGCAGTTATTGTGTAGTGGTGGTGGTGTGGCAGTTATTGTGTAGTGATGGTGTGGCAGTTATTGTGTAGTGGTGGTGGTGTGGCAGTTATTGTGTAGTGATGGTGTGGCAGTTATTGTGTAGTGGTGGTGGTGTGGCAGTTATTGTGTAGTGGTGGTGTGGCAGTTATTGTGTAGTGGTGGTGGTGTGGCAGTTATTGTGTAGTGATGGTGTGGCAGTTATTGTGTAGTGATGGTGGTGTGGCAGTTATTGTGTAGTGGTGGTGGTGTAGCAGTTATTGTGTAGTGGTGGTGGTGTGGCAGTTATTCTGTAGTGATGGTGTGGCAGTTATTGTGTAGTGGTGGTGGTGTGGCAGTTGTTGTGTAGTGATGGTGTGGCAGTTATTGTGTAGTGGTGGTGGTGTGGCAGTTATTGTGTAGTTCTGGTGGTGTGGCAGTTATTGTCTAGTGGTGGTGGTGTGGCAGTTATTGTGTAGTGATGGTGTGGCAGTTATTGTGTAGTGGTGGTGGTGTGGCAGTTATTGTGTAGTTCTGGTGGTGTGGCAGTTATTGTGTAGTGGTGATGGTGTGGCAGTTATTGTGTAGTTGTGGTGGTGTGGCAGTTATTATGTACTGGTGGTGGTGTGGTAGTTATTGCGTAGTTGTGGTGGTGTGGCAGTTATTGTGTAGTGGTGATGGTGTGGCAGTTATTGTGTAGTTGTGGTGGTGTGGCAGTTATTATGTACTGGTGGTGGTGTGGCAGTTATTGTGTAGTGGTGATGGTGTGCAGTTATTGTGTAGTGGTGGTGGTGGTGTGGCAGTTATTGTGTAGTGGTGGTGTGGCAGTTATTGTGTAGTGATGGTGGTGTGGCAGTTATTGTGTAGTGGTGGTGGTGGTGTGGCAGTTATTGTGTAGTTGTGGTGGTGTGGCAGTTATTATGTAGTGGTGGTGGTGTGGCACTTATTGTGTAGTGGTTGTGTGGCAGAAATTGTGTAGTGATGGTGGTGTGGCAGTTATTGTGTAGTGGTGGTGGTGGTGTGGCAGTTATTGTGTAGTAGTGGTGGTGTGGCAGTTATTGTGTAGTAGTGCTGGTGTGGCAGTTATTGTGTAGTGGTGATGGTGTGGCAGTTATTGTGTAGTGGTGATGGTGTGGCAGTTATTGTGTAGTGGTGGTGGTGTGGCAGTTATTGTGTAGTAGTGGTGGTGTGGCAGTTATTGTGTAGTGGTGATGGTGTGGCAGTTATTGTGTAGTAGTGGTGGTGTGGCAGTTATTGTGTAGTAGTGGTGGTGTGGCAGTTATTGTGTAGTGGTGATGGTGTGGCAGTTATTGTGTAGTAGTGGTGGTGTGGCAGTTATTGTGTAGTGGTGGTGTGGCAGTTATTGTGTAGTAGTGGTGGTGTGGCAGTTATTGTGTAGTGGTGGTGTGGCAGTTATTGTGTAGTAGTGGTGGTGTGGCAGTTATTGTGTAGTGGTGATGGTGTGGCAGTTATTGTGTAGTGGTGATGGTGTGGCAGTTATTGTGTAGTGGTGATGGTGTGGCAGTTATTGTGTAGTGGTGATGGTGTAGCAGTTATTGTGTAGTGGTGATGGTGTGGCAGTTATTGTGTAGTTGTGGTGTGGCAGTTATTGTGTAGTGGTGGTGTGGCAGTTATTGTGTAGTTGTGGTGGTGTGGCAGTTATTGTGTAGTTGTGGTGGTGTGGCAGTTATTGTGTAGTGGTGGTGTGGCAGTTATTGTGTAGTGGTGGTGGTGTGGCAGTTATTGTGTAGTGGTGGTGTGGCAGTTATTGTGTAGTGGTGGTGGTGTGGCAGTTATTGTGTGGTGGTGGTGGTGTGGCAGTTATTGTGTAGTTGTGGTGGTGTGGCAGTTATTGTGTAGTTGTGGTGGTGTGGCAGTTATTGTGTAGTGGTGGTGTGGCAGTTATTGTGTAGTTGTTGTGTGGCAGTTATTGTGTAGTGGTGGTGGTGTGGCAGTTATTGTGTAGTGGTGGTGGTGTGGCAGTTATTGTGTAGTGGTGGTGGTGTGGCAGTTATTGTGTAGTTGTGGTGGTGTGGCAGTTATTGTGTAGTGGTGGTGGTGTGGCAGTTATTGTGTAGTGGTGGTGGTGTGGCAGTTATTGTGTAGTGGTGGTGGTGTGGCAGTTATTGTTGTAGTGGTGGTGGTGTGGCAGTTATTGTTGTAGTGGTGGTTGTGTGGCAGTTGTTGTGTAGTGGTGGTTGTGTGGCAGTTATTGTTGTAGTGGTGGTTGTGTGGCAGTTGTTGTGTAGTGGTGGTTGTGTGGCAGTTATTGTTGTAGTGGTGGTGGTGTGGCAGTTATTGTGTAGTGGTGGTGGTGTGGCAGTTATTGTTGTAGTGGTGGTGGTGTGGCAGTTATTGTGTAGTGGTGGTGGTGTGGCAGTTATTGTTGTAGTGGTGGTGGTGTGGCAGTTATTGTGTAGTGGTGGTGGTGTGGCAGTTATTGTGTAGTGGTGGTGGTGTGGCAGTTATTGTGTAGTGGTGGTGGTGTGGCAGTTATTGTGTAGTGGTGGTGGTGTGGCAGTTATTGTGTAGTGGTGGTGGTGTGGCAGTTATTGTGTAGTGGTGGTGGTGTGGCAGTTATTGTGTAGTGGTGGTGGTGTGGCAGTTATTGTGTAGTGGTGGTGTAGCAGTTATTGTGTAGTGGTGGTGGTGTGGCAGTTATTGTGTAGTGGTGGTGGTGTGGCAGTTATTGTGTAGTGGTGGTGGTGTGGCAGTTATTGTGTAGTGGTGGTGGTGTGGCAGTTATTGTGTAGTGGTGGTGGTGTGGCAGTTATTGTGTAGTGGTGGTGGTGTGGCAGTTATTGTGTGGTGGTGGTGTGGCAGTTATTGTGTAGTGGTGGTGGTGTGGCAGTTATTGTGTAGTGGTGGTGGTGTGGCAGTTATTGTGTAGTGGTTGTGTGGCAGTTGTGTAGTGGTGGTGGTGTGGCAGTTATTGTGTAGTGGTGGTGGTGTGGCAGTTATTGTGTAGTTGTGGTGGTGTGGCAGTTATTGTGTAGTGGTGGTGGTGTGGCAGTTATTGTGTAGTAGTGGTGGTGTGGCAGTTATTGTGTAATGGTGGTGGTGTGGCAGTTATTGTGTAGTGGTGGTGGTGTGGCAGTTATTGTGTAGTGGTGGTGGTGTGGCAGTTATTGTGTAGTGGTGGTGGTGTGGCAATTATTGTGTAGTGGTGGTGGTGTGGCAGTTATTGTGTAGTGGTGGTGTAGCAGTTATTGTGTAGTGGTGGTGGTGTGGCAGTTATTGTGTAGTGGTGGTGGTGTGGCAGTTATTGTGTAGTGGTGGTGGTGTGGCAGTTATTGTGTAGTGGTGGTGGTGTGGCAGTTATTGTGTAGTGGTGGTGGTGTGGCAGTTATTGTGTGGTGGTGGTGTGGCAGTTATTGTGTAGTGGTGGTGGTGTGGCAGTTATTGTGTAGTGGTGGTGGTGTGGCAGTTATTGTGTAGTGGTTCTGTGGCAGTTGTGTAGTGGTGGTGGTGGTGTGGCAGTTATTGTGTAGTGGTGGTGGTGTGGCAGTTATTGTGTAGTTGTGGTGGTGTGGCACTTATTGTGTAGTGGTGGTGGTGTGGCAGTTATTGTATAGTGGTGGTGGTGTGGCAGTTATTGTGTAGTAGTGGTGGTGTGGCAGTTATTGTGTAATGTTGGTGGTGTGGCAGTTATTGTGTAGTGGTGGTGGTGTGGCAGTTATTGTGTAGTGATGGTGGTGTGGCAGTTATTGTGTAATGGTGGTGGTGTGGCAGTTATTGTGTAGTGATGGTGGGTGGCAGTTTTTGTGTAGTGGTGGTGGTGTGGCAGTTGTGTAGTGGTGGTGGTGTGTCATTGTGTAGTGGTGGTGGTGTTGCAGTTATTGTGTAGTGGTGGTGGTGTGGCAGTTATTGTGTAGTGGTGGTGGTGTGGCAGTTATTGTGTAGTGGTGGTGGTGTGGCAGTTATTGTGTAGTGGTGGTGGTGTGACAGTTATTGTGTAGTGATGGTGGTGTGGCAGTTAGTGTGGAGTGGTGGTGGTGTGGCAGTTATTGTGTAGTGGTGGTGGTGTGGCAGTTATTGTGTAGTGGTGGTGGTGTGGCAGTTATTGTGTAGTGATGGTGGTGTGGCTGTTGTTGTGTAGTGGTGGTGGTGTGGCAGTTATTGTGTAGTGATGGTGGTGTGGCAGTTATTGTGTAGTGGTGGTGTGGCAGTTATTGTGTAGTGATGGTGGTGTGGCAGTTATTGTGTAGTGGTGGTGGTGTGGCAGTTATTGTGTAGTGGTGGTGGTGTGGCAGTTATTGTGTAGTGATGGTGTGGCAGTTATTGTGTAGTGGTGGTGGTGTGGCAGTTATTGTGTAGTGATGGTGTGGCAGTTATTGTGTAGTGGTGGTGGTGTGGCAGTTATTGTGTAGTGGTGGTGTGGCAGTTATTGTGTAGTGGTGGTGGTGTGGCAGTTATTGTGTAGTGATGGTGTGGCAGTTATTGTGTAGTGATGGTGGTGTGGCAGTTATTGTGTAGTGATGGGGGTGTGGCAGTTATTGTGTAGTGGTGGTGGTGTAGCAGTTATTGTGTAGTGGTGGTGGTGTGGCAGTTATTGTGTAGTGGTGGTGGTGTAGCAGTTATTGTGTAGTGGTGGTGGTGTGGCAGTTATTGTGTAGTGATGGTGGTGTGGCAGTTATTGTGTAGTGGTGGTGGTGTAGCAGTTATTGTGTAGTGGTGGTGGTGTGGCAGTTATTCTGTAGTGATGGTGTGGCAGTTATTGTGTATTGGTGGTGGTGTGGCAGTTATTGTGTAGTGATGGTGTGGCAGTTATTGTGTAGTGGTGGTGGTGTGGCAGTTATTGTGTAGTGATGGTGTGGCAGTTATTGTGCAGTGGTGGTGGTGTGGCAGTTATTGTGTAGTGGTGGTGTGGCAGTTATTGTGTAGTGGTGGTGGTGTGGCAGTTATTGTGTAGTGATGGTGTGGCAGTTATTGTGTAGTGATGGTGGTGTGGCAGTTATTGTGTAGTGGTGGTGGTGTAGCAGTTATTGTGTAGTGGTGGTGGTGTGGCAGTTATTCTGTAGTGATGGTGTGGCAGTTATTGTGTAGTGGTGGTGGTGTGGCAGTTGTTGTGTAGTGATGGTGTGGCAGTTATTGTGTAGTGGTGGTGGTGTGGCAGTTATTGTGTAGTTCTGGTGGTGTGGCAGTTATTGTCTAGTGGTGGTGGTGTGGCAGTTATTGTGTAGTGGTGGTGGTGTGGCAGTTATTGTGTAGTTCTGGTGGTGTGGCAGTTATTGTGTAGTGGTGATGGTGTGGCAGTTATTGTGTAGTTGTGGTGGTGTGGCAGTTATTATGTACTGGTGGTGGTGTGGTAGTTATTGCGTAGTTGTGGTGGTGTGGCAGTTATTGTGTAGTGGTGATGGTGTGGCAGTTATTGTGTAGTTGTGGTGGTGTGGCAGTTATTATGTACTGGTGGTGGTGTGGCAGTTATTGTGTAGTGGTGATGGTGTGCAGTTATTGTGTAGTGGTGGTGGTGGTGTGGCAGTTATTGTGTAGTGGTGGTGTGGCAGTTATTGTGTAGTGATGGTGGTGTGGCAGTTATTGTGTAGTGGTGGTGGTGGTGTGGCAGTTATTGTGTAGTTGTGGTGGTGTGGCAGTTATTATGTAGTGGTGGTGGTGTGGCACTTATTGTGTAGTGGTGGTGGTGTGGCAGTTATTGTGTAGTGGTGGTGTGGCAGTTATTGTGTAGTGATGGTGGTGTGGCAGTTATTGTGTAGTGGTGGTGGTGGTGTGGCAGTTATTGTGTAGTAGTGGTGGTGTGGCAGTTATTGTGTAGTAGTGCTGGTGTGGCAGTTATTGTGTAGTGGTGATGGTGTGGCAGTTATTGTGTAGTGGTGATGGTGTGGCAGTTATTGTGTAGTGGTGGTGGTGTGGCAGTTATTGTGTAGTAGTGGTGGTGTGGCAGTTATTGTGTAGTGGTGATGGTGTGGCAGTTATTGTGTAGTAGTGGTGGTGTGGCAGTTATTGTGTAGTGGTGATGGTGTGGCAGTTATTGTGTAGTGGTGATGGTGTGGCAGTTATTGTGTAGTAGTGGTGGTGTGGCAGTTATTGTGTAGTGGTGGTGTGGCAGTTATTGTGTAGTAGTGGTGGTGTGGCAGTTATTGTGTAGTAGTGGTGGTGTGGCAGTTATTGTGTAGTGGTGATGGTGTGGCAGTTATTGTGTAGTGGTGATGGTGTGGCAGTTATTGTGTAGTGGTGATGGTGTGGCAGTTATTGTGTAGTGGTGATGGTGTGGCAGTTATTGTGTAGTGGTGATGGTGTGGCAGTTATTGTGTAGTTGTGGTGGTGTGGCAGTTATTGTGTAGTTGTGGTGGTGTGGCAGTTATTGTGTAGTGGTGGTGGTGTGGCAGTTATTGTGTAGTGGTGGTGGTGTGGCAGTTATTGTGTAGTTGTGCTGGTGTGGCAGTTATTGTGTAGTTGTTGTGTGGCAGTTATTGTGTAGTGGTGGTGGTGTGGCAGTTATTGTTGTAGTGGTGGTGGTGTGGCAGTTATTGTGTAGTGGTGGTGGTGTGGCAGTTATTGTGTAGTGGTGGTGGTGTGGCAGTTATTGTGTAGTGGTGGTGGTGTGGCAGTTATTGTGTAGTAGTGGTGGTGTGGCAGTTATTGTGTAGTGGTGGTGGTGTGGCAGTTATTGTGTAGTGGTGGTGGTGTGGCAGTTATTGTGTAGTGGTGGTGGTGTGGCAGTTATTGTGTAGTGGTGGTGGTGTGGCAGTTATTGTGTAGTTGTGGTGGTGTGGCAGTTATTGTGTAGTGGTGGTGGTGTGGCAGTTATTGTGTAGTTGTGGTGGTGTGACAGTTATTGTGTAGTGGTGGTGGTGTGGCAGTTATTGTGTAGTTGTGGTGGTGTGGCAGTTATTGTGTAGTTGTGGTGGTGTGGCAGTTATTGTGTAGTGGTGGTGGTGTGGCAGTTATTGTGTAGTTGTGGTGGTGTGGCAGTTATTGTGTAGTGGTGGTGGTGTGGCAGTTATTGTGTAGTTGTGGTGGTGTGGCAGTTATTGTGTAGTTGTGCTGGTGTGGCAGTTATTGTGTAGTGGTGGTGGTGTGACAGTTATTGTGTAGTTGTGGTGGTGTGGCAGTTATTGTGTAGTGGTGGTGGTGTGGCAGTTATTATGTAGTTGTGGTGGTGTGGCAGTTATTGTGTAGTTGTGGTGGTGTGGCAGTTATTGTGTAGTGGTGGTGGTGTGGCAGTTATTGTGTAGTTGTGGTGGTGTGGCAGTTATTGTGTAGTGGTGGTGGTGTGGCAGTTATTGTGTAGTTGTGGTGGTGTGGCAGTTATTGTGTAGTGGTGGTGGTGTGGCAGTTATTGTGTAGTGGTGGTGGTGGTGGTGTGGCAGTTATTGTGTAGTTCTGGTGGTGTGGCAGTTATTGTGTAGTGGTGGTGGTGTGGCAGTTATTGTGTAGTTGTGGTGGTGTGGCAGTTATTGTGTAGTGGTGCTGGTGGTGGTGTGGCAGTTATTGTGTAGTTGTGGTGGTGTGGCAGTTATTGTGTAGTGGTGGTGGTGTGGCAGTTATTGTGTAGTTGTGGTGGTGTGGCAGTTATTGTGTAGTGGTGGTGGTGTGGCAGTTATTGTGTAGTTGTGGTGGTGTGGCAGTTATTGTGTAGTTGTGGTGGTGTGGCAGTTATTGTGTAGTGGTGGTGGTGTGGCAGTTATTGTGTAGTTGTGGTGGTGTGGCAGTTATTGTGTAGTTGTGGTGGTGTGACAGTTATTGTGTAGTTGTGGTGGTGTGGCAGTTATTGTGTAGTTGTGGTGGTGTGGCAGTTATTGTGTAGTTGTGGTGGTGTGGCAGTTATTGTGTAGTGGTGGTGGTGTGACAGTTATTGTGTAGTTGTGGTGGTGTGGCAGTTATTGTGTAGTTGTGGTGGTGTGGCAGTTATTGTGTAGTGGTGGTGGTGTGACAGTTATTGTGTAGTTGTGGTGGTGTGGCAGTTATTGTGTAGTTGTGGTGGTGTGGCAGTTATTGTGTAGTTGTGGTGGTGTGGCAGTTATTGTGTAGTTGTGGTGGTGTGGCAGTTATTGTGTAGTTGTTGTGGTGTGGCAGTTATTGTGTAGTTGTGGTGGTGTGGCAGTTATTGTGTAGTTGTGGTGGTGTGGCAGTTATTGTGTAGTGGTGGTGGTGTGGCAGTTATTGTGTAGTGGTGGTGGTGTGGCAGTTATTGTGTAGTTGTTGTGGTGTGGCAGTTATTGTGTAGTGGTGGTGGTGTGGCAGTTATTGTGTAGTGGTGGTGTGGTAGTTATTGTGAAATGATGGTGTGGCAGTTATTGTGTAGTGGTGGTGGTGTGGCAGTTATTGTGTAGTGGTGGTGGTGTGGCAGTTATTGTGTAGTGGTGGTGGTGGTGTGGCAGTTATTGTGTAGTGGTGGTGGTGTGGCAGTTATTGTGTAGTGGTGGTGGTGTGGCAGTTATTGTGTAGTGGTGGTGGTGTGGCAGTTATTGTGTAGTGGTGGTGGTGGTGTGGCAGTTATTGTGTAGTGGTGGTGGTGTGGCAGTTATTGTGTAGTGGTGGTGGTGTGACAGTTATTGTGTAGTGGTGGTGGTGTGGCAGTTATTGTGTAGTGGTGGTGGTGTGGCAGTTATTGTGTAGTGGTGGTGGTGTGGCAGTTATTGTGTAGTGGTGGTGGTGGTGTGGCAGTTATTGTGTAATGATGGTGTGGCAGTTATTTTGTAGTGGTGGTGGTGTGGCAGTTATTGTGTAGTGGTGGTGGTGGTGTGGCAGTTATTGTGTAATGATGGTGTGGCAGTTATTTTGTAGTGGTGGTGGTGTGGCAGTTATTGTGTAGTGGTGGTGGTGTGGCAGTTATTGTGTAGTTGTGGTGGTGTGGCAGTTATTGTGTAGTGGTGGTGGTGTGGCAGTTATTGTGTAGTGGTGCTGGTGTGGCAGTTCTTGTGTAGTGGTGGTGGTGTGGCAGTTATTGTGTAGTGGTGGTGGTGTGGCAGTTCTTGTGTAGTGGTGGTGGTGTGGCAGTTATTGTGTAGTGGTGGTGGTGTGGCAGTTATTGTGTAGTGGTGGTGGTGTGGCAGTTATTGTGTAGTGGTGCTGGTGTGGCAGTTCTTGTGTAGTGGTGGTGGTGTGGCAGTTATTGTGTAGTGGTGGTGGTGTGGCAGTTCTTGTGTAGTGGTGGTGGTGTGGCAGTTATTGTGTAGTGGTGGTGGTGTGGCAGTTATTGTGTAGTGGTGGTGGTGTGGCAGTTATTGTGTAGTTGTGGTGGTGTGGCAGTTATTGTGTAGTGGTGGTGGTGTGGCAGTTATTGTGTAGTGGTGGTGGTGTGGCAGTTATTGTGTAGTGGTGCTGGTGTGGCAGTTATTGTGTAGTGGTGGTGGTGTGGCAGTTATTGTGTAGTGGTGCTGGTGTGGCAGTTCTTGTGTAGTGGTGGTGGTGTGGCAGTTATTGTGTAGTGGTGGTGGTGTGGCAGTTATTGTGTAGTGGTGGTGGTGTGGCAGTTATTGTGTAGTGGTGGTGGTGTGGCAGTTATTGTGTAGTGGTGGTGGTGTGGCAGTTATTGTGTAGTGGTGGTGGTGTGGCAGTTATTGTGTAGTGGTGGTGGTGTGGCAGTTATTGTGTAGTGGTGGTGGTGTGGCAGTTATTGTGTAGTGGTGGTGGTGTGGCAGTTATTGTTGTAGTGGTGGTGGTGTGGCAGTTATTGTGTAGTGGTGGTGGTGTGGCAGTTATTGTGTAGTGGTGGTGGTGTGGCAGTTATTGTGTAGTGGTGGTTTGGCAGATATTGTGTAGTGGTGGTGGTGTGGAAGTTATTGTGTAGTGGTGGTAGTGTGGCAGTTATTGTGTAGTGGTGGTAGTGTGGCAGTTATATTGTTGTGATGGTGTTTCATTGTAGGGGTGGTGGTGGTGTTGCGGTGTAGTGGTGGTGGTAGTGGTGATGTTGTGGTGTTGCGGTGTGGTCTGTAATGACTTCCTTCTGTGAGAGAGGGACACACATGTAGTGGAGGCAGGAACCATACATAGTTTTAAGACGAGGTATGATAAAGCTCATGGAGCAGTGACAGAGAGGACCTAGTAGCGATCAATGAAGAGGCGGGGCCAGGAGCTGAGTCTCGACCCCTGCAACCACAAATATGTGAGTACACACACACACACACACACACACACACACACACACACACACACACACACACACACACACACACACACACACCTACGTGCTGGTTGTCACTTATCAGCAACAACCAGCACGGTTTCCGGGACTGAAAATCCTGTGTCACAAACCTACTGGGGTTCTATGATAGGGTGACAGCAGTAAGACAAGATGGTTGGGTAGACTGCGTTTTCTTGGACTGTAAGAATGCGTTTGACACAGTTCCACACAAGAGATTAGTGCAAAAGCTGGAGAACCAGGCAGGTATAACAAGTAAGGCACTGCAATAGATGAGGGAATATTTGTCAGGAAGACAACAGCGAGTCATGGTACGTGGCGAGGTGTTAGGGTGGGCGCCTGTGACGTGCTGGGTTCCACAAGGGTCAGTCCTAGGACCGATGCTGTTTCTGGTATTTGTGAACGACATGACGGAAGGAATAGACAGAAGTGTCCCTGTTTGCAGATGATGTGAAGTTGATGAGAAGAAGTCAATCGGACGAGGGCCAAGCAGAACTACAAAGGGATCTGGACAGGCTGCAGACCTGGTCCAGCAACTGGCGCTTTAGTTCAGCCTCACCAAATGCAGTCATGAGTGGGGAAGGGCAAAGAAGACCGCAGACGGAGTTCAGTCTAGGGGGCCAGAGACTACAAACCTCACTCAAGGAAAAGGATCTTGGGGTGAGTATAACACCAGGCACATCTCCTGAGACGCACATCAACCAAAAAACTGCTGCGGCATATGGGCGCCTAGCACACCTAAAAATAGCATTCCGACATCTTAATAAGGAATCGTTCAGGACCCTGTACACTGTGTATGTTAGTCCTATATTGGAGTATGCAGCACCAGTTTGGAACCCACACCTAGCCAAAATCGTAAGGAAACTAAAGAAAGTACAAAGGTTTGCAACAAGACTAGTCCCTGAGCTAAGGGGTATATCGTACGAGGAGAGGTTAAGGGAAATCGACCTGACGACACTGGAGGACAGGAGAGATAGGGAGGGATATGATAGCGACATATAAAGCACTGAGAGGAATCGACAAGGTGAACAGAGACAGGATGTTCCAGAGATGGGACACAGTAACAAGGGGTCACAGTTGGAAGTTGAAGACACAGATGAATCACAGGGATGTTAGGAAGTATTTCTTCAGCCACAGAGTAGTCAGGAATTGGAATAGTCTATCTACATTTTCATGTTTTTCTCTCTATTTTCTCCTTACATCCTCTTCCCATCTTATTTTATTCTCCCTGTTCACCCCTTCCTCTCCCTCACTTCTCCCCACCCCCACGTCTCCCCTCCCCACCCCCACTATACTCCCTGGGGTGTTCTCGGGGTGACTATTACCAACAATGTAACATCGCTACCAACGGCTGCCGGATGGGTTTGACCTTCAGGTCGTCGAGGTCAGAGGTCAACCGCAACGCAATCACTTGCTCGCGCAGGGGTCATCCGGACCGACCAGTCACGTGGTGAGGTCATCCAGGTCGACCAGCCACGTGGTGAGGTCATCCAGGTCGACCAGTCACGTGGTGAGGTCATCCAGGTCGACCAGTCACGTGGTGAGGTCATCCAGGTCGATCAATCACAACAGTGCACTAGTCACTTGTGGACCAATCACAACAGTGCACTAGTCACTTGTGGACCAATCACAGCAGTGCACTAGTCACTTGTGGACCAATCACAACAGTGCACTAGTCACTTGTGGACCAATCACAACAGTGCACTAGTCACTTGTGGACCAATCACAGCAGTGCACTAGTCACTTGTGGACCAATCACAGCAGTGCACTAGTCACTTGTGGACCAATCACAACAGTGCACTAGTCACTTGTGGACCAATCACAGCAGTGTACTAGTCACATGTGGAACAATCACAGCAGTGTGCTAGTCACTTGTGGACCAATCACAGCAGTGTACTAGTCACTTGTGGACCAATCACAGCAGTGTACTAGTCGCTTGTGGACCAATCACAGCAGTGTACTAGTCACATGTGGACCAATCACAGCAGTGTACTAGTCGCTTGTGGACCAATCACAGCAGTGTACTAATCAGTTGAGAGTAAGACACATGTGCAACATCTGGGTATCTTTATTGTAGACGTTTCGCCATCCAGTGGCTTTATCAATACAAATTCCAGGACATAACTTGAAGACAGTAGAACTATGTACAGAAGATGAGGTAATCAGTCCCTCAACCTAGGAGTAGGTGCGAACAGCACCGTAGTCGTGGAGATTCTGAAGCAGAAGAAAGAATCCTGGCGCTTATATAGTAACGTCAGGTGTAGCAGATGAGGGCATATTCACTGGTAGGCAGACACTGCAACATCATGGAATCTTAATTCTGAGGACATGTACATAACCTTCACGACTACGACATCTACTACTACTACAACTAACCCATCTCTTTGGGGAGGACCTACTTCCACTGGGGAATCCCGCCTACCAGTGAATATGCCCTCGTCTGCTTCACCTGACGTTACTATATAAGCGCCAGGATTCTTTCTTCTGCTTCAGAATCTCCACGACTATGGTGCTGTTCGCACCTACTCCTAGGTTGAGGGACTGATTACCTCATCTTCTGTACATAGTTCTACTGTCTTCAAGTTATGTCCTGGAATTTGTATTGATAAAGCCACTGGATGGCGAAACGTCTACAATAAAGATACCCAGATGTTGCACATGTGTCTTACTCTCATCTTGTCGGTATTATATACCATTTCGTACACAACTACTAATCAGTTGTTGACCAGTTACACCTGTGTGCTAGTCGCTTGTGGGCCAATCACAGCAATGTGATAGTCACTTGTAGACCAATCACAGCAGTGTGCTAGTCACTTGTGGACCAATCACAGCAATGTGCTAGTCACTTGTGGACCAATTACAGCAATGTGCTAGTCACTTGTGGACCAATTACAGCAATGTGCTAGTCACTTTGGACCAATTACAGCAATGTGCTAGTCACTTGTGGACCAATTACAGCAGTGTGCTAGTCATTTGTGGACCAATCACAGCAATGTGCTAGTCACTTGTGGACCAATCACAGCAGTGTGCTAGTCACTTTGGACCAATTACAGCAATGTGCTAGTCACTTGTGGACCAATTACAGCAATGTGCTAGTCACTTGTGGACCAATCACAGCAGTGCACTAGTCACTTGTGGACCAATCACAACAGTGTACTAGTCACTTGTGGACCAATCACAACAGTGTACTAGTCACCTGTGGACCAATCACAGCAGTGTACTAGTCACATGTGGACCAATCACAGCAGTGTGCTAGTCACTTGTGGACCAATCACAGCAGTGTACTAGTCACTTGTGGACCAATCACAACAGTGTACTAGTCACTTGTGGACCAATCACAGTAGTGTACTAGTCACATGTTGACCAATCACGGCAGTGTACTAGTCGCTTGTGGACCAATCACAGCAGTGTGCTAGTCACTTGTGGACCAATTACAGCAATGTGCTAGTCACTTTGGACCAATTACAACAATGTGCTAGTCACTTGTGGACCAATTACAGCAGTGTGCTAGTCACTTGTGGACCAATCACAGCAATGTGCTAGTCACTTGTGGACCAATTACAGCAATGTGCTAGTCACTTGTGGACCAATTACAGCAGTGTACTAGTCACTTGTGGACCAATCACAGCAGTGTGCTAGTCACTTATGGACCAATTACAGCAATGTGCTAGTCACTTGTGGACCAATCACAGCAATGTGCTAGTCACTTTGGACCAATTACAGCAATGTGCTAGTCACTTGTGGACCAATCACAGCAATGTGCTAGTCACTTGTGGACCAATCACAACAATGTGCTAGTCACTTGTGGACCAATCACAGCAATGTGCTAGTCACTTGTGGACCAATCACAGCAATGTGCTAGTCACTTGTAGACCAATCACAGCAGTGTGCTAGTCACTTGTGGACCAATTACAGCAATGTGCTAGTCGCTTGTGGGCCAATCACAGCAATGTGCTAGTCACTTGTGGACCAATCACAGCAGTGTGCTAGTCACTTGTGGACCAATCACAGCAATGTGCTAGTCACTTGTGGAACAATTACAGCAATGTGCTAGTCGCTTGTGGACCAATTACAGCAATGTGCTAGTCGCTTGTGGGCCAATCACAGCAATGTGCTAGTCACTTGTGGACCAATCACAGCAGTGTACTAGTCACTTGTGGACCAATCACAGCAAAGTGCTAGTCACTTGTGGACCAATCACAACAATGTGCTAGTCACTTGTGGAACAATTACAGCAGTGTACTAGTCACTTGTGGAACAATTACAGCAGTGTACTAGTCACTTGTGGACCAATCACAGCAAAGTGCTAGTCACTTGTGGACCAATCACAACAATGTGCTAGTCACTTGTGGAACAATTACAGCAGTGTACTAGTCACTTGTGGACCAATTACAGCAATGTGCTAGTCACTTGTGGACCAATCACAGCAAAGTGCTAGTCACTTGTGGACCAATCACAACAATGTGCTAGTCACTTGTGGACCAATCACAGCAGTGTACTAGTCACTTGTGGAACAATTACAGCAATGTGCTAGTCACTTGTGGACCAATTACAGCAATGTGCTAGTCACTTGTGGACCAATCACAACAATGTGCTAGTCACTTGTGGAACAATTACAGCAATGTGCTAGTCACTTGTGGACCAATTACAGCAATGTGCTAGTCACTTGTGGACCAATCACAGCAATGTGCTAGTCACTTGTGGACCAATCACAGCAATGTGCTAGTCACTTGTGGACCAATCACAGCAATGTGCTAATCACTTGTGGACCAATCACAGCAATGTGCTAGTCACTTGTAGACCAATCACAGCAGTGTGCTAGTCACTTGTGGACCAATTACAGCAATGTGCTAGTCGCTTGTGGGCCAATCACAGCAATGTGCTAGTCACTTGTGGACCAATCACAGCAGTGTGCTAGTCACTTGTGGACCAATCACAGCAGTGTGCTAGTCACTTGTGGGCCAATTACAGCAATGTGCTAGTCGCTTGTGGGCCAATCACAGCAATGTGCTAGTCACTTGTGGACCAATCACAGCAGTGTGCTAGTCACTTGTGGACCAATCACAGCAGTGTGCTAGTCACTTGTGGACCAGTCACAGCAGTGTGCTAGTCACTTGTGGACCAATCACAGCAGTGTGCTAGTCACTTGTGGACCAATCACAGCAGTGTACTAATCACTTGTGGACCAATTACAGCAATGTGCTTGCAACTTTGGACCAATTACAGCAATGTGCTAGTCACTTGTGGACCAATTACAGCAATGTGCTAGTCACTTGTGGACCAATTACAGCAATGTGCTAGTTACTTGTGGACCAATTACATCAATGTGCTAGTCACTTGTGGACCAATTACAGCAATGTGCTAGTCACTTGTGGACCAATTACATCAATGTGCTAGTCACTTGTGGACCAATTACATAAATGTGCTAGTCACTTGTGGACCAATTACATAAATGTGCTAGTCACTTGTGGATCAATTACAGCAATGTGCTAGTCACTTGTGGACCAATTACAGCAATGTGCTAGTCACTTGTGGACCAATTACAGCAATGTGCTAGTCACTTGTGGACCAATTACATCAATGTGCTAGTCACTTGTGGACCAATTACATAAATGTGCTAGTCACTTGTGGACCAATTACATAAATGTGCTAGTCACTTGTGGACCAATTACAGCAATGTGCTAGTCACTTGTGGACCAATTACAGCAATGTGCTAGTCACTTGTGGACCAATTACATCAATGTGCTAGTCACTTGTGGACCAATTACAGCAATGTGCTAGTCACTTGTGGACCAATTATAGCAATGTGCTAGTCACTTGTGGACCAATTACATCAATGTGCTAGTCACTTGTGGACCAATTGCAGCAATGTGCTAGTCACTTGTGGACCAATTACATCAATGTGCTAGTCACTTGTGGACCAATTACAGCAATCTGCTAGTCACTTGTGGACCAATTGCAGCAATGTGCTAGTCACTTGTGGACCAATTACAGCAATGTGCTAGTCACTTGTGGACCAATTACAGCAATGTGCTAGTCACTTGTGGACCAATTGCAGCAATGTGCTAGTCACTTGTGGACCAATTGCAGCAATGTGCTAGTCACTTGTGGACCAATTACAGCAATGTGCTAGTCACTTGTGGACCAATTACATCAATGTGCTAGTCACTTGTGGACCAATTGCAGCAATGTGCTAGTCACTTGTGGACCAATTACAGCAATGTGCTAGTCACTTGTGGACCAATTACAGCAATGTGCTAGTCACTTGTGGACCAATTACATCAATGTGCTAGTCACTTGTGGACCAATTACAGCAATGTGCTAATCACTTGGGGACCAATTACATCAATGTGCTAGTCACTTGTGGACCAATTGCAGCAATGTGCTAGTCACTTGTGGACCAATTACAGCAATGTGCTAGTCACTTGTGGACCAATTACAGGAATGTGCTAGTCACTTGTGGACCAATTACAGGAATGTGCTAGTCACTTGTGGACCAATTACAGCAATGTGCTAGTCACTTGTGGACCAATTACAGCAATGTGCTAGTCACTTTGGACCAATTACAGCAATGTGCTAGTCACTTGTGGACCAATTACAGCAATGTGCTAGTCACTTGTGGACCAATTACAGCAATGTGCTAGTCACTTGTGGACCAATTACAGCAATGTGCTAGTCACTTGTGGACCAATTACAGCAATGTACTAGCCACTTGTCGACCAATTACATCAATGTGCTAGTCACTTGTGGACCAATTACAGCAATGTGCTAGTCAGTTGTGGACCAATTACAGCAATGTGCTAGTCACTCGTGGACCAATTACAGCAATGTGCTAGTCACTTGTGGACCAATTACAGCAATGTGCTAGTCAGTTGTGGACCAATTACAGCAATGTGCTAGTCACTTGTGGACCAATTACATCAATGTGCTAGTCACTTGTGGACCAATTACAGCAATGTGCTAGTCACTTGTGGACCAATTACAGCAATGTGCTAGTCACTTGTGGACCAATTACAGCAATGTGCTAGTCACTTGTGGACCAATTACAGCAATGTGCTAGTAAGTTGTGGACCAATTACAGCAGTGTGCTAGTCACTTGTGGACCAATTACAGCAATGTGCTAGTCACTTTGGACCAATTACAACAATGTGCTAGTCACTTGTGGACCAATTACAGCAATGTGCTAGCCACTTGTGGACCAATTACATCAATGTGCTAGTCACTTATGGACCAATTACAGCAATGTGCTAGTCAGTTGTGGACCAATCACAGCAGTGTGCTAGTCACTTGTGGACCAATTACAGCAGTGTGCTAGTAACTTTGGACCAATTACAGCAATGTGCTAGTCACTTTGGACCAATTACAGCAATGTGCTAGTCACTTTGGACCAATTACAGCAGTGTGCTAGTCACTTGTGGACCAATTACAGCAATGTGCTAGTCACTTGTGGACCAATTACAGCAATGTGCTAGTCACTTGTGGACCAATTACAGCAGTGTGCTAGTCACTTGTGGACCAATTACAGCAATGTGCTAGTCACTTGTGGACCAATTACAGCAATGTGCTAGTCACTTGTGGACCAATTACAGCAATGTGCTAGTCACTTGTGGACCAATTACAGCAATGTGCTAGTCACTTGTGGACCAATCACAGCAGTGTACTAGTCACTTGTGGACCAATCACAGCAAAGTGCTAGTCACTTGTGGACCAATCACAGCAGTGTACTAGTCACTTGTGGACCAATCACAGCAGTGTGCTAGTCACTTGTGGACCAATTACAGCAATGTGCTAGTCACTTGTGGACCAATTACAGCAATGTGCTAGTCACTTGTGGACCAATCACAGCAAAGTGCTAGTCACTTGTGGACCAATCACAGCAGTGTACTAGTCACTTGTGGACCAATCACAGCAGTGTGCTAGTCACTTGTGGACCAATTACAGCAGTGTGCTAGTCACTTGTGGACCAATTACAGCAAAGTGCTAATCACTTGTGGACCAATCACAGCAGTGTACTAGTCACTTGTGGACCAATCACAGCAGTGTGCTAGTCACTTGTGGACCAATTACAGCAATGTGCTAGTCACTTGTGGACCAATTACAGCAATGTGCTAGTCACTTGTGGACCAATCACAGCAGTGTGCTAGTCACTTGTGGACCAATCACAGCAGTGTGCTAGTCACTTGTGGACCAATCACAGCAGTGTGCTAGTCACTTGTGGACCAGTCACAGCAGTGTGCTAGTCACTTGTGGACCAATCACAGCAGTGTGCTAGTCACTTGTGGACCAATCACAGCAGTGTGCTAGTCACTTGTGGACCAGTCACAGCAGTGTGCTAGTCACTTGTGGACCAGTCACAGCAGTGTGCTAGTCACTTGTGGACCAATTACAGCAATGTGCTTGCCACTTTGGACCAATTACAGCAATGTGCTAGTCACTTGTGGACCAATTACAGCAATGTGATAGTCACTTGTGGACCAATTACAGCAATGTGCTAGTCACTTGTGGACCAATTACAGCAATGTGCTATTCACTTGTGGACCAATTACAGCAATGTGCTAGTCACTTGTGGACCAATTACAGCAATGTGCTAGTCACTTGTGGACCAATTACATCAATGTGCTAGTCACTTGTGGACCAATTACATCAATGTGCTAGTCACTTGTGGACCAATTACAGCAATGTGCTAGTCACTTGTGGACCAATTACAGCAATGTGCTAGTCACTTGTGGACCAATTGCAGCAATGTGCTAGTCACTTGTGGACCAATTACAGCAATGTGATAGTCACTTGTGGACCAATTGCAGCAATGTGCTAGTCACTTGTGGACCAATTACAGCAATGTGCTAGTCACTTGTGGACCAATTACAGCAATGTGCTAGTCACTTGTGGACCAATTACAGCAATGTGCTAGTCACTTGTGGACCAATTACAGCAATGTGCTAGTCACTTGTGGACCAATTACAGCAATGTGCTAGTCACTTGTGGACCAATTACAGCAATGTGCTAGTCACTTGTGGACCAATCACAGCAGTGTGCTAGTCACTTGTGGACCAGTCATGGCGGTGCGCGGGTCACGTGACAGATAATGACTGTGGTGGTCATGACAACTTCCTGTTATTTTCCACACACGTGTGTGCTCGTCTGGTTGCATTTACACAGGTCGAGTCATTGGCCGTGGTCCCACCTCACACCTGTGAATTACCTGTTATCTGTTTGAAGTTATCCTACTCCGAGGACAGGTCTGGGACCAGGTCTGGGGCCAGGTCTGGGGCCAGGCATGGCCTTAGGCTTCCCACTTGATTACTTGGTCAACTAGGCTGCTGCTGTTGGCGTCTCGCCAGCCTACATAGTCATCACAGCCTGGTGATCTGTCACACCACTGAGGTAGTGGTTCAGTTTCTTAAGAGATCTCTACAGTGGTTCCAGTAGTATTTCTGATACCTTCTTGTAGCAGTTCTTGGTATCAGTCCTCTTGTTTTTCCTTCGCATCATTTGCTTTATTCTTCACTCATATCTGTCGCTTTACTAATTTCTGACCTCTCCAGGGGACAATCATACCTACACTTGAAACTGTGTAGCTCTTTCCTCCTCATCATATAGACTAAACAACGTAATCTAACATTCCGGTGCCTCCTCTCTGTTCCCGCCGCCATCTTTGTTTTTCCTTCTCCTTTGCCCTTCACCGCCGGTCACAAGGACCTAAAACATGATGTCACCTCTGGTCCTCTTGTTTTTTAAGTGTTGGTAGTTTGTCTTAAGCCACTTGTAGTTCACTGTAGTGTTGGTAGTTTGTCTTAAGCCACTTGTAGTTCACTGTAGTGTTGGTAGTTTGTCTTAAGCCACTTGTAGTTCACTGTAGTGTTGGTAGTTTGTCTTAAGTCACTTGTAGTTCACTGTAGTGTTGGTAGTTTGTCTTAAGTCACTTGTAGTTCACTGTAGTGTTGGTAGTTTGTCTTAAGTCACTTGTAGTTCACTGTAGTGTTGGTAGTTTGTCTTAAGCCACTTGTAGTTCACTGTAGTGTTGGTAGTTTGTCTTAAGCCACTTGTAGTTCACTGTAGTGTTGGTAGTTTGTCTTAAGCCACTTGTAGTTCACTGTAGTGTTGGTAGTTTGTCTTAAGTCACTTGTAGTTCACTCCAGTGTTGGTAGTTTGTCTTAAGTCACTTGTAGTTCACTGTAGTGTTGGCAGTTTGTCTTAAGCCACTTGTAGTTCACTCCAGTGATGGCAGTTTGTCTTAAGTCACTTGTAGTTCACTCCAGTGTTGGCAGTTTGTCTTAAGTCACTTGTAGTTCACTGTAGTGATGGCAGTTTGTCTTAAGTCACTTGTAGTTCACTCCAGTGTTGGCAGTTTGTCTTAAGTCACTTGTAGTTCACTGTAGTGTTGGCAGTTTGTCTTAAGTCACTTGTAGTTCACTCCAGTGATGGCAGTTTGTCTTAAGTCACTTGTAGTTCACTGTAGTGTTGGTAGTTTGTCTTAAGTCATTTGTAGTTCACTCCAGTGTTGGCAGTTTGTCTTAAGTCACTTGTAGTTCACTCCAGTGTTGGCAGTTTGTCTTAAGTCACTTGTAGTTCACTCCAGTGTTGGCAGTTTGTCTTAAGTCACTTGTAGTTCACTCCAGTGTTGGCAGTTTGTCTTAAGTCACTTGTAGTTCACTGTAGTGTTGGTAGTTTGTCTTAAGTCACTTGTAGTTCACTGTAGTGTTGGCAGTTTGTCTTAAGTCACTTGTAGTTCACTCCAGTGTTGGTAGTTTGTCTTAAGTCACTTGTAGTTCACTCTAGTGTTGGCAGTTTGTCTTAAGTCACTTGTAGTTCACTGTAGTGTTGGTAGTTTGTCTTAAGTCACTTGTAGTTCACTCCAGTGTTGGTAGTTTGTCTTAAGTCACTTGTAGTTCACTCCAGTGTTGGCAGTTTGTCTTAAGTCACTTGTAGTTCACTCCAGTGTTGGCAGTTTTTTCTTAAGTCACTTGTAGTTCACTCCAGTGTTGGCAGTTTGTCTTAAGTCACTTGTAGTTCACTCCAGTGTTGGCAGTTTGTCTTAAGTCACTTGTAGTTCACTCCAGTGTTGGCAGTTTGTCTTAATTCACTTGTAGTTCACTCCAGTGTTGGCAGTTTGTCTTAAGTCACTTGTAGTTCACTCCAGTGTTGGCAGTTTGTCTTAAGTCACTTGCAGTTCACTCCAGTGTTGGCAGTTTGTCTCAAGTCACTTGTAGTTCACTCCAGTGTTGGCAGTTTGTCTTAAGTCACTTGTAGTTCACTCCAGTGTTGGCAGTTTGTCTTAAGTCACTTGTAGTTCACTCCAGTGTTGGCAGTTTGTCTTAAGTCACTTGTAGTTCACTCCAGTGTTGGCAGTTTGTCTTAAGTCACTTGTAGTTCACTCCAGTGTTGGCAGTTTGTCTTAAGTCACTTGTAGTTCACTCCAGTGTTGGCAGTTTGTCTTAAGTCACTTGTAGTTCACTCCAGTGTTGGCAGTTTGTCTTAAGTCACTTGTAGTTCACTCCAGTGTTGGCAGTTTGTCTTAATTCACTTGTAGTTCACTCCAGTGTTGGCAGTTTGTCTTAAGTCACTTGTAGTTCACTCCAGTGTTGGCAGTTTGTCTTAAGTCACTTGTAGTTCACTCCAGTGTTGGCAGTTTGTCTCAAGTCACTTGTAGTTCACTCCAGTGTTGGCAGTTTGTCTTAAGTCACTTGTAGTTCACTCCAGTGTTGGCAGTTTGTCTTAAGTCACTTGTAGTTCACTCCAGTGTTGGCAGTTTGTCTTAAGTCACTTGTAGTTCACTCCAGTGTTGGCAGTTTGTCTTAAGTCACTTGTAGTTCACTCCAGTGTTGGCAGTTTGTCTTAAGTCACTTGTAGTTCACTCCAGTGTTGGCAGTTTGTCTTAAGTCACTTGTAGTTCACTCCAGTGTTGGCAGTTTGTCTTAAGTCACTTGTAGTTCACTCCAGTGTTGGCAGTTTGTCTTAAGTCACTTGTAGTTCACTCCAGTGTTGGCAGTTTGTCTTAAGTCACTTGTAGTTCACTCCAGTGTTGGCAGTTTGTCTTAAGTCACTTGTAGTTCACTCCAGTGTTGGCAGTTTTTTCTTAAGTCACTTGTAGTTCACTCCAGTGTTGGCAGTTTGTCTTAAGTCACTTGTAGTTCACTCCAGTGTTGGCAGTTTGTCTTAAGTCACTTGTAGTTCACTGTAGTGTTGGCAGTTTGTCTTAAGTCACTTCTCATAGTTCACTCCAGTGTTGGCAGTTTGTCTTAAGTCACTTGTAGTTCACTGTAGTGTTGGCAGTTTGTCTTAAGTCACTTCTCATAGTTCACTCCAGTGTTGGCAGTTTGTCTTAAGTCACTTGTAGTTCACTGTAGTGTTGGCAGTTTGTCTTAAGTCACTTCTCATAGTTCACTCCAGTGTTGGCAGTTTGTCTTAAGTCACTTGTAGTTCAC
Source organism: Cherax quadricarinatus (assembly GCF_038502225.1). Lineage (NCBI taxonomy): Eukaryota > Metazoa > Arthropoda > Malacostraca > Decapoda > Parastacidae > Cherax > Cherax quadricarinatus. Next base: position 22,516,989 of record NC_091345.1, read on the forward strand.
TGTAGTGTTGGCAGTTTGTCTTAAGTCACTTGTAGTTCACTCCAGTGTTGGCAGTTTGTCTTAAGTCACTTGTAGTTCACTCCAGTGTTGGCAGTTTGTCTTAAGTCACTTGTAGTTCACTGTAGTGTTGGCAGTTTGTCTTAAGTCACTTCTCATAGTTCACTCCAGTGTTGGCAGTTTGTCTTAAGTCACTTGTAGTTCACTGTAGTGTTGGCAGTTTGTCTTAAGTCACTTCTCGTAGTTCACTCCAGTGTTGGCAGTTTGTCTTAAGTCACTTGTAGTTCACTGTAGTGTTGGCAGTTTGTCTTAAGTCACTTGTAGTTCACTGTAGTGTTGGCAGTTTGTCTTAAGTCACTTGTAGTTCACTCCAGTGTTGGCAGTTTGTCTTAAGTCACTTGTAGTTCACTGTAGTGTTGGCAGTTTGTCTTAAGTCACTTGTAGTTCACTGTATTGTTGGCAGTTTGTCTTAAGTCACTTCTCATAGTTCACTCCAGTGTTGGCAGTTTGTCTTAAGTCACTTGTAGTTCACTGTAGTGTTGGCAGTTTGACTTAAGTCACTTCTCATAGTTCACTCCAGTGTTGGCAGTTTGTCTTAAGTCACTTGTAGTTCACTGTAGTGTTGGCAGTTTGTCTTAAGTCACTTGTAGTTCACTGTAGTGTTGGCAGTTTGTCTTAAGTCACTTGTAGTTCACTGTAGTGTTGGCAGTTTGTCTTAAGTCACTTGTAGTTCACTGTAGTGTTGGCAGTTTGTCTTAAGTCACTTCTCATAGTTCACTCTATCAATTCCGTCAGTGTTCCTTGCAGACATTTGCATCTTTACCAGCTTGCAGTACCTTCTTGATCAGCGTGCAACACCAGGTGGGTGTTGCACGCTGGTACTACATACTACCTGGAGGGTGTTCCCGGGACCAACGCCCCCGTGGACCGGTCCACGGGGCCAACGCCCCCGTGGACCGGTCCATCACCAGGTCTCACAAAATGGACCTCACATGCATTCTGTAGTGTCTTAAATGAATTTTTCTTTTTACGGTCTTCAAAGTAGTTATTCGGTTGTGTGTGTGTGTGTGTGTGTGTGTGTGTGTGTGTGTGTGTGTGTGTGTGTGTGTATGTGTGTGTGTGTGTGTGTGTGTGTGTGTGTGGATCCTCTCTCTCTCTGCTTCCTGAGCTTTGTCATACCTCTTCTTAAAACTATGTATGGTTCCTGCCTCCACTACTTCACTTGCTAGGCTGTTCCACTTCCTGACGACTCCATGACTGAAGAAATACTTCCTAACGTCCCTGTGACTCGTCTGAGTCTTCAGCTTCCAGTTGTGACCCCTTGTCCCTGTGTCCCCTCTCTGGAACATCCTATCTCTGTCCACCTTGTCTATTCCCCGCAGCATATTGTATGTCGTTATCATGTCTCCCCTGGCCCTTCTGTCCTCCAGTGTCGTCAGTCCGATTTCCCTTAACCTTTCCGCGTACGACATTCCCTTGAGCTCTGGGACTAGCCTTGTTGCAAACCTTTGTACTTTCTCTAACTTCTTGACGTGCTTGACCAGGTGTGCGTTCCAGACTGGTGCTGCATACTCCAGTATGGGCCTAACATACACAGTGTACAGTGTCTTGAACGATTCCTTATTAAGGTATCGGAACGCTATTCTCAGGTTTGCCAGGCGCCCGTATGCTGCAGCGGTTATTTGGTTGATGTGTGCCTCCGGTGATGTGCTCGGTGTTATGGTCACCCCAAGGTCTTTCTCCCTGAGTGAGGTCTGTAGTCTTTGTCCACCTAGCCTATACTCTGTCTGTGGTCTTCTTTGCCCCTCCCCAATCTTCATGACTTTGCATTTGGCTGGATTGAATTCGAGAAGCCAGTTGCTGTACCACATGTCCAGCCTGTCCAGGTCTCTTTACAGTCCTGCCTCATCCTCGTCCGATTTAATTCTTCTCATCAACTTCACGTCATCTGCGAACAGGGACACTTCAGAGTCTGTTCCTTCCATCATGTCGTTCACATATATCAAAAATAGCACTGGTCCTAGAACTGACCTCTGTGGGACCCCGCTCGTAACAGGCGCCCACTGTGATACCTCTTCACGTACCATGACTCGTTGCTGCCTCCCTGTCAGGTATTCCCTTATCCATTGCAGTGCCCTCCCTTTTACGTGCGCCTGATCCTCCAGCTTCTGCACTAATCTCTTGTGGGGAACTGTGTCAAAGGCCTTCCTGCAGTCTAGGAAAACGCAATCTACCCACCCCTCTCTCTCGTGTCTTACTTCTGTTACCTTGTCATAAAACTCCAGGAGGTTTGTGATACAAGATTTGCCTTCCATGAACCCATGCTGGCTTTCATTTATAATCTTGTTCTTTTCCAGGTGTTCGACCACTCTCCTCCTGATAATCTTCTCCATGACTTTGCACACAATACATGTCAGAGACACAGGTCTGTAGTTTAGTGCCTCGTTTCTGTTTCCTTTCTTAAATATGGGGACTACATTAGCTGTCTTCCATTTCTCAGGTAGTTGCCCAGTTTCAAGGGATGTGTTGAAGATTGTGGTTAGAGGCACGCACAACATCTCTGCTCCTTCTCTAAGGACCCATGGGGAGATGTTGTCCGGTCCCATCGCCTTTGAGGTGTCAAGGTCACTTAAGAGCTTCTTCACCTCCTCCTCAGTTGTTCGTATTTTATCCAACACTTGTTGGTATATTCCCTCTTGATGTTCCCTTCTGTGCTGTCTTCCCACAGCCCTTCCTGTCTCTACTGTAAAAACTTCCTTAAATCTCCTGTTCAGCTCCTCACATACCTCCTGATCATTTCTTGTGAGTTCTCCACCTTCTGTCCTTAATCTGATCACCTGGTCTTTGACTGTTGTCTTTCTCCTGATGTGGCTATACAACAGTTTCGGGTCAGTCTTGATTCTCGATGCTATGTCATTTTCATACTGTCGCTGGGCCTCCCTCCTTACCTGTGCGTACTCATTCCTGGCTCTGCGACTGATCTCCCTATTTTCGTGTGTTCTCTGCCTTCTGTACTTTTTCCATTCTCTATTGCACTTTGTTTTTGCCTCCTTACACCGTCGGGTAAACCAGGGGCTCGTTCTGGTCTTCCCGTTGTTACTGTTGCCCTTGAGAATAAACCTTTCCACTGCCTCCTTGCATTTTGTTGTTACATATTCCATCATTTCATTTACTGGCTTTCCTGCCAGTTCTCTGTCCCACTGGACCTCCCGCAGGAAGTTCTTCAACCCTATGTAGTCCCCTCTTTTATAGTCAGGCTTTTCCCATTCAACTCCTGTTATTCTCTCCACTTGCAGCTCTACTATGTATTCAAAGCACAGAACCACGTGGTCGCTAGCTCCTAGGGGACTCTCATATTTGATGTCCTCAATATCTGAGCTGCCCAGGGTGAACACAAGGTCCAATCTTGCTGGTTCATCCTCCCCTCTCACTCTGGTAGTGTCCTTAACATGTTGGTGCATGAGGTTTTCCAGCACCACGTCCAACATCCTGGCTCTCCATGTTTCGGGACCCCCATGTGGCTCCAGGTTTTCCCAGTCAATCTCCCTGTGGTTGAAATCCCCCATAACCAGCAACTTTGCTCTGCTGGAGTGAGCTCTTCTTGCCACCTCAGCAAGTGTGTCCACCATTGCTCCGTTGCTCTCTTCATATTCCTCTCTTGGCCTCCTGCAGTTCTGTGGTGGATTATACATCACTGCAATGACCACTTTGTGTTCCCCAGACTGAAGTGTACCTGCTATGTAGTCTCTTTCTCCCGTCTCATCTATTCCTTCCATTTTCTCGAATTTCCATCTGTTTTTTACGAGCAGAGAAACCCCACCTCCCCCCCTGCCCCTTCTATCTTTCCTCATGATCTGGTATCCTGGTGGGAAGATTGCATCTGTTATTGTCTCCATGAGTTTTGTTTCTGTAACTGCTATGATGTCTGGGGACTTCTCATTGATTCTTTCTTGCCATTCCTCATGTTTATTCATTAATCCATCTGCATTTGTGTACCAAACCTTCAACTTCTGTTCTAATACTGTAACTGTGGTGCGGGGGGTGGAAACAGAGGGATCGGTGTGTGATGGTTGGTTTGGATTGTTCAGTTGCCTTGTGGGTGTCGTGGCTGGAGTCCTTCTGCAGGTGTTTCTGGGGGGTGCACTTCTCCTTCCATTTGATCCTGGGTTATTCTGCTCTCCTTTTTCATTTCCTCCCATTTCTCCTTTCGTTTTTGAACTCTCTCTTTCATTGTCTTCCTTTCGTCCTGTGTTCTGTCTCGATCGAGGTACGCACTCCGGAACTCCTGCTTGCCTCTCAGCCGTGCTTTCTCCTGCAGGATCATGGTTCGAGTTGATTCTGCCTTGAAAATTACTTTGAGAGGCCGATTCCTTTTCTTTGTGAACCACCCAATTCTCCGAAAATTTGCCACCTGGGTCATGTCCCCCTCGCCTATCACCTTCATGATCTTCAATCGCTTTTTTCTCCTGTGTGTGTGTGTGTGTGTGTGTGTGTGTGTGTGTGTGTGTGTGTGTGTGTGTGTGTGTGTGTGTGTGTGTGTGTGTGTGTGTGTATGTATGTGTGTGTGTGTGTATGTGTGTATGTGTGTGTGTGTGTGTGTGTGTGTGTGTGTGTGTGTGTGTGTATGTGTGTGTATGTGTGTGTGTGTATGTGTGTGTGTGTGTGTGTGTATGTGTGTATGTGTGTATGTGTGTGTGTGTATGTGTGTATGTGTGTATGTGTGTACTCACCTAGTTGAGGTTGCGGGGGTCGACTCCGAGCTCCTGGCCCCGCCTCTTCACTGATCGCTACTAGGTCACTCTCCCTAAGCCGTGAGCTTTATCATACCTCTGCTTAAAGCTATGTATGGATCCTGCCTCCACTACATCGCTTCCCAAACTATTCCACTTACTGACTACTCTGTGGCTGAAGAAATACTTCCTAACATCCCTGTGATTCATCTGTGTCTTCAACTTCCAACTGTGTCCCCTTGTTACTGTGTCCAATCTCTGGAACATCCTGTCTTTGTCCACCTTGTCAATTCCTCTCAGTATTTTGTATGTCGTTATCATGTCCCCCCTATCTCTCCTGTCCTCCAGTGTCGTCAGGTTGATTTCCCTTAACCTCTCCTCGTAGGACATACCTCTTAGCTCTGGGACTAGTCTTGTTGCAAACCTTTGCACTTTCTCTAGTTTCTTTACGTGCTTGGCTAGGTGTGGGTTCCAAACTGGTGCCGCATACTCCAATATGGGCCTAACGTACACGGTGTACAGGGTCCTGAATGATTCCTTATTAAGATGTCGGAATGCTGTTCTGAGGTTTGCTAGGCGCCCATATGCTGCAGCAGTTATTTGGTTGATGTGCGCTTCAGGAGATGTGCCTGGTGTTATACTCACCCCAAGATCTTTTTCCTTGATGTGTGTGTGTATGTGTGTATGTATGTGTGTGTGTATGTTTGTGTACTCACCTATTTGTACTCACCTATTTGTGGTTGCAGGGGTCAAGTCACAGCTCCTGGCCCCGCCTCTTCGCTGATTGCTACTAGGTCCTCTCTCTCCCTGCCCCATGAGCTCTATCATACCTCGCCTTAAAACTATGTATGGTTCCCGCCTCCACTACGTCACTTTCTAGGCTATTCCACGGCCTGACTACTCTATGACTGAAGAAATACTTCCTAACATCCCTTTGATTCATCTGAGTCTTCAACTTCCAATTGTGACCTCTTGTGTCTGTGTCCCATCTCTGGAACATCCCGTCTTTGTCCACCTTGTCTATTCCGCGCAGTATTTTATATGTCGTTATCATGTCTCCCCTGACCCTCCTGTCCTCCAGTGTCGTCAAGCCGATTTCCCTCAACCTTTCTTCGTAGGACAATCCCCGTAGCTCTGGGACTAGTCTTGTTGCAAACCTTTGCACTTTCTCTATTTTCTTGACGTGCTTGACTAGGTGTGGATTCCAAACTGGTGCTGCATACTCCAGTATGGGCCTGACGTAAATGGTATACAGAGTCTTAAACGAATCCTTACTGAGGTATCGGAACGCTATCCGTAGGTTTGCCAGGCGCCCGTATGCTGCAGCAGTTATCTGATTGATGTGCGCCTCAGGAGATATGCTCGGTGTTATGCTCACCCCCAGATCTTTTTCCTTGAGTGAGGTTTGCAGTCTTTGGCCATCTAAACTATATTGTGTCTGCGGTCTTCTTTGCCCTTCCCCAATCTTCATGACTTTGCATTTGGCAGGGTTAAATTCAAGGAGCCAGTTGCTGGACCAGGCTTGTAGCCTGTCCAGGTCTCTTTGTAGTCCTGCCTGATCCTCATCCGATTTGATTCTTCTCATTAACTTCGCATCATCTGCAAACAAGGACACTTCTGAGTCTATCCCTTCCGTTATGTCGTTCACATATACCAAGAACAGCACAGGTCCTAGGACTGACCCCTGTGGAACCCCACTTGTCACAGGCGCCCACTCTGACACCTCGTCGCGTACCATGACTCGTTGTTGCCTCCCTGTAAGGTATTCTCTGATCCATTGCAGTGCCTTTCCTGTTATGTGTGCCTGGTCCTCTAGCTTTTGCAGTAACCTCTTGTGAGGAACTGTGTCGAAGGCCTTCTTGCAGTCCAAAAATATGCAGTCGATCCACCCCTCTCTCTCTTGTCTTACTTCTGTCACCTTGTCATAAAACTCTAGTAGGTTTGTGACACAGGATTTTCTTTCCCTGAAACCGTGCTGGTTGTCAATTATACACTTGTTTCTTTCCAGGTGCCCCACCACTCTCCTCCTGATGATCTTCTCCATGACCTTGCATACTATACACGTTAGTGATACAGGTCTGTAGTTTAGTGCCTCATGTCTGTTTCCCTTTTTAAAAATTGGGACTACATTTGCCATTTTCCATACCTCAGGGAGTTGCCCAGTTTCAAATGATGTGTTGAAGATCTTTGTTAATGGCTCACACAATATCTCTGCTCCCTCTTTAAGGACCCATGGAGAGATGTTGTCTGGTCCCACCGCCTTTGAGGTGTCAAGTTCGCATAGCAGCTTCTTCACCTCCTCCTTGGTTATATGTACCTCATCCAGCACTTGCTGGTGTGCCCCCCTGTTCTGATTTCCTGGAGTCCTACTGGTTTCCACTGTAAATACTTCTTTAAATCTTGTGTTGAGCTCCTGACAAACCTCTCGGTCGTTTCTTGTGAATTCCCCATCACCCTTCCTCAGTCTGATTACCTGGTCCTTGACTGTTGTTTTCCTCCTGATGTGGCTGTACAACAGCTTCGGTGTTCGATGCTATGTCATTTTCATATTGTCTCTGAGCCTCCCTTCTTATCTGTGCATATTCGTTTCTGGCTCTTCGGCTGATTTCTTTATTTTCCTGAGTTCTCTGTCTTCTGTACCTTTTCCATTCTCTAGTACACCTAGTTTTTGCCTCCCTACACCTTTGGGTGAACCAAGGACTCGTTCTGTTCTTCCCATTATTTCTGTTTCCCTTGGGAACAAACCTCTCCTCTGCCTCCTTGCATTTTGTTGCTACATAGTCCATCATTTCTTGTACTGGTTTTCCTGTCAGTTCCCTCTCCCACTGAATGTCTTGAAGGAAGTTCCTCATGCCTGAGTAGTTCCCCCTTTTGTAGTTTGGTTTTTCCCAGCCTATTCCTGCTACTCTCTCCACTTGGAGCTCAACTATGTAGTATGTGTGTGTGTGTGTGTGTATGTGTGTGTGTGTGTGTGTGTGTGTGTGTGTGTGTGTGTGTGTGTGTGTGTGTGTGTGTGTGTGTGTGTGTGTGTGTGTGTGTGTGTGTGTATGTGTGTATGTGTGTGTGTATGTGTGTGTGTATGTGTGTGTGTGTGTGTATGTGTGTGTGTGTATGTGTGTGTATGTGTGTATGTATGTGTGTGTATGTGTGTGTGTGTATGTGTGTGTGTGTGTGTGTGTGTGTGTGTGTGTGTGTGTGTGTGTGTGTGTGTGTGTGTGTGTGAACAGGTATACTCCTGGAGGTGTTAGAGGGGTGAAGAGTGTGTTTCCTGACCTGCCACTAACTACTAGCGTCCGCTATTGTTTTTTCCTTGCCTCTTGGGTTTTATCGTACTTACTCTTAAAACAGCGTATGGAATTTGCCTCCTCCACTTTTACACCCAGCTCGTGCAACTGCTACTCTCCTCTCTCTCTCTCTCTCTCTCTCTCTCTCTCTCTCTCTCTCTCTCTCTCTCTCTCTCTCTCTCTCTCTCTCTCTCTCTCTCTCCCTCCCTCCCTCCCTCCCTCCCTCCCTCTCTCCATTTTATCCTTTTTAATTTTCCCCCTTTTCACTCCTTTCCCTTTAATTTGCTTGTAACAGATAAGTGAACTGTAGATATAAATCTATATGTACACCTGTTAACCCTTTCGGGGCCTTGTTCCTAGGCCTTTTGTGTATCCATATGTTCTTGTGCTGCCCTCCACAGGATGGATATGTCGTGCACAATAAACTAGCCACTTCGGTGGCAAAATGTAATCCCCCTCTCATTCTGTTCTCTTGCTCTCTAGTCCTTTAATCCCGTTCCTCACCTCTTTTACTTTCTCTGTCCATCCCTTCCTCTACCTTTCCCCCTCCCTGCCCCTCTTACTACTTTCCTCCCTCCTCCTCCTACTTCTATCACTCCCCTCTCTGCCTCCTCACCCAGGAAGGCACTTAGCTGAGCGTCACAGGGAGATAAGAGCAGATTCCAAGCTCTGTGATTCATCCACACTATTACAACATACCTTTATATGTAGCTCATGTTTCCTTCCCAGTAATTAATATAATACAGCTTGAATTAAGCTGTTATATTCGACATCAATGTGCAGTGTAGCTAGATTCCAGCACTCCAGACTCTGTGTTCACTACTAGACACTGCGTCCACCTGCCTAGGAGTACACTTGACTAGCACTCCAGACTCTGTGTTCACTACTAGACACTGTGTCCACCTGCCTAGGAGCACACAGTTTAACATGTCAACAACTGAGAGTGTTCCAAGTACCGTGTATGTAGGTGAGAATGTAATACATGTCAAGTACCAGGAAGGTCCAGAAGTGTGGAGATCCTTCACTGGTACTGAACACCAAGCAAATGCTGAGCTACATAAAACTTGAAGGTTCTTAAGGTATTTAACAGGAAGGAAATACAAAGGTACATAATATCTTAATTTATATTATGTTAATCTTATCTGGAAGATGTTAATTTCAACGTTAGATGTTAAGAAAAATATCAGTATTAGCGAACGTGTTGTTAAATTTAACCGATGGAAGATTTTCAGGATAATGTATTTTAGTATAAATGTGTGGGTGAATACACTTGTTGCTACAAAAGTGTGGGTGAATACACTTGTTGCTACAAAAGTGTGGGTGAATACACTTGCTGCTACAAAAGTGTGGGTGAATACACTTGTTGCTACAAAAGTGTGGGTGAATACACTTGTTGCTACAAAAGTGTGGGTGAATACACTTGTTGCTACAAAGGTGTGGGTGAATACACTTTCTGCTACAAAGGTGTGGGTGAATACACTTGTTGCTACAAAAGTGTGGGTGAATACACTTTCTGCTACAAAGGTGTGGGTGAATACACTTGTTGCTACAAAAGTGTGGGTGAATACACTTGTTGCTACAAAAGTGTGGGTGAATACACTTGTTGCTACAAAAGTGTGGGTGAATACACTTGTTGCTACAAAAGTGTGGGTGAATACACTTGTTGCTACAAAAGTGTGGATGAATACACTTGCTGCTACAAAAGTGTGGGTAAATACACTTGTTGCTACAAAAGTGTGGGTGAATACACTTGTTGCTACAAAAGTGTGGATGAATACACTTGTTGCTACAAAAGTGTGGGTGAATACACTTGTTGCTACAAAAGTGTGGGTGAATACACTTGTTGCTACAAAAGTGTGGGTGAATACACTTGTTGCTACAAAGGTGTGGGTGAATACACTTGTTGCTACAAAAGTGTGGATGAATACACTTGCTGCTACAAAAGTGTGGGTGAATACACTTGTTGCTACAAAGGTGTGGGTGAATACACTTGTTGCTACAAAAGTGTGGGTGAATACACTTGCTGCTACAAAAGTGTGGGTGAATACACTTGCTGCTACAAAAGTGTGGGTGAATACACTTGCTGCTACAAAAGTGTGGGTGAATACACTTGCTGCTACAAAAGTGTGGGTGAATACACTTGCTGCTACAAAAGTGTGGGTGAATACACTTGTTGCTACTGAATACACTGCTACACAAGTGTGGGTGAATACACTTGCTGCTACAAAAGTGTGGGTGAATACACTTGTTGCTACAAAAGTGTGGGTGAATACACTTGCTGCTACAAAAGTGTGGGTGAATACACTTGCTGCTACAAAAGTGTGGGTGAATACACTTGTTGCTACAAAAGTGTGGGTGAATACACTTGTTGCTACAAAAGTGTGGGTGAATACACTTGTTGCTACAAAAGTGTGGGTGAATACACTTGTTGCTACAAAAGTGTGGGTGAATACACTTGTTGCTACAAAAGTGTGGGTGAATACACTTGTTGCTACAAAAGTGTGGGTGAATACACTTGTTGCTACAAAAGTGTGGGTGAATACACTTGTTGCTACAAAAGTGTGGGTGAATACACTTGTTGCTACAAAAGTGTGGGTGAATACACTTGTTGCTACAAAAGTGTGGGTGAATACACTTGTTGCTACAAAAGTGTGGGTGAATACACTTGTTGCTACAAAAGTGTGGGTGAATACACTTGTTACTACAAAAGTGTGGGTGAATACACTTGTTGCTACAAAAGTGTGGGTGAATACACTTGTTGTTACAAAAGTGTGGGTGAATACACTTGTTGTTACAAAAGTGTGGGTGAATACACTTGTTATTACAAAAGTGTGGGTGAATACACTTGTTGTTACAAAAGTGTGGGTGAATACACTTGCTGCTACAAAGGTGTGGGTGAATACACTTGTTGTTACAAAGGTGTGGGTGAATACACTTGCTGCTACAAAAGTGTGGGTGAATACACTTGCTGCTACAAAAGTGTGGGTGAATACACTTGTTGCTACAAAGGTGTAGGTGAATACACTTGCTGCTACAAAGGTGTAGGTGAATACACTTGCTGCTACAAAGGTGTGGGTGAATACACTTGCTGCTACAAAAGTGTGGGTGAATACACTTGCTGCTACAAAAGTGTGGGTGAATACACTTGCTGCTACAAAAGTGTGGGTGAATACACTTGCTGCTACAAAAGTGTGGGTGAATACACTTGCTGCTACAAAAGTGTGGGTGAATACACTTGCTGCTACAAAAGTGTGGGTGAATACACTTGCTGCTACAAAAGTGTGGGTGAATACACTTGTTGCTACAAAAGTGTGGGTGAATACACTTGCTGCTACAAAAGTGTGGGTGAATACACTTGTTGCTACAAAAGTGTGGGTGAATACACTTGCTGCTACAAAAGTGTGGGTGAATACACTTGCTGCTACAAAAGTGTGGGTGAATACACTTGCTGCTACAAAAGTGTGGGTGAATACACTTGTTGCTACAAAAGTGTGGGTGAATACACTTGCTGCTACAAAAGTGTGGGTGAATACACTTGCTGCTACAAAAGTGTGGGTGAATACACTTGCTGCTACAAAAGTGTGGGTGAATACACTTGCTGCTACAAAGGTGTGGGTGAATACACTTACTGCTACAAAAGTGTGGGTGAATACACTTACTGCTACAAAGGTGTGGGTGAATACACTTGCTGCTACAAAAGTGTGGGTGAATACACTTGCTGCTACAAAAGTGTGGGCGAATACACTTGCTGCTACAAAAGTGTGGGTGAATACACTTGCTGCTATAAAGGTGCGGGTGAATACACTTGCTGCTACAAAGGTGTGGGTGAATACACTTGCTGCTACAAAGGTGTGGGTGAATACACTTGTTGCTACAAAGGTGTGGGTGAATACACTTGCTGCTACAAAAGTGTGGGTGAATACACTTGCTGCTACAAAAGTGTGGGTGAATACACTTGCTGCTACAAAGGTGTGGATGAATACACTTGTTGTTACAAAGGTGTGGGTGAATACACTTGCTGCTACAAAAGTGTGGGTGAATACACTTGCTGCTACAAAGGTGTGGGTGAATACACTTGTTGCTACAAAGGTGTGGGTGAATACACTTGCTGCTACAAAAGTGTGGGTGAATACACTTGTTGCTACAAAGGTGTGGGTGAATACACTTGCTGCTACAAAGATGTGGGTGAATACACTTGTTGTTACAAAGGTGTGGGTGAATACACTTGCTGCTACAAAGGTGTGGGTGAATACACTTGTTGTTACAAAGGTGTGGGTGAATACACTTGCTGCTACAAAAGTGTGGGTGAATACACTTGTTGTTACAAAGGTGTGGGTGAATACACTTGTTGCTACAAAGGTGTGGGTGAATACACTTGCTGCTATAAAAGTGTGGGTGAATACACTTGCTGCTACAAATGTTTGGGTGAATACACTTGTTGTTACAAAAGTGTGGGTGAATACACTTGCTGCTACAAAAGTGTGGGTGAATACACTTGTTGTTACAAAAGTGTGGGTGAATACACTTGTTGCTACAAAAGTGTGGGTGAATACACTTGCTGCTACAAAAGTGTGGGTGAATACACTTGTTGCTACAAAAGTGTGGGTGAATACACTTGTTGCTACAAAAGTGTGGGTGAATACACTTGTTGTTACAAAAGTGTGGGTGAATACACTTGCTGCTACAAAAGTGTGGGTGAATACACTTGTTGCTACAAAAGTGTGGGTGAATACACTTGCTGCTACAAAAGTGTGGGTGAATACACTTGCTGCTACAAAGGTGTGGGTGAATACACTTGTTGTTACAAAGGTGTGGGTGAATACACTTGCTGCTACAAAAGTGTAGGTGAATACACTTGTTGCTACAAAAGTGTGGATGAATACACTTGCTGCTACAAAAGTGTGGGTGAATACACTTGTTGCTACAAAAGTGTGGATGAATACACTTGCTGCTACAAAAGTGTGGGTGAATACACTTGCTGCTACAAAAGTGTGGGTGAATACACTTGCTGCTACAAAAGTGTGGGTCAATACACTTGTTGTTACAAAAGTGTGGGTGAATACACTTGTTGCTACAAAGGTGTGGGTGAATACACTTATTGTTACAAAGGTGTGGGTGAATACACTTGTTGCTACAAAGGTGTGGGTGAATACACTTGCTGCTACAAAGATGTGGGTGAATACACTTGTTGTTACAAAGGTGTGGGTGAATACACTTGTTGCTACAAAGGTGTGGGTGAATACACTTGCTGCTACAAAGATGTGGGTGAATACACTTGTTGTTACAAAGGTGTGGGTGAATACACTTGTTGCTACAAAGGTGTGGGTGAATACACTTGCTGCTACAAAGATGTGGGTGAATACACTTGTTGTTACAAAGGTGTGGGTGAATACACTTGTTGCTACAAAGGTGTGGGTGAATACACTTGTTGCTACAAAGGTGTGGGTGAATACACTTGTTGCTACAAAGGTGTGGGTGAATACACTTGTTGCTACAAAGGTGTGGGTGAATACACTTGTTGCTACAAAGGTGTGGGTGAATACACTTGTTGCTACAAAGGTGTGGGTGAATACATTGTTGCTACAAAGGTGTGGGTGAATACACTTGCTGCTACAAAAGTGTGGGTGAATACACTTGCTGCTACAAAGGTGTGAGTGGATAAACTTGCTACCAAGGTGAGGTGGTGTTTACACTTGCTACAAAGGTACTGTGTTATACCTCATAACCTTTACATTCCTCATTTATATTTACACGCCATAAAAAAATATTAACTTTATTAGTGGCATGACACCATTATTATTTAGTTGCTGGTATGTCATTAATGCAGTTGTTATATCACTAATGGCGTTAATGTCGCGGCCTGGTCACAGACCGGGCCGCGGGGGCGTTGACCCCCGGAACTCTCTCCAGGTAAACTCCAGGTAATACAGTTATGTCACTAATTTACTAATTTTGTTCACTAAGGTAGATCATGGTAATGAATATGGTATTGTGTATATGGACTTCAGTAAGGCTTTTGATAGTCCCACGTCAGAGACTGTTGAGGAAAATTAAGGCACACTGAATAGGAGGAGAAATGTTTTACTGGATAGAGGTATGGTTGACAGATAGGCAGCAGAGAGTTTGCACAAATGGATGGGCCTGCTACAGTGTTCCTTCTTTCTTATGTTCTTAAATCAGTGTTGGGGAGTGTCACAAGCGGTGTTCCACAGGGGTCAGTGTTGGGCCCCTTCTTGTTCACAATTTACATATACGACATAGATGAGGGAATAAATAGCGACATAGCGACATAAGCAAGTTTACCGATGACACCAAAATAGGTCGTCGAATTCATTGTGACGAGGACATTAGAGCACTCCAGGATAATTTGAATAGACTGATGCAGTGGTCGGAGAAGTGGCAGATGCAGTTCAATATAGACAAATGCAAAGTTCTGAGTATTGTACAGGGAAATAACCATTCCACATATAAACTAAATAATGTACATCTTAGTATTACTGATTGCGAAAAAGATTTAGGAGTTCTAGTTAGCAGTAATCTAAAACCAAGACAACAGTGCTTAAGTGTTCGCAATAAAGCAAACAGAAATCTTGGCTTCATATCAAGGAGCATAAATAATGGAAGTCCTCAGGTTGTTCTTCAACTCTATATATCCTTGGTTAGGCCTCATTTAGATTATGCTGAGCGGTTCTGGTCACCGTATTACAGAAGATCAGACTTTGCCACCGAAGTGGCTAGTTTATTGTGCACCTCATATCCACCCTGTGGACGGTAGCACAAGAGCATATGGATACACAAAAGGCCAAGGAACTAGGCCCCAAAAAGGGTTAACAAGTGTACATTTGGATTTACATCTACAGTTCATTTATCTGTTACAAGCAAATTTAGGAAATTTGCTTAGTATATCTGGTATCTTATTTTCATTAATAAGATATCTTGACATGTCACATAGGTTATTATATTGTCTATCTCTGTATTCCTCAATAAGTGGACAATTAAGCACATAGTGTTCAAGAGAGTGACCATATGCCTGATCACATAATTTACATTTAGTTTGATCATCATCTGTGTGTCTCCCAAACTGCCAGAAGTACTTGTAACCAAGCCTAAGCCTGGCCACTACAACATCAGTCAGTCTGTTCACATTGCAAGTTGCTCCATAAACATTCTTATCTACGTTCATGTTATCATAGTGGGTTATAGATCTGCTCAGGCTTCTAATTGCATTCCTATAACAATCATTTTCATTATTTACTTCTCTCCTAATATTATTCCTAATGCATTCATTAGGGATTTGCCGGTACTTCCGGCCCGGGTCTTCTCTAGATGGTGACCCGGCGATTCCTAATGCTAGACACAGATATACCAAAGTTATATTCTACATTCTCCTTCTGGGTACTCTTCTTGGCTAACATATCAACTTTATCATGAAGGAGTAATCCAATGTGTGATGGGATCCATAGCAATTGTACATTAATTCCTTCGTCCCGGATTTTTGAGTAACTATACCTGGCTTCTCCAATGAGCATGTTGTTGGAGTCATTATATGAGTCAAGAGAATGCAGTGATGACATAGAATCAGTAATGATAATAGAGTCAAGCTCAGTGTCATAAGTTAGCTTTAGCGCCATTGTTAATTCTTATGCCTAACTCAACAAATTTATTATGGTTCTTAACTAGGGAGGTGGCAACAAGAGCAGATGCAGCCCTGCCAGAAGACTCCTGTTTAGATCCATCAGTGTATATAACTTGTGATAACTTATTACTACCAGCTAGGTGAGAAATTTCTTCATGAGCAGTTGGTCTAACAAGAGATTTAAGGAAGGGATTACTAGCAATAAGGTTCTTGGGAGGGACTTGTAGGTATGTGATATTAAATGAACACATCTTCCATGGAGGGGTGAAATGCTCTTGTTGCCTACAGTGATACAGTTCATGCAGGTTATAAAACTTAATATAATTGCATGTTTAGATTTGTGTGTATTTACTTCTAGACATTTAATAAAATTCGTAGTTACAGTGTCTGGTTTATTTCTTTACATTCTAATACCGAATACAGTATTAATCTCAACAATCCTATCACTGATACTAGAAATACCAAGCTCCTTCCTCATGTTAAGAACTTTTGTAGATCTGGGACAGCCAAGAATAATCCTGAGAGCTTCATTTTGCATTAACTCCAAGGGTCGGAGAGAACTTTCTCTAGCTAATATCAACATGGGAGCGGCATAATCAGTTAAGGACCTAACATCATTCTCACGATTCTCACATTAGCACCATAGTTGGGATTGTAGCCAGCAACAGCTTTGAGAGCATTTAGCCTAGCTTTGCATTTCTTATTTAGTTGTGGTATAGTGGATTTGTTAAAGGGTACATCTACACCAAGATATCTGTAAGTTTTAACGTAGCTAATGTTTTCACCCTGCAAATAGATGGGTGGGGGATGTCGTTTGCTTGTTAATATCTTTGTTTTAAAGAAAGATATGAGGCCTAGTCGATACAAATTGCTTGAACTTCATTAAGAATGATACTTTTCCATTTATGGCCTGTTGTATGGATCATGATGTCATCAGCATAGCTTACACCTATATGTTTAGATGAGGCAGGTAGAACATTTAGGAGAGTATTAATCAGAGCATTAATAGCATGGGACTGAGAACTCCTGCCTGCGGTGTAGTTAGGGCCATTTCTTTCGACTCACTTCTAAAGCCTTAGTTAAGGACAGACGATACTCTATTTGACAGGTATCCTATTATCCAGCACAGTAGGTTACCACTAATATTTATTTTGGCTAGTTCATGTAGTATAACGGTTCTGTTAGCGATATCAAATGCAGATTTTAGATCAAGAAACGTGGTAAAACTAGTAGAGGTGTGTGCAGTGAGAAAGGTGGAAATACAGTTCTGCACACTTTTACCTTTCATGATCCCATAGAGATGAGGGAAAAGTTGGTGTCTGATTCTGTAGTACAGTCTGTTAAGTATTATTCTTTCAAAAGTTTTACAGAGACAACTAGTTAAGGAGATCGGTGGTATAGACTTGGTAATAAATACCGACAAGTTGGTTTAGAAAAACACGTAAGTAAACACTAGGACATATTTATTAGAAAACGTTTCGGTCCTGGGACCTTGATCACTTTTAACATACAGAGTTTGAAAGACAGTATATATAGGCAGAGAGTGAAGTGTGAGTGACGCATAGTAACCTGGATAATGCTATATTGGGATGAGGATGAGTTAACGATGAGATCATGTGACTCCTGTGTTGCTGGGTAGGTGGTGCCCCGCCTGGTTGAGTATCATGTATGCTAATTGTTTAGAAATTTTGTGGTTGCCAGTATTATGTTCTATTATATCGGTGACGGAGATCGTGAGGCTTCTAGACACCATCGGCATCTAAGGTCTTGTTCGGTGAGAACAAGTTGTGCTTCATCCCAGCTCATCAAATGCCCTAGTGTTTCCTTACGTGATTTTTAAAACCATGGAGATCGGTCTAAGTGTATCAGGCTGTTGGGGCTTAAGGATAGACACAGTGAGACTATTGGTCCAGGAAGTAGGAAGAACGCTCCTCAATGTAACTGAGATTATACAGTGCTAACAAAGGGTTATCAAGGACCTGCCTTAGAGTTCTGAAGATATCATAGGTTATACCATCCTCTCCAGGAGTAGTTGATCGACCTTTAGTTAATGCATTATCTGATTCATACTCGGTGAAGAGGCAATCACTCTCATCAATATTTTGGCTCATAAAATTAATCAGTTTCAACATTTCTTCAGAAGCACTCTCTAAGGTTTTTCTAATATGAGATGGAAGGTTTTCATGCCTGGATGTTTTGGACCAGTCATTTATGAGGTCATTTGCTTTTTCAAGAGGAAAGGGATGAGCAACATTGCCAGTCTTTTTCCTGGTTATTTTATTTATACGTTTCCAAGCCAAACTTGAAGGGGTGGACCTATTTAATTAACCCACTAACAAATTGCTCCCATTCCTGTTGCCTAAGTTCTTGCTTTCTATTCCTTGCATTTGCTAGTGCAGCTTGGAACGTTCTGAGCAGGTCTGGGGTTCTACATTCACGGTATGCTTTACCAATCCTCCTAGCTGCTCCATATGTTAAATTGCGTAGCTGCCCACTTGATCTGTGAGGACACTCTCAATAGTGGCAACTAGATCATCATTTAATTTTTTTGTGCCAATGGGCTCGTAATTCTTATACCATTGATCCAAGTGGTTAATAAAGTTATCTTTGTATTCTGGGTTGAGAATAAGTTTCCTCCTTCTGTATTTAGCTCCTTGATTGCTGGAGATGTGATCAAGATTGACAGTTGTGAGTCTTTTGGGAAGTGATCAGATAGATCATCAACTATGACAGAGTCATGCATCGTATATGATATATTAAATCCAAGGCAGAAAATGGATATAAATGCTCTGGGAAACGTACAAAGGAAGATGACAAAGTTGATCCCGTATATCAGAAATCTTTCCTATGAGGATAGACTGAGGGCCCTGAATTTGCACTCTAGAAAGGTGTAGAATTAGGGGGGTATGATTGAGGTGTATAAAATGGAAACAGGGATCAATAAAGGGGATGTAAATAACGTGCTCAAAATATCTAACCAAGACAGGACTCGCAGCAATGGTTTCAAGTTGGAAAAATTCAGATTCAGGAAGGATGTAGGAAACCTTTGGTTTGGTAATAAAGTTGTGGATGAGTGGAACAAACTCCCCAGTACCGTCATAGAAGCTAAAACGTTGTGTAGTTTTAAAAATGGGTTAGATAAATACATGAGTGGGTGTGGGTGGGTGTGAGTTGGACCTCACTAGGTTCGGCAGTGGCTAATACCGGTAGATGGATTGGACTTGCCTCGCATGGGCCAGTAGGCCTGCTGCAGTGTTCCTTCATTCTTATGTTCTTAATACAGTTGATGTTATGCCACTAATACAGTTGATGTGACTACTACTACAGTTGATGTTATATCACTAATGCAGTTAATGTTATGTCACTACTACAGTTGATGTTAAGTTACTAATACAGTTGATGTTGGGCACTAATACAGTTGATGTTATGTCACTAATCCTGTTGATGTTATGTTACTAATATAGTTGATGTTGGGCACTAATACAGTTGATGTTATGTTACTAATACAGTTGATGTTGGGCACTAATACAGTTGATGTTGGGCAATAATACAGTTGATATTACGTTACTAATACAGCTGATGTTGTCACTGATCCTGTGAATGTTATGTTTCTAATACATTTGAGGTGTTGTCACTGATACAGTTGATGTTATGTCAACAATACAGTTGATGTTGGGGCACTAATACAGTTGGTTAGGTATGTCATTAATTAATACAGTTGATGTTAGGGCACTAAGGTGGTTGTAAGCTGAGGAGTTTGGCAGTACGGGGGGGGGGTGGCACTGAGTCTTTACATAGTGCCAAGAGAGAGAGAGGGGATGTGGGCCAGTAGTGTTGAGACCGGCACCGGGAGTGCCTGTGTGTGTGTGTCATTGCTGTGTTGTGTAGTGCCCGGGGAGTGCCTCTGTGTGTGTGTGTGTGTCATTTCCTTCTTGGTGTAGTGCCTGGCACTGCCACATACCACTTACTGAAGCTGTTCAGTGATGGCTCTCATTGTTAGCATCTTAGAACACGGGGCACTGATCCCTGTTTCTTCAGAGGAGCAGAAGTGCTGGCATTTGTCAGGCAACCTCTTGTGTGTTGTGATACTGCTAGTTACCCGTTTCTCACCCGTGCTCCACTCACCCGTCCCTTACCCGTGCTTCACTCACCCGTCCCTTACCCGTGCTCCACTCACCCGTGCTTCACTCACCCGTCCCTTACCCGTGCTCCACTCACCCGTGCTTCACTCACCCGTCCCTTACCTGTGCTCCACTCACCCGTCCCTTACCCGTGCTCCACTCACCCGTGCTTCACTCACCCGTCCCTTACCTGTGCTCCACTCACCCGTCCCTTACCCGTGCTCCACTCACCCGTGCTTCACTCACCTGTCCCTTACCTGTGCTCCACTCACCCGTCCCTTACCCGTGCTCCACTCACCCGTCCCTTACCTGTGCTCCACTCACCCGTCCCTTACCCGTGCTCCACTCACCCGTGCTTCACTCACCCGTCCCTTACCTGTGCTCCACTCACCCGTCCCTTACCCGTGCTCCACTCACCCTTGTTAAGAGTGTAGGAGGGAAGGCAGCACCACTGTAATATATCTGGTGTTGAGAGTGTAAAGTCAATGGTGGTGATCGTGGGAACAACATTGTCAGCCATGGCATCATCACTCAGCCTCTCATGTTACACTTTATCATCTTAACGCTATTACTCTTCTTCCACTTACCATCTTTACATTACTACATAACAAAGAAAGTAATGGAAACAGGATGAAAGTAAGATGATACAGTTAAACGCTAAAGCTGAAGTTTAAATTACAGAAAATATTAATATCCACTGGTTACCACAAGGACCTACATGTTGCTTCTCTGCTGTACATTGATGATGAGTGGTGATGAGTGGTGATGAAGAGTGTGATGAGGGTATGAAAGACCTGGGAGGAAGACTTGTGAGTGAGTGCATCCGGCAGGCAGACAAGAGTGTTAGATAACAGGTGATATCAGTGCTACATATATAACTTAGCAGCTGATGTCAGTGCTCTATATACGACTATTAGATAGGTGATGTCAGTGCTTCATGTACGACTGTTAGATAGGTGATATCAGTGCTTCATATACGATTGTTAGCAGCTGATGTCAGTGCTCTATATACGACTATTAGATAGGTGATATCAGTGCTCCATATGTGACTGTTAACAGGTGATGTCAGTGGCCAGTATAATATTAAATAAATTTATTTAATTTGCATTTGAAGTTAATTTTTGAAAGAGATTATCAGTTTATATGAAATAATGTTAAGTAATTTTATGTAATTCAGGAATTATTGACTTGTATAATGAACTGTATTATTGACTTGTATAATGAACTGTATTATTGACTTGTATAATGGAATGTATTAATGAGAAAGCGAATAGGAAAGGTAGGAGGAGAAGGAAATGCTAGAAAACTAAGAGGGAAATGAGGAGGTGAGGAACACCAAGAGAAAGGAAGTGGAGGAAGTGTTGGTGAGATAAACCTGCCAGCTGGCACTTCAAGTGTTCGTCTGACCCAACATGCACTTCCAGCTGGCTCCTCAAGTGTCCGTCTGACCTGGCATACGCTTCCCAGCTGGCTCGTCACAAGTATTCCCCAGGCTTGACATACACTTGCCAGCTGGTCCCTCACAAGTGTTCCTCAGGCCTGATATACACTTCTCAGCTGGCTCCTCACAAGTGTTCCTCAGGCCTGGCATATACATCCCAGCTGGCTCCTCACAAGTGTTCCTCAGGTCTGGCATACACTTGCCAGCTGGCTCCTCGAAGCCATGACACATTCCAAGACTTACGTGGTCACCAGGTGAGTCTGACCCACGTATTGTTTACAAAATTACCTTCTGTACTACAGGCAAGTCCACCACCCTCAGTCTCACATTAACACTTCACCAGTACTGTTCACTTCCTCTACCGTAATTCATCATAAATGAACCATAACATTATATATATATATATATATATATATATATATATATATATATATATATATATATATATATATATATATATATATATATATATATATATATATTATATATATATATATATATATATATTTCAACACACCGGCCGTATCCCACCGAGGCAGGGTGGCTCAAAGGGAAAAACGAAAGTTTCTCCTTTTACATTTAGTAATAAGCACAGGAGAAGGGGTTACTAGCCCCTTGCTCCCGGTATTTTAGTCGCCTCTTACAACACGCATGGCTTACGGAGGAAGAATTCTGTTCCACTTCCCCATGGAGATAAGAGGAAATAAACAAGAACAAGAACTAGAAAGAAAATAGAAGAAAACCCAGAGGTGTGTGTATATATATGCTTGTACATGTATGTGTAGTGTGACCTAAGTGTAAGTAGAAGTAGCAAGACATGCCTGTAATCTTGCATATTTATGAGACAGACAAAAGACATCAGCAATCCTACCATCATGTAAAACAATCACAGGCTTTCGTTTTACACTCACTTGGCAGGACGGTAGTACCTCCCTGGGTGGTTGCTGTCTACCAACCTACTACCTAGCACACACACACACACACACACACACACACACACACACACGCACACGCATATATATATATATATATATATATATATATATATATATATATATATATATATATATATATATATATATATATATATATATATATATATATATGCAAAACAACCACTGTTCGTGGGTTGTGTGAAGGACCTGTCTAGTTTGGCCAGCGGGCCTGCTGCAGTGTTTCCTTTCTTATGAGTCGCACGTCAGTTGTTGCTTTGTTGTGGGATGTGATAGTGAGGTGTGGGCTAGACCCTTTATATGCCTTCCTTTGATGCATTACTTTTATTGTTCCTTGATAATGTGAGTAGTCACGAAAGCGCTTGGAGTTTCTATATTCTTTCACAGTGGTTGTTTTGCATATTCTGAAATCACCTGTTTACTCTGATCTTATTGTATATATATATATATATATATATATATATATATATATATATATATATATATATATATATATATATATATATATATATATATCCATAGAGTCACCACAACAGTCATCACTATCGCCACTACAACTGTCATTACTATCACCGCTACAACAATCACCATTACAACAATCATCATTATCAGTCACCACTACAACAGTCATCAATATCACCACTACAACAATCACTACTCACTACAATCACCACTATCACCACACTCATCATTATCACCACTACAACAATCACCACTATCACCACCACAGTCATCATTATCAACACAATAACAATCAACACCACAGTAATCACCATCACCAGCACAACAATCACTATCACCACAATCATCACGACAACAATTACTCTGTGGAAGTCTGACTCTTCAGTTTGGACTCTTAACTACTTTTTTTATATATATTCAGTGAAACTGTGAGCTTAGTGCTGGTTCATGGTTGAGCTGTGAGCTTAGTGCTGGTTGATGGTTGAGCTGTGAGCTTAGTGCTGGTTGATGGTTGAGCTGTGAGCTTAGTGCTGGTTGATGGTTGAGCTGTGAGCTTAGTGCTGGTTGATGGTTGAGCTGTGAGCTTAGTGCTGGTTGATGGTTGAGCTGTGAGCTTAGTGCTGGTTGATGGTTGAGCTGTGAGCTTAGTGCTGGTTGATGGTTGAGCTGTGAGCTTAGTGCTGGTTGATGGTTGAGCTGTGAGCTTAGTGCTGGTTGATGGTTGAGCTGTGAGCTTAGTGCTGGTTGATGGTTGAGCTGTGAGCTTAGTGCTGGTTGATGGTTGAGCTGTGAGCTTAGTGCTGGTTGATGGTTGAGCTGTGAGCTTAGTGCTGGTTGATGGTTGAGCAGTGAGCTTAGTGCTGGTTGATGGTTGAGCTGTGAGCTTAGTGCTGGTTGATGGTTGAGCAGTGAGCTTAGTGCTGGTTGATGGTTGAGCTGTGAGCTTAGTGCAGGTTGATGGTTGAGCAGTGAGCTTAGTGCTGGTTGATGGTTGAGCAGTGAGCTTAGTGCTGGTTGATGGTTGAGCTATGAGCTTAGTGCTGGTTGATGGTTGAGCTGTGAGCTTAGTGCTGGTTGATGGTTGAGCTGTGAGCTTAGTGCTGGTTGATGGTTGAGCTGTGAGCTTAGTGCTGGTTGATGGTTGAGCTGTGAGCTTAGTGCTGGTTGATGGTTGAGCTGTGAGCTTAGTGCTGGTTGATGGTTGAGCTGTGAGCTTAGTGCTGGTTGATGGTTGAGCTGTGAGCTTAGTGCTGGTTGATGGTTGAGCTGTGAGCTTAGTGCTGGTTGATGGTTGAGCTGTGAGCTTAGTGCTGGTTGATGGTTGAGCTGTGAGCTTAGTGCTGGTTGATGGTTGAGCTGTGAGCTTAGTGCTGGTTGATGGTTGAGCTGTGAGCTTAGTGCTGGTTGATGGTTGAGCTGTGAGCTTAGTGCTGGTTGATGGTTGAGCTGTGAGCTTAGTGCTGGTTGATGGTTGAGCAGTGAGCTTAGTGCTGGTTGATGGTTGAGCTGTGAGCTTAGTGCTGGTTGATGGTTGAGCAGTGAGCTTAGTGCTGGTTGATGGTTGAGCTGTGAGCTTAGTGCAGGTTGATGGTTGAGCAGTGAGCTTAGTGCTGGTTGATGGTTGAGCAGTGAGCTTAGTGCTGGTTGATGGTTGAGCTGTGAGCTTAGTGCTGGTTGATGGTTGAGCTGTGAGCTTAGTGCTGGTTGATGGTTGAGCTGTGAGCTTAGTGCTGGTTGATGGTTGAGCTGTGAGCTTAGTGCTGGTTGATGGTTGAGCTGTGAGCTTAGTGCTGGTTGATGGTTGAGCTGTGAGCTTAGTGCTGGTTGATGGTTGAGCTGTGAGCTTAGTGCTGGTTGATGGTTGAGCTGTGAGCTTAGTGCTGGTTGATGGTTGAGCTGTGAGCTTAGTGCTGGTTGATGGTTGAGCTGTGAGCTTAGTGCTGGTTGATGGTTGAGCAGTGAGCTTAGTGCTGGTTGATGGTTGAGCTGTGAGCTTAGTGCTGGTTGATGGTTGAGCAGTGAGCTTAGTGCTGGTTGATGGTTGAGCTGTGAGCTTAGTGCAGGTTGATGGTTGAGCAGTGAGCTTAGTGCTGGTTGATGGTTGAGCAGTGAGCTTAGTGCTGGTTGATGGTTGAGCTGTGAGCTTAGTGCTGGTTGATGGTTGAGCTGTGAGCTTAGTGCTGGTTGATGGTTGAGCTGTGAGCTTAGTGCTGGTTGATGGTTGAGCTGTGAGCTTAGTGCTGGTTGATGGTTGAGCTGTGAGCTTAGTGCTGGTTGATGGTTGAGCTGTGAGCTTAGTGCTGGTTGATGGTTGAGCTGTGAGCTTAGTGCAGGTTGATGGTTGAGCTGTGAGCTTAGTGCTGGTTGATGGTTGAGCTGTGAGCTTAGTGCTGGTTGATGGTTGAGCTGTGAGCTTAGTGCTGGTTGATGGTTGAGCTGTGAGCTTAGTGCTGGTTGATGGTTGAGCTGTGAGCTTAGTGCTGGTTGATGGTTGAGCTGTGAGCTCAGTGCTGGGTTGATGGTTGAGCTGTGAGCTCAGTGCTGGTTGATGGTTGAGCTGTGAGCTTAGTGCTGGTTGATGGTTGAGCTGTGAGCTTAGTGCTGGTTGATGGTTGAGCTGTGAGCTTAGTGCTGGTTGATGGTTGAGCAGTGAGCTTAGTGCTGGTTGATGGTTGAGCTGTGAGCTTAGTGCTGGTTGATGGTTGAGCTGTGAGCTTAGTGCTGGTTGATGGTTGAGCAGTGAGCTTAGTGCTGGTTGATGGTTGAGCAGTGAGCTTAGTGCTGGTTGATGGTTGAGCTGTGAGCTTAGTGCTGGTTGATGGTTGAGCAGTGAGCTTAGTGCTGGTTGATGGTTGAGCTGTGAGCTTAGTGCTGGTTGATGGTTGAGCAGTGAGCTTAGTGCTGGTTGATGGTTGAGCTGTGAGCTTAGTGCTGGTTGATGGTTGAGCTGTGAGCTTAGTGCTGGTTGATGGTTGAGCTGTGAGCTTAGTGCTGGTTGATGGTTGAGCTGTGAGCTTAATGCTGGGTTGACGGTTGAGCTGTGAGCTTAGTGCTGGTTGATGGTTGAGCTGTGAGCTTAGTGCTGGTTGATGGTTGAGCTGTGAGCTTAGTGCTGGTTGATGGTTGAGCTGTGAGCTTAGTGCTGGTTGATGGTTGAGCTGTGAGCTTAGTGCTGGTTGATGGTTGAGCTGTGAGCTTAGTGTTGGGTTGATGGTTGAGCTGTGAGCTTAGTGCTGGTTGATGGGTGAGCTGTGAGCTTAGTGCTGGTTGATGGTTGAGCTGTGAGCTTAGTGCTGGTTGATGGTTGAGCTGTGAGCTTAGTGCTGGTTGATGGTTGAGCTGTGATCTTAGTGCTGGTTGATGGTTGAGCTGTGAGCTTAGTGCTGGTTGATGGTTGAGCTGTGAGCTTAGTACTGGTTGATGGTTGAGCTGTGAGCTTAGTGCTGGTTGATGGTTGAGCTGTGAGCTTAGTGCTGGTTGATGGTTGAGCTGTGAGCTTAGTGCTGAGTTGATGGTTGAGCTGTGAGCTTAGTGCTGGTTGATGGTTGAGCTGTGAGCTTAGTGCTGGGTTAATGGTTGAGCTGTGAGCTTAGTGCTGGGTTGATGGTTGAGCTGTGAGCTTAGTGCTGGTTGATGGTTGAGCTGTGAGCTTAGTGCTGGGTTGATGGTTGAGCTGTGAGCTTAGTGCTGGGTTGATGGTTGAGCTGTGAGCTTAGTGCTGGGTTGATTGTTGAGCTGTGAGCTTAGTGCTGGTTGATGGTTGAGCTGTGAGCTTAGTGCTGGGTTGATGGTTGAGCTGTGAGCTTAGTGCTGGTTGATGGTTGAGCTGTGAGCTTACTGCTGGGTTGATGGTTGAGCTGTGAGCTTAGTGCTGGGTTGATGGTTGAGCTGTGAGCTTAGTGCTGGTTGATGGTTGAGCTGTGAGCTTAGTGCTGGGTTGATGGTTGAGCTGTGAGCTTAGTGCTGGTTGATGGTTGAGCTGTGAGCTTAGTGCTGGGTTGATGGTTGAGCTGTGAGCTTAGTGCTGGGTTGATGGTTGAGCTGTGAGCTTAGTGCTGGGTTGATGGTTAAGCTGTGAGCTTAGTGCTGGTTGATGGTTGAGCTGTGAGCTTAGTGCTGGGTTGATGGTTGAGCTGTGAGCTTAGTGCTGGGTTGATGGTTGAGCTGTGAGCTTAGTGCTGAGTTGATGGTTGAGCTGTGAGCTTAGTGTTGGGTTGATGGTTGAGCTGTGAGCTTAGTGCTGGGTTGATGGTTGAGCTGTGAGCTTAGTGCTGGGTTGATGATTGAGCTGTGAGCTTAGTGCTGGTTGATGGTTGAGCTGTGAGCTTAGTGCTGGGTTGATGGTTGAGCTGTGAGCTTAGTGCTGGGTTGATGGTTGAACTGTGAGCTTAGTGCTGGGTTGATGGTTGAGCTGTGAGCTTAGTGCTGGGTTGATGATTGAGCTGTGAGCTTAGTGCTGGGTTGATGGTTGAGCAGTGAGCTTAGTGCTGGGTTGATGATTGAGCTGTGAGCTTAGTGCTGGGTTGATGATTGAGCTATGAGCTTAGTGCTGGGTTGATGGTTGAGCTGTGAGCTTAGTGCTGGGTTGATGGTTGAGCTGTGAGCTTAGTGCTGGGTTGATTGAGCTGTGAACTTAGTGCTGGGTTGATGGTTGAGCAGTGAGCTTAGTGCTGGGTTGATGGTTGAGCTGTGAGCTTAGTGCTGGGTTGATGGTTGAGCTGTGAGCTTAGTGCTGGGTTGATAGTTGAGCTGTGAGCTTAGGGCTGGGTTGATGGTTGAGCTGTGAGCTTAGTGCTGGGTTGATGGTTGAGCTGTGAGCTTAGTGCTGGGTTGATGGTTGAGCTGTGAGCTTAGTGCTGGGTTGATGATTGAGCTGTGAGCTTAGTGCTGGGTTGATGGTTGAGCTGTGAGCTTAGTGATTGGTTGATGGTTGAGCTGTGAGCTTAGTGCTGGGTTGATGGTTGAGCTGTGAGCTTAGTGCTGGGTTGATGGTTGAGCTGTGAGCTTAGTGATTGGTTGATGGTTGAGCTGTGAGCTTAGTGCTGGGTTGATGGTTGAGCAGTGAGCTTAATGCTGTGTTGATGATTGAGCTGTGAGCTTTGTGCTGGGTTGATGATTGAGCTGTGAGCTTAGTGCTGGGTTGATGGTTAAGCTGTGAGCTTAGTGCTGGGTTGATGGTTGAGCTGTGAGCTTTGTGCTGGGTTGATGGTTGAGCTGTGAGCTTTGTGGTGGGTTGATGATTGAGCTGTGAGCTTAGTGCTGAGTTGATTATTGAGCTGTGAGCTTAGTGCTGGGTTGATGGTTGAGCTGTGAGCTTAGTGCTGGGTTGGTGGTTGAGCTGTGAGCTTAGTGCTGGGTTGATGATTAAGCTGTGAGCTTAGTGCTTGGTTGTTGGTTAAGCTGTGAGCTTAGTGCTGGGTTGATGGTTAAGCTGTGAGCTTAGTGCTGGGTTGATGGTTGAGCTGTGAGCTTAGTGCTGGGTTGATGGTTGAGCTGTGAGCTTAGTGCTGGGTTGATGGTTGAGCTGTGAGCTTAGTGCTGGGTTGATGGTTAAGCTGTGAGCTTAGTGCTGGGTTGATGGTTAAGCTGTGAGCTTAGTGCTGGGTTGATGGTTGAGCTGTGAGCTTAGTGCTGGGTTGATGGTTAAGCTGTGAGCTTAGTGCTGGGTTGATGGTTAAGCTGTGAGCTTAGTGCTGGGTTGATGGTTGAGCTGTGAACTTAGTGCTGGGTTGATGGTTGAGCTCTGAGCTTAGTACTGGGTTGATGGTTGAGCTGTGAGCTTAGTGCTGGGTTGATGGTTAAGCTGTGAGCTTAGTGCTGGGTTGATGGTTAAGCTGTGAGCTTAGTGCTGGGTTGATGGTTGAGCTGTGAGCTTAGTGCTGGGTTGATGGTTAAGCTGTGAGCTTAGTGCTGGGTTGATGGTTAAGCTGTGAGCTTAGTGCTGGGTTGATGGTTAAGCTGTGAGCTTAGTGCTGGGTTGATGGTTGAGCTGTGAACTTAGTGCTGGGTTGATGGTTGAGCTGTGAACTTAGTGCTGGGTTGATGGTTGAGCTGTGAACTTAGTGCTGGGTTGATGGTTGAGCTGTGAGCTTAGTACTGGGTTGATGGTTGAGCTGTGAGCTTAGTGCTGGGTTGATGGTTGAGCTGTGAGCTTAGTACTGGATTGATGGTTGAGCTGTGAGCTTAGTGCTGGGTTGATGGTTAAGCTGTGAGCTTAGTGCTGGGTTGATGGTTGAGCTGTGAACTTAGTGCTGGGTTGATGGTTAAGCTGTGAACTTAGTGCTGGGTTGATGGTTAAGCTGTGAGCTTAGTGCTGGGTTGATGGTTGAGGCATGTTGATGGAACTTTGTGTGGGGGGAGGGAGGGGAGAGGGGGAGGGGGAGAGAAGGAGATGGGGGAAGTTAACTGCTTGACGCGTTACTTGCAGAATTAATTTGAGGTAAAGATGGGGTAGTTCTGTGAGAAGCTGGAGGCAGCAAGATCTGTTGTTGAGTGTAGCATGATGCTACGTTGATGTACCTGCCTGCCTCTACCATTGATGTGTCTGTCTGCCTGCCTCTACCATTGATGTGTCTGTCTGCCTGCCTCTACCATTGATGTACCTGCCTGCCTCTACCATTGATGTACCTGCCTGCCTCTACCATTGATGTATCTGTCTGCCTGCCTCTACCATTGATGTACCTGCCTGCCTCTACCATTGATGTACCTGCCTGCCTCTACCATTGATGTACCTGCCTGCCTCTACCATTGATGTACCTGCCTGCCTCTACCATTGATGTATCTGTCTGCCTGTCTCTACCATTGATGTACCTGCCTGCCTCTACCATTGATGTATCTGTCTGCCTGCCTCTACCATTGATGTATCTGTCTGCCTGCCTCTACCATTGATGTACCTGCCTGCCTCTACCATTGATGTATCTGTCTGCCTGCCTCTACCATTGATGTACCTGCCTGCCTCTACCATTGATGTGTCTGTCTGCATGCCTCTACCATTGATGTACCTGCCTGCCTCTACCATTGATGTACCTGCCTGCCTCTACCATTGATGTACCTGCCTGCCTCTACCATTGATGTGTCTGTCTGCCTGCCTCTACCATTGATGTGTCTGTCTGCCTGCCTCTACCATTGATGTACCTGCCTGCCTCTACCATTGATGTATCTGTCTGCCTGCCTCTACCATTGATGTACCTGCCTGCCTCTACCATTGATGTATCTGTCTGCCTGCCTCTACCATTGATGTACCTGCCTGCCTCTACCATTGATGTATCTGTCTGCCTGCCTCTACCATTGATGTACCTGCCTGCCTCTACCATTGATGTATCTGTCTGCCTGCCTCTACCATTGATGTACCTGCCTGCCTCTACCATTGATGTATCTGTCTGCCTGCCTCTACCATTGATGTACCTGCCTGCCTCTACCATTGATGTACCTGCCTGCCTCTACCATTGATGTACCTGCCTGCCTCTACCATTGATGTATCTGTCTGCCTGCCTCTACCATTGATGTACCTGCCTGCCTCTACCATTGATGTATCTGTCTGCCTGCCTCTACCATTGATGTACCTGCCTGCATCTACCATTGATGTATCTGTCTGCCTGCCTCTACCATTGATGTACCTGCCTGCCTCTACCATTGATGTATCTGTCTGCCTCTACCATTGATGTTCCTGGCTGCCTCTACCATTGATGTACCTGCCTGCCTCTACCATTGATGTACCTGCCTGCCTCTACCATTGATGTATCTGTCTGCCTGCCTCTACCATTGATGTACCTGCCTGCCTCTACCATTGATGTACCTGCCTGCCTCTACCATTGATGTACCTGCCTGCCTCTACCATTGATGTACCTGCCTACCTCTACCATTGATGTACCTGCCTGCCTCTACCATTGATGTATCTGTCTGCCTGCCTCTACCATTGATGTACCTGCCTGCCTCTACCATTGATGTATCTGTCTGCCTGCCTCTACCATTGATGTACCTGCCTGCCTCTACCATTGATGTATCTGTCTGCTTCTACCATTGATGTACCTGCCTGCCTCTACCATTGATGTACCTGCCTGCCTCTACCATTGATGTACCTGTCTGCCTCTACCATTGATGTATCTGTCTGCCTGCCTCTACCATTGATGTACCTGCCTGCCTCTACCATTGATGTACCTGCCTGCCTCTACCATTGATGTACCTGCCTGCCTCTACCATTGATGTACCTGCCTGCCTCTACCATTGATGTACCTGCCTGCCTCTACCATTGATGTACCTGCCTGCCTCTACCATTGATGTACCTGCCTGCCTCTACCATTGATGTACCTGCCTGCCTCTACCATTGATGTACCTGCCTGCCTCTACCATTGATATATATACTTACGTCTACCTGTATCTCCTTCCGTCCCTCCACACCCTCCTTCCCTCCCTCCACACCCTCCTTCCCTCCCTCCACACCCTCCTTCCCTCCCTCCACACCCTCCTTCCCTCCCTCCACACCCTCCTTCCCTCCCTCCACACCCTCCTTCCCTCCCTCCACACCCTCCTTCCCTACAACTTTCTGTTGTCACCTAAATCTTTTTCTGTTCGTTCAGAGTCTATCAAAACCTCTTGTTATATTTTCAGTATACCAGGACTCTCTCGTGTTTTGGTAAGTGTATTAAAGCTGTGCGAGAGTGCCAGTCTGAGTGTGCCAGTGTATGTCAGTGTGGGTGTCAGTGTGAGAGTGTCAGT
This sequence comes from Cherax quadricarinatus, assembly GCF_038502225.1. Classification (NCBI taxonomy): domain Eukaryota; kingdom Metazoa; phylum Arthropoda; class Malacostraca; order Decapoda; family Parastacidae; genus Cherax; species Cherax quadricarinatus. The sequence goes on from NC_091345.1 coordinate 22,548,328, forward strand.
GTGAGAGTGCCAGTGTGAGAGTGTTAATGTAGTGAATGACGTCACTGGTCAGAGCTCTGTAAATATCTTTCTTAGACTGTTATCTTCCTTCTTAGACTGTTATCTTCCTTCTTAGACTGATATCTTCCTTCTTAGACTGTTATCTTCCTTCTTAGACTGATATCTTCCTTCTTAGACTGATATCTTCCTTCTTAGACTGATATCTTCCTTCTTAGACTGATATCTTCCTTCTTAGACTGTTATCTTCCTTCTTAGACTGATATCTTCCTTCTTAGACTGATATCTTCCTTCTTAGACTGATATCTTCCTTCTTAGACTGATATCTTCCTTCTTAGACTGATATCTTCCTTCTTAGACTGTTATCTTCCTTCTTAGACTGATATCTTCCTTCTTAGACTGTTATCTTCCTTGTTAGACTGATATCTTCCTTCTTAGACTGATATCTTCCTTCTTAGACTGTTATCTTCCTTCTTAGACTGTTATCTTCCTTCTTAGACTGTTATCTTCCTTCTTAGACTGTTATCTTCCTTCTTAGACTGATATCTTCCTTCTTAGACTGTTATCTTCCTTCTTAGACTGATATCTTCCTTCTTAGACTGTTATCTTCCTTCTTAGACTGATATCTTCCTTCTTAGACTGATATCTTCCTTCTTAGACTGTTATCTTCCTTCTTAGACTGTTATCTTCCTTCTTAGACTGTTATCTTCCTTCTTAGACTGTTATCTTCCTTCTTAGACTGATATCTTCCTTCTTAGACTGTTATCTTCCTTCTTAGACTGTTATCTTCCTTCTTAGACTGATATCTTCCTTCTTAGACTGTTATCTTCCTTCTTAGACTGTTATCTTCCTTCTTAGACTGTTATCTTCCTTCTTAGACTGTTATCTTCCTCCTTAGACTGATATCTTCCTTCTTAGACTGTTATCTTCCTTCTTAGACTGTTATCTTCCTTCTTAGACTGATATCTTCCTTCTTAGACTGTTATCTTCCTTCTTAGACTGTTATCTTCCTTCTTAGACTGTTATCTTCCTTCTTAGACTGTTATCTTCCTTCTTAGACTGATATCTTCCTTCTTAGACTGTTATCTTCCTTCTTAGACTGATATCTTCCTTCTTAGACTGTTATCTTCCTTCTTAGACTGTTATCTTCCTTCTTAGACTGTTATCTTCCTTCTTAGACTGATATCTTCCTTCTTAGACTGTTATCTTCCTTCTTATACTGTTATCTTCCTTCTTAGACTGTTATCTTCCTTCTTAGACTGTTATCTTCCTTCTTAGACTGTTATCTTCCTTCTTAGACTTATCTTCCTTCTTAGACTGTTATCTTCCTTCTTAGACTGTTATCTTCCTTCTTAGACTGTTATCTTTCTTCTTAGACTGTTATCTTCATTCTTATACTGTTATCTTCCTTATAAGACTGTTATCTTCCTTATAAGACTGTTATCTTCCTTATAAGACTGTTATCTTCCTTCTTAGACTGTTATCTTCCTTCTTAGACTGTTATCTTCCTTCTTAGACTGTTATCTTCCTTCTTAGACTGTTATCTTCCTTATAAGTCTGTTATCTTCCTTCTTAGACTGTTATCTTCCTTCTTAGACTGTTATCTTCCTTATAAGACTGTTATCTTCCTTCTTAGACCGTTATCTTCCTTATAAGACTGTTATCTTCCTTCTTAGACTGTTATCTTCCTTCTTAGACTGTTATCTTCCTTCTTAGACTGTTATCTTCCTTCTAAGACTATCTTCCTTCTTAGACTGTTATCTTCCTTCTTAGACTGTTATCTTCCTTCTTAGACTGTTATCTTCCTTATAAGACTGTTATCTTCCTTCTTAGACTGTTATCTTCCTTATAAGACTGTTATCTTCCTTCTTAGACTGTTATCTTCCTTCTTAGACTGTTATCTTCCTTATAAGACTGTTATCTTCCTTCTTAGACTGTTATCTTCCTTCTTAGACTGTTATCTTCCTTCTTAGACTGTTATCTTCCTTATAAGACTGTTATCTTCCTTATAAGACTGTTATCTTCCTTTTTAAACGGCATCTTCCTTATAAGACTGTTATCTTCCTTCTTAGACTATTATCTTCCTTCTTAGACTGTTATCTTCCTTCTTAAACGGCATCTTCCTTATAAGACTGTTATCTTCCTTCTTAGACTGTTATCTTTCTTCTTAGACTGTTATCTTCCTTATAAGTCTGTTATCTTTTTTCTTAGACTCTTATCTTCCTTCTTAGACTGTTATCTTCCTTCTTAGACTGTTATCTTCCTTCTTAGACTGTTATCTTCCTTATAAGACTGTTATCTTCCTTCTTAGACTGTTATCTTCCTTATAAGACTGTTATCTTCCTTCTTAGACTATTATCTTCCTTCTTAGACTGTTATCTTCCTTCTTAAACGGCATCTTCCTTATAAGACTGTTATCTTCCTTCTTAGACTGTTATCTTTCTTCTTAGACTGTTATCTTCCTTATAATTCTGTTATCTTCCTTCTTAGACTGTTATCTTCCTTCTTAGACTGTTATCTTCCTTCTTAGACTGTTATCTTCCTTCTTAGACTGTTATCTTCCTTATAAGACTGTTATCTTCCTTCTTAGACTGTTATCTTCCTTCTTAAACGGCATCTTCCTTATAAGACTGTTATCTTCCTTCTTAGACTGTTATCTTCCTTATAAGTCTGTTATCTTCCTTCGTAGACTGTTATCTTCCTTATAAGACTGTTATCTTCCTTATAAGACTGTTATCTTCCTTCTTAGACTGTTATCTTCCTTCTTAAACGGCATCTTCCTTATAAGACTGTTATCTTCCTTCTTAGACTGTTATCTTTCTTCTTAGACTGTTATCTTCCTTATAATTCTGTTATCTTCCTTCTTAGACTGTTATCTTCCTTCTTAGACTGTTATCTTCCTTCTTAGACTGTTATCTTCCTTCTTAGACTGTTATCTTCCTTATAAGACTGTTATCTTCCTTCTTAGACTGTTATCTTCCTTCTTAAACGGCATCTTCCTTATAAGACTGTTATCTTCCTTCTTAGACTGTTATCTTCCTTATAAGTCTGTTATCTTCCTTCGTAGACTGTTATCTTCCTTATAAGACTGTTATCTTCCCTCTAAGACTGTGTCATCTTCCTTGGTCCCAAGTCTGCACACTGCCATAACAACATACTGGAGTGAGAGATATAGGAGGAAGTGTAAAATAAACCCAGTGAGGAGCAGGGGTGTGGTGGGGACAATAAGGGAACACTGTATCAACATCCGGGGTCCCAGACTGTTCAACATCTTACCAGAGGATGTCAGAAACACGGCTGGAACCAGTGTAGAAGCCTTCAAGAGGAAACTGGACAAGTATCTTCACCAGGTGCCAGATCAACCAGGCTGGGATGGATATGTGGGGCAGCGGGCCTCCAGCAGCAACAGCCTGGTTGACCAGGCAAGCACTAGACGAGCCTGGCCCATGGCCGGGCTCAGAGAGTAGATAAATTCTCGAAACTCTTCAAAGGTATTCGTTCTAAGACTGTGTCATCTTCCTTCTAAGACTGTGTCATCTTCCTTCTAAGACTGTGTCATCTTCTAAGATTGTGTCATCTTCTAAGACTGTGTCATCTTCTAAAACTGTGTCATCTTCTAAGACAGTGTTATCTTTTTAAGCTATGTTATCTTTCTAGTGCTATTTTACCTTTAATCATTCATGAAAGCCGTCTGTTATCTTTGAAGTGCGAACTGTATATCGGATGTGAAAATTTAGATATCCGCGAATGCGGATGTGTATCAGGATGTCTTATTTTGCGGATGCGGATGTAAGCAATTGTGCGGATGTTTCACGGATTCGGATGCGGAGGCATATGCGGATATCTGTTTACTGTGAAATGCGAATGCAGATGCGGATGCGGATGTAATAAATTATGCGGATGTTATGCGGATACGGATATCTGATACGTCACTAAATTATATATATGAGTCCATATATACATTCCCTAACCTTTCATATACTTTTAAAGGGTTTCGAGAATTTTCCTACTCCCGCAACCCAGCCTTATGCCAGTTTTGTTTGATCAGCCAGACTGTTGCTGCCAGCTGCACGCTGTCCCATACATCCATCACAGCCTGGTTTATCCGGCACATTGAGGAGTTTTTGGGCCAGTTTTCTCCTGAAGACTTGTAAACTTGTCCTGACTCTCACTGATGCTAGAATTTTTTTCGTCTACTACTACTACTACTACTACTACTACTACTACTACTACTACTACTACTACTACTACTACTACTACTACTACTAGGAGTGCACGAGGAGAGACTTAAGAAATTGGAGTTCAGAAGAGAGAGAGGAAGAACTAGGAAAAACATAATTATGACATATAAAATACTTGGAAGCTAAAGAATAAGTGACGCTAAATGTGACACGAGGCTGATTTTGTATAATAAGAACATAAAGGAGGAACACTGCAGAAGGCCTACTGACCCATGCGAAGCAGGTCCATGACTGTGTGTCATGTGTAGTATAACTATTGCTTGTGCACATATTTTCCTTGTTTTATGTTGCTTCTTAATATCCACGACATTGTGAATTATGGCCAATAATTTCCGCCGCAGGAGTTGCTATGGTTGGCTTTTACACTATTATTGTCTTCTTAAATTCTGGTGGGGATATCACAAGGGTTTTCATTCAGGAAATATTTGGTACATTGTGTACAGGTGATTGTGTAGAAGCCAACTCTAACATTATAGTAATTGTGTAATATTGTGAGGTCACGGACAGTTTAGAATGTCAAGTAGACGCTTTTCCAGTGTGTGTGGCGGTGTGATAACTGATTGTAAGTGTTGATGCAGTGTGTGTCAGGGTGTCAAGGATCTTCCTTCACACTTCTGGATAACGACACATCCATCTAAGCAAACATCAGTGTTTTACTGTGACTGGAGACCCCGGATAAAGCGTGACGGTGACACTATAATGTGAGCGTTACTTGTGCAGTGTTTATTTTCCCGGATTTCTCAGAGGTTCACAGTTTTCTGTTCGCACATTGGCACACTCTCATCTTTTATATATAGTACTTATTTGTGTTAATACTTTTTTTTTTGTCACTTAGATAAGTAGGTTAAGTTACTTGATGTTTCTCTAGTTTAAACTATCATATTATAACGCAAATAACGAAGAAAAACTGGATTCTGCATTTGAAGTACAAAGTATTGGTGGTAAGAATTAAAAGGAGAGAGACGGCAGCTGGATCAAGTTGACCAACATAATTATGTTGGTGTGTGTGGTGCATATCCTGTGTGTCCTTACCACCAGTCACTGGTCAGTGATTCATACACTTATCAGCATTGTCTTCCTCTTCGTCATTATCATTATCATCTTCAGTTTCTGCTAATGTAGTCGTCAGTCTTCCCGTCGACTTCCCCTCCACCCAGGGAGGAATTTTACACTAGAAAGTAATTGATCCAAATTACTGCTATTTTTTGAGAAGCAAAAAATGCGTTCATAACACGAGGTCAACCTTTCTTCAGTATTATCTCTAAATTGATGTTGTGTGAAGACTCAGTCATCAACTACCAGATGTAGCAGTGACACTGCTGTATCTCCTTCATTCATCCTTCACCAGGTGATGGATCAGTGTTACTACACCAGGTGATGGATCAGTGTTACTACACCAGGTGATGGATCAATGTTACTACATCAGGTGATGGATCAATGTTACTACATCAGGTGATGGATCAATGTTACTACATCAGGTGATGGATCAGTGTTACTACACCAGGTGATGGATCAATGTTACTACATCAGGTGATGGATCAATGTTACTACATCAGGTGATGGATCAATGTTACTACACCAGGTGATGGATCAATGTTACTACATCAGGTGATGGATCAGTGTTACTACACCAGGTGATGGATCAATGTTACTACACCAGGTGATGGATCAATGTTACTACATCAGCTGATGGATCAATGTTACTACATCAGGTGATGGATCAATGTTACTACACCAGGTGATGGATCAGTGTTACTACACCAGGTGATGGATCAATGTTACTACATCAGGTGATGGATCAATGTTACTACATCAGGTGATGGATCAATGTTACTACACCAGGTGATGGATCAGTGTTACTACACCAGGTGATGGATCAATGTTACTACATCAGGTGATGGATCAATGTTACTGCACCAGGTGATGGATCAATGTTACTACACCAGGTGATGGATCAATGTTACTACATCAGGTGATGGATCAATGTTACTACACCAGGTGATGGATCAATGTTACTACATCAGGTGATGGATCAATGTTACTGCACCAGGTGATGGATCAATGTTACTACACCAGGTGATGGATCAATGTTACTACATCAGGTGATGGATCAATGTTACTACACCAGGTGATGGATCAATGTTACTACATCAGGTGATGGATCAATGTTACTACACCAGGTGATGGATCAATGTTACTACATCAGGTGATGGATCAATGTTACTACACCAGGTGATGGATCAATGTTACTACACCAGGTGATGGATCAATGTTACTACACCAGGTGATGGATCAATGTTACTACATCAGGTGATGGATCAATGTTACTGCACCAGGTGATGGATCAATGTTACTACACCAGGTGATGGATCAATGTTACTACACCAGGTGATGGATCAGTGTTACTACACCAGGTGATGGATCAATGTTACTACACCAGGTGATGGATCAATGTTACTACACCAGGTGATGGATCAATGTTACTACATCAGGTGATGGATCAATGTTACTACACCAGGTGATGGATCAATGTTACTACATCAGGTGATGGATCAATGTTACTACATCAGGTGATGGATCAATGTTACTACACCAGGTGATGGATCAATGTTACTACACCAGGTGATGGATCAATGTTACTACATCAGGTGATGGATCAATGTTACTACATCAGGTGATGGATCAATGTTACTACATCAGGTGATGGATCAATGTTACTACACCATGTGATGGATCAATGTTACTACACCAGGTGATGGATCAATGTTACTACATCAGGTGATGGATCAATGTTACTACATCAGGTGATGGATCAATGTTACTACATCAGGTGATGGATCAATGTTACTACACCAGGTGATGGATCAATGTTACTACACCAGGTGATGGATCAATGTTACTACATCAGGTGATGGATCAATGTTACTGCACCAGGTGATGGATCAATGTTACTACACCAGGTGATGGATCAATGTTACTACATCAGGTGATGCATCAATGTTACTACACCAGGTGATGGATCAATGTTACTACACCAGGTGATGGATCAATGTTACTACATCAGGTGATGGATCAATGTTACTACACCAGGTGATGGATCAATGTTACTACACCAGGTGATGGATCAATGTGATATCAATGTTACTACACCAGGTGATGGATCAATGTTACTACACCAGGTGATGGATCAATGTTACTACACCAGGTGATGGATCAATGTTACTACATCAGGTGATGGATCAATGTTACTACATCAGGTGATGGATCAATGTTACTACATCAGGTGATGGATCAATGTTACTACACCAGGTGATGCATCAATGTTACTACACCAGGTGATGGATCAATGTTACTACACCAGGTGATGGATCAATGTTACTACATCAGGTGATGGATCAATGTTACTGCACCAGGTGATGGATCAATGTTACTACACCAGGTGATGGATCAATGTTACTACATCAGGTAATGCATCAATGTTACTACACCAGGTGATGGATCAATGTTACTACACCAGGTGATGGATCAATGTTACTACATCAGGTGATGCATCAATGTTACTACACCAGGTGATGGATCAATGTTACTACACCAGGTGATGGATCAATGTTACTACATCAGGTGATGGATCAATGTTACTACATCAGGTGATGGATCAATGTTACTACATCAGGTGATGGATCAATGTTACTACATCAGGTGATGGATCAATGTTACTACATCAGGTGATGGATCAATGTTACTACATCAGGTGATGGATCAATGTTACTACACCAGGTGATGGATCAATGTTACTACATCAGGTGATGGATCAATGTTACTACATCAGGTGATGGATCAATGTTACTACACCAGGTGATGGATCAATGTTACTACATCAGGTGATGGATCAATGTTACTACACCAGGTGATGGATCAATGTTACTACATCAGGTGATGGATCAATGTTACTACACCAGGTGATGGATCAATGTTACTACATCAGGTGATGGATCAATGTTACTACACCAGGTGATGCATCAATGTTACTACACCAGGTGATGGATCAATGTTACTACACCAGGTGATGCATCAATGTTACTACACCAGGTGATGGATCAATGTTACTACACCAGGTGATGAATCAATGTTACTACATCAGGTGATGGATCAATGTTACTACACCAGGTGATGGATCAATGTTACTACATCAGGTGATGGATCAATGTTACTACATCAGGTGATGGATCAATGTTACTACATCAGGTGATGGATCAATGTTACTACATCAGGTGATGGATCAATGTTACTACATCAGGTGATGGATCAATGTTACTACATCAGGTGATGGATCAATGTTACTACACCAGGTGATGGATCAATGTTACTACATCAGGTGATGGATCAATGTTACTACACCAGGTGATGGATCAATGTTACTACATCAGGTGATGGATCAATGTTACTACATCAGGTGATGGATCAATGTTACTACATCAGGTGATGGATCAATGTTACTACATCAGGTGATGGATCAATGTTACTACACCAGGTGATGGATCAATGTTACTACACCAGGTGATGGATCAATGTTACTACATCAGGTGATGGATCAATGTTACTACATCAGGTGATGGATCAATGTTACTACACCAGGTGATGGATCAATGTTACTACACCAGGTGATGGATCAATGTTACTACACCAGGTGATGGATCAATGTTACTACATCAGGTGATGGATCAATGTTACTACATCAGGTGATGGATCAATGTTACTACACCAGGTGATGGATCAATGTTACTACACCAGGTGATGGATCAATGTTACTACATCAGGTGATGGATCAATGTTACTACACCAGGTGATGGATCAATGTTACTACATCAGGTGATGGATCAATGTTACTACATCAGGTGATGGATCAATGTTACTACACCAGGTGATGGATCAATGTTACTACACCAGGTGATGGATCAATGTTACTACATCAGGTGATGGATCAATGTTACTACATCAGGTGATGGATCAATGTTACTACACCAGGTGATGGATCAATGTTACTACACCAGGTGATGGATCAATGTTACTACATCAGGTGATGGATCAATGTTACTACATCAGGTGATGGATCAATGTTACTACATCAGGTGATGGATCAATGTTACTACACCAGGTGATGGATCAATGTTACTACATCAGGTGATGGATCAATGTTACTACACCAGGTGATGGATCAGTGTTACTACATCAGGTGATGGATCAATGTTACTACACCAGGTGATGGATCAATGTTACTACACGAGGTGATTGATCAATATTACTACACCAGGTGATGGATCAATGTTACTACATCAGGTGATGGATCAATGTTACTACACCAGGTGATGGATCAATGTTACTACACCAGGTGATGGATCAATGTTACTACATCAGGTGATGGATCAATGTTACTACACCAGGTGATGGATCAATGTTACTACATCAGGTGATGCATCAATGTTACTACATCAGGTGATGGATCAATGTTACTACATCAGGTGATGGATCAATGTTACTACACCAGGTGATGGATCAATGTTACTACATCAGGTGATGCATCAATGTTACTACACCAGGTGATGGATCAATGTTACTACACCAGGTGATGGATCAATGTTACTACATCAGGTGATGCATCAATGTTACTACACCAGGTGATGGATCAATGTTACTACACCAGGTGATGGATCAATGTTACTACACCAGGTGATGGATCAATGTTACTACACCAGGTGATGGATCAATGTTACTACATCAGGTGATGGATCAATGTTACTACATCAGGTGATGGATCAATGTTACTACATCAGGTGATGGATCAATGTTACTACATCAGGTGATGGATCAATGTTACTACATCAGGTGATGGATCAATGTTACTACATCAGGTGATGGATCAATGTTACTACATCAGGTGATGGATCAATGTTACTACACCAGGTGATGGATCAATGTTACTACATCAGGTGATGGATCAATTTTACTACACCAGGTGATGGATCAATGTTACTACATCAGGTGATGGATCAATGTTACTACATCAGGTGATGGATCAATGTTACTACATCAGGTGATGGATCAATGTTACTACATCAGGTGATGGATCAATGTTACTACATCAGGTTATGGATCAATGTTACTACACCAGGTGATGGATCAATGTTACTACACCAGGTGATGGATCAGTGTTACTACACCAGGTGATGGATCAATGTTACTACACCAGGTGATGGATCAGTGTTACTACACCAGGTGATGGATCAATGTTACTACACCAGGTGATGGATCAATGTTACTACACCAGGTGATGGATCAATGTTACTACATCAGGTGATGGATCAATGTTACTACACCAGGTGATGGATCAATGTTACTACACCAGGTGATGGATCAGTGTTACTACACCAGGTGATGGATCAATGTTACTACACCAGGTGATGGATCAATGTTACTACACCAGGTGATGGATCAATGTTACTACACCAGGTGATGGATCAATGTTAGTACATCAGGTGATGGATCAATGTTACTACATCAGGTGATGGATCAATGTTACTACACCAGGTGATGGATCAATGTTACTACACAAGGTGATGGATCAATGTTACTACATCAGGTGATGGATCAATGTTACTACATCAGGTGATGGATCAATGTTACTACATCAGGTGATGGATCAATGTTACTACATCAGGTGATGGATCAATGTTACTACACCAGGTGATGGATCAATGTTACTACACCAGGTGATGGATCAATGTTACTACATCAGGTGATGGATCAATGTTACTACATCAGGTGATGGATCAATGTTACTACATCAGGTGATGGATCAATGTTACTACATCAGGTGATGGATCAATGTTACTACATCAGGTGATGGATCAATGTTACTACATCAGGTGATGGATCAATGTTACTACACCAGGTGATGGATCAATGTTACTACACCAGGTGATGGATCAATGTTACTACACCAGGTGATGGATCAATGTTACTACACGAGGTGATGGATCAATGTTACTACATCAGGTGATGGATCAATGTTACTACATCAGGTGATGGATCAATGTTACTACATCAGGTGATGGATCAGTATTACTACACCAGGTGATGGATCAATGTTACTACACCAGGTGATGGATCAATGTTACTACATCAGGTGATGGATCAATGTTACTACACCAGGTGATGGATCAATGTTACTACACAAGGTGATGGATCAATGTTACTACATCAGGTGATGGATCAATGTTACTACATCAGGTGATGGATCAATGTTACTACATCAGGTGATGGATCAATGTTACTACATCAGGTGATGGATCAATGTTACTACATCAGGTGATGGATCAATGTTACTACATCAGGTGATGGATCAATATTACTACACCAGGTGATGGATCAATGTTACTACACCAGGTGATGGATCAATGTTACTACATCAGGTGATGGATCAATGTTACTACACCAGGTGATGGATCAATGTTACTACACAAGGTGATGGATCAATGTTACTACATCAGGTGATGGATCAATGTTACTACATCAGGTGATGGATCAATGTTACTACATCAGGTGATGGATCAATGTTACTACACCAGGTGATGGATCAGTGTTACTACACCAGGTGATGGATCAATGTTACTACATCAGGTGATGGATCAATGTTACTACACCAGGTGATGGATCAATGTTACTACACCAGGTGATGGATCAGTGTTACTACACCAGGGGATGGATCAATGTTACTACACCAGGTGATGGATCAATGTTACTACACCAGGTGATGGATCAATGTTACTACACCAGGTGATGGATCAATGTTACTACATCAGGTGATGGATCAATGTTACTACATCAGGTGATGGATCAATGTTACTACACCAGGTGATGGATCAATGTTACTACACCAGGTGATGGATCAATGTTACTACATCAGGTGATGGATCAATGTTACTACATCAGGTGATGGATCAATGTTACTACATCAGGTGATGGATCAATGTTACTACATCAGGTGATGGATCAATGTTACTACACCAGGTGATGGATCAATGTTACTACACCAGGTGATGGATCAATGTTACTACATCAGGTGATGGATCAATGTTACTACATCAGGTGATGGATCAATGTTACTACATCAGGTGATGGATCAATGTTACTACATCAGGTGATGGATCAATGTTACTACATCAGGTGATGGATCAATGTTACTACATCAGGTGATGGATCAATGTTACTACACCAGGTGATGGATCAATGTTACTACACCAGGTGATGGATCAATGTTACTACATCAGGTGATGGATCGATGTTACTACACCAGGTGATGGATCAATGTTACTACATCAGGTGATGGATCAATGTTACTACACCAGGTGATGGATCAATGTTACTACACCAGGTGATGGATCAATGTTACTACATCAGGTGATGGATCAATGTTACTACATCAGGTGATGGATCAATGTTACTACATCAGGTGATGGATCAATGTTACTACATCAGGTGATGGATCAATGTTACTACATCAGGTGATGGATCAATGTTACTACACCAGGTGATGGATCAATGTTACTACATCAGATGATGGATCAATGTTACTACATCAGGTGATGGATCAATGTTACTACATCAGGTGATGGATCAATGTTACTACATCAGGTGATGGATCAATGTTACTACATCAGGTGATGGATCAATGTTACTACACCAGGTGATGGATCAATGTTACTACATCAGGTGATGGATCAATGTTACTACACCAGGTGATGGATCAATGTTACTACACCAGGTGATGGATCAATGTTACTACATCAGGTGATGGATCAATGTTACTACATCAGGTGATGGATCAATGTTACTACACCAGGTGATGGATCAATGTTACTACACCAGGTGATGGATCAATGTTACTACACCAGGTGATGCATCAATGTTACTACATCAGGTGATGGATCAATGTTACTACACCAGGTGATGGATCAATGTTACTACACCAGGTGATGGATCAATGTTACTACACCAGGTAATGGATCAATGTTACTACACCAGGTGATGGATCAATGTTACTACACCAGGTGATGGATCAATGTTACTACACCTGGTGATGGATCAATGTTACTACATCAGGTGATGGATCAATGTTACTACACCAGGTGATGGATCAATGTTACTACATCAGGTGATGGATCAATGTTACTACATCAGGTGATGGATCAATGTTACTACATCAGGTGATGGATCAATGTTACTACATCAGGTGATGGATCAATGTTACTACACCAGGTGATGGATCAATGTTACTACATCAGGTGATGGATCAATGTTACTACATCAGGTGATGGATCAGTGTTACTACATCAGGTGATGGATCAATGTTACTACATCAGGTGATGGATCAATGTTACTACACCAGGTGATGGATCAATGTTACTACATCAGGTGATGGATCAGTGTTACTACACCAGGTGATGGATCAATGTTACTACACCAGGTGATGGATCAATGTTACTACACCAGGTGATGGATCAATGTTACTACACCAGGTGATGGATGAATGTTACTACATCAGGTGATGGATCAATGTTACTACACCAGGTGATGGATCAATGTTACTACATCAGGTGATGGATCAATGTTACTACATCAGGTGATGGATCAGTGATACTACACCAGGTGATGGATCAATGTTACTACACCAGGTGATGGATCAATGTTACTACACCAGATGATGGATCAATGTTACTACATCAGGTGATGGATCAATGTTACTACACCAGGTGATGGATCAATGTTACTACATCAGGTGATGGATCAATGTTACTACACCAGGTGATGGATCAATGTTACTACACCAGGTGATGGATCAATGTTTCTACACCAGGTGATGGATCAATGTTACTACATCAGGTGATGGATCAATGTTACTACACCAGGTGATGGATCAATGTTACTACATCAGGTGATGGATCAATGTTACATCAGGTTATGGATCACTGTTACACCAGGTGATGGATCAATGTTACTACATCAGGTGATGGATCAATGTTACTACATCAGGTGATGGATCAATGTTACTACATCAGGTGATGGATCAATGTTACTACATCAGGTGATGGATCAATGTTACTACACCAGGTGATGGATCAATGTTACTACATCAGGTGATGGATCAATGTTACTACATCAGGTGATGGATCAATGTTACTACATCAGGTGATGGATCAATGTTACTACATCAGGTGATGGATCAATGTTACTACATCAGGTGATGGATCAATGTTACTACATCAGGTGATGGATCAATGTTACTACATCAGGTGATGGATCAATGTTACTACAGGTGATGGATCAATGTTACTACATCAGGTGATGGATCAATGTTACTACATCAGGTGATGGATCAATGTTACTACATCAGGTGATGGATCAATGTTCTAATGTGATATCAATGTTACTACATCAGGTGATGGATCAATGTTACTACATCAGGTGATGGATCAATGTTACTACATCAGGTGATGGATCAATGTTACTACATCAGGTGATGGATCAATGTTACTACATCAGGTGATGGATCAATGTTACTACATCAGGTGATGGATCAATGTTACTACATCAGGTGATGGATCAATGTTACTACATCAGGTGATGGATCAATGTTACTACATCAGGTGATGGATCAATGTTACTACATCAGGTGATGGATCAATGTTACTACATCAGGTGATGGATCAATGTTACTACATCAGGTGATGGATCAATGTTACTACATCAGGTGATGGATCAATGTTACTACATCAGGTGATGGATCAATGTTACTACATCAGGTGATGGATCAATGTTACTACATCAGGTGATGGATCAATGTTACTACATCAGGTGATGGATCAATGTTACTACATCAGGTGATGGATCAATGTTACTACATCAGGTGATGGATCAATGTTACTACATCAGGTGATGGATCAATGTTACTACATCAGGTGATGGATCAATGTTACTACATCAGGTGATGGATCAATGTTACTACATCAGGTGATGGATCAATGTTACTACATCAGGTGATGGATCAATGTTACTACATCAGGTGATGGATCAATGTTACTACATCAGGTGATGGATCAATGTTACTACATCAGGTGATGGATCAATGTTACTACACCAGGTGATGGATCAATGTTACTACATCAGGTGATGGATCAATGTTACTACATCAGGTGATGGATCAATGTTACTACATCAGGTGATGGATCAATGTTACTACATCAGGTGATGGATCAATGTTACTACATCAGGTGATGGATCAATGTTACTACATCAGGTGATGGATCAATGTTACTACACCAGGTGATGGATCAATGTTACTACATCAGGTGATGGATCAATGTTACTACACCAGGTGATGGATCAATGTTACTACATCAGGTGATGGATCAATGTTACTACACCAGGTGATGGATCAATGTTACTACACCAGGTGATGGATCAATGTTACTACATCAGGTGATGGATCAATGTTACTACATCAGGTGATGGATCAATGTTACTACATCAGGTGATGGATCAATGTTACTACATCAGGTGATGGATCAATGTTACTACATCAGGTGATGGATCAATGTTACTACACCAGGTGATGGATCAATGTTACTACATCAGATGATGGATCAATGTTACTACATCAGGTGATGGATCAATGTTACTACATCAGGTGATGGATCAATGTTACTACATCAGGTGATGGATCAATGTTACTACATCAGGTGATGGATCAATGTTACTACACCAGGTGATGGATCAATGTTACTACATCAGGTGATGGATCAATGTTACTACACCAGGTGATGGATCAATGTTACTACACCAGGTGATGGATCAATGTTACTACATCAGGTGATGGATCAATGTTACTACATCAGGTGATGGATCAATGTTACTACACCAGGTGATGGATCAATGTTACTACACCAGGTGATGGATCAATGTTACTACACCAGGTGATGCATCAATGTTACTACATCAGGTGATGGATCAATGTTACTACACCAGGTGATGGATCAATGTTACTACACCAGGTGATGGATCAATGTTACTACACCAGGTAATGGATCAATGTTACTACACCAGGTGATGGATCAATGTTACTACACCAGGTGATGGATCAATGTTACTACACCTGGTGATGGATCAATGTTACTACATCAGGTGATGGATCAATGTTACTACACCAGGTGATGGATCAATGTTACTACATCAGGTGATGGATCAATGTTACTACATCAGGTGATGGATCAATGTTACTACATCAGGTGATGGATCAATGTTACTACATCAGGTGATGGATCAATGTTACTACACCAGGTGATGGATCAATGTTACTACATCAGGTGATGGATCAATGTTACTACATCAGGTGATGGATCAGTGTTACTACATCAGGTGATGGATCAATGTTACTACATCAGGTGATGGATCAATGTTACTACACCAGGTGATGGATCAATGTTACTACATCAGGTGATGGATCAGTGTTACTACACCAGGTGATGGATCAATGTTACTACACCAGGTGATGGATCAATGTTACTACACCAGGTGATGGATCAATGTTACTACACCAGGTGATGGATGAATGTTACTACATCAGGTGATGGATCAATGTTACTACACCAGGTGATGGATCAATGTTACTACATCAGGTGATGGATCAATGTTACTACATCAGGTGATGGATCAGTGATACTACACCAGGTGATGGATCAATGTTACTACACCAGGTGATGGATCAATGTTACTACACCAGATGATGGATCAATGTTACTACATCAGGTGATGGATCAATGTTACTACACCAGGTGATGGATCAATGTTACTACATCAGGTGATGGATCAATGTTACTACACCAGGTGATGGATCAATGTTACTACACCAGGTGATGGATCAATGTTTCTACACCAGGTGATGGATCAATGTTACTACATCAGGTGATGGATCAATGTTACTACACCAGGTGATGGATCAATGTTACTACATCAGGTGATGGATCAATGTTACATCAGGTGATGGATCACTGTTACTACACCAGGTGATGGATCAATGTTACTACATCAGGTGATGGATCAATGTTACTACATCAGGTGATGGATCAATGTTACTACATCAGGTGATGGATCAATGTTACTACATCAGGTGATGGATCAATGTTACTACACCAGGTGATGGATCAATGTTACTACACGAGGTGATGGATCAATGTTACTACATCAGGTGATGGATCAATGTTACTACACCAGGTGATGGATCAATGTTACTACACCAGGTGATGGATCAATGTTACTACATCAGGTGATGGATCAATGTTACTACATCAGGTGATGGATCAATGTTACTACATCAGGTGATGGATCAATGTTACTACACCAGGTGATAGATCAATGTTACTACATCAGGTGATGGATGAATGTTACTACATCAGGTGATGGATCAATGTTACTACACCAGTTGATGGATCAATGTTACTACACGAGGTGATGGATCAATGTTACTACATCAGGTGATGGATCAATGTTACTACATCAGGTGATGGATCAATGTTACTACACCAGGTGATGGATCAATGTTACTACATCAGGTGATGGATCAATGTTACTACATCAGGTGATGGATCAATGTTACTACACCAGGTGATGGATCAATGTTACTACACCAGGTGATGGATCAATGTTACTACATCAGGTGATGGATCAACGTTACTACATCAGGTGATGGATCAATGTTACTACACCAGGTGATGGATGAATGTTACTACATCAGGTGATGGATCAATGTTACTACATCAGGTGATGGATCAATGTTACTACATCAGGTGATGGATCAATGTTACTACATCAGGTGATGGATCAATGTTACTACACCAGGTGATGGATCAATGTTACTACATCAGGTGATGGATCAATGTTACTACATCAGGTGATGGATCAATGTTACTACACCAGGTGATGGATCAATGTTACTACATCAGGTGATGGATCAATGTTACTACATCAGGTGATGGATCAATGTTACTACATCAGGTGATGGATCAATGTTACTACATCAGGTGATGGATCAATGTTACTACACCAGGTGATGGATCAATGTTACTACATCAGGTGATGGATCAATGTTACTACATCAGGTGATGGATCAATGTTACTACACCAGGTGATGGATCAATGTTACTACATCAGGTGATGGATCAATGATACTACACCAGGTGATGGATCAATGTTACTACATCAGGTGATGGATCAATGTTACTACACGAGGTGATGGATCAATGTTACTACATCAGGTGATGGATCAATGTTACTACATCAGGTGATGGATCAATGTTACTACATCAGGTGATGGATCAATGTTACTACATCAGGTGATGGATCAATGTTACTACATCAGGTGATGGATCAATGTTACTACATCAGGTGATGGATCAATGTTACTACATCAGGTGATGGATCAATGTTACTACATCAGGTGATGGATCAATGTTACTACATCAGGTGATGGATCAATGTTACTACATCAGGTGATGGATCAATGTTACTACATCAGGTGATGGATCAGTGTTACTACATCAGGTGATGGATCAATGTTACTACATCAGGTGATGGATCAATGTTACTACATCAGGTGATGGATCAATGTTACTACATCAGGTGATGGATCAATGTTACTACACCAGGTGATGGATCAATGTTACTACATCAGGTGATGGATCAATGTTACTACATCAGGTGATGGATCAATGTTACTACATCAGGTGATGGATCAATGTTACTACACCAGGTGATGGATCAATGTTACTACATCAGGTGATGGATCAATGTTACTACACCAGGTGATGGATCAATGTTACTACATCAGGTGATGGATCAATGTTACTACATCAGGTGATGGATCAATGTTACTACATCAGGTGATGGATCAATGTTACTACATCAGGTGATGGATCAATGTTACTACATCAGGTGATGGATCAATGTTACTACATCAGGTGATGGATCAATGTTACTACATCAGGTGATGGATCAATGTTACTACATCAGGTGATGGATCAATGTTACTACACCAGGTGATGGATCAATGTTACTACATCAGGTGATGGATCAATGTTACATCAGGTGATGGATCACTGTTACTACACCAGGTGATGGATCAATGTTACTACATCAGGTGATGGATCAATGTTACTACATCAGGTGATGGATCAATGTTACTACATCAGGTGATGGATCAATGTTACTACATCAGGTGATGGATCAATGTTACTACACCAGGTGATGGATCAATGTTACTACACGAGGTGATGGATCAATGTTACTACATCAGGTGATGGATCAATGTTACTACACCAGGTGATGGATCAATGTTACTACACGAGGTGATGGATCTATGTTACTACATCAGGTGATGGATGAATGTTACTACATCAGGTGATGGATCAATGTTACTACACCAGTTGATGGATCAATGTTACTACACGAGGTGATGGATCAGTGTTACTACATCAGGTGATGGATCAATGTTACTACATCAGGTGATGGATCAATGTTACTACATCAGGTGATGGATCAATGTTACTACATCAGGTGATGGATCAATGTTACTACACCAGGTGATGGATCAATGTTACTACATCAGGTGATGGATCAATGTTACTACATCAGGTGATGGATCAATGTTACTACACCAGGTGATGGATCAATGTTACTACACCAGGTGATGGATCAATGTTACTACATCAGGTGATGGATCAATGTTACTACATCAGGTGATGGATCAATGTTACTACACCAGGTGATGGATCAATGTTACTACACCAGGTGATGGATCAATGTTACTACATCAGGTGATGGATCAATGTTACTACATCAGGTGATGGATCAATGTTACTACATCAGGTGATGGATCAATGTTACTACATCAGGTGATGGATCAATGTTACTACACCAGGTGATGGATCAATGTTACTACATCAGGTGATGGATCAATGTTACTACATCAGGTGATGGATCAATGTTACTACATCAGGTGATGGATCAATGTTACTACATCAGGTGATGGATCAATGTTACTACATCAGGTGATGGATCAATGTTACTACACCAGGTGATGGATCAATGTTACTACATCAGGTGATGGATCAATGTTACTACATCAGGTGATGGATCAATGTTACTACACCAGGTGATGGATCAATGTTACTACATCAGGTGATGGATCAATGTTACTACATCAGGTGATGGATCAATGTTACTACATCAGGTGATGGATCAATGTTACTACATCAGGTGATGGATCAATGTTACTACACCAGGTGATGGATCAATGTTACTACATCAGGTGATGGATCAATGTTACTACATCAGGTGATGGATCAATGTTACTACATCAGGTGATGGATCAATGTTACTACATCAGGTGATGGATCAATGTTACTACACCAGGTGATGGATCAATGTTACTACATCAGGTGATGGATCAATGTTACTACATCAGGTGATGGATCAATGTTACTACATCAGGTGATGGATCAATGTTACTACATCAGGTGATGGATCAATGTTACTACACCAGGTGATGGATCAATGTTACTACATCAGGTGATGGATCAATGTTACTACATCAGGTGATGGATCAATGTTACTACACCAGGTGATGGATCAATGTTACTACATCAGGTGATGGATCAATGTTACTACATCAGGTGATGGATCAATGTTACTACATCAGGTGATGGATCAATGTTACTACATCAGGTGATGGATCAATGTTACTACACCAGGTGATGGATCAATGTTACTACATCAGGTGATGGATCAATGTTACTACATCAGGTGATGGATCAATGTTACTACACCAGGTGATGGATCAATGTTACTACATCAGGTGATGGATCAATGATACTACACCAGGTGATGGATCAATGTTACTACATCAGGTGATGGATCAATGTTACTACACGAGGTGATGGATCAATGTTACTACATCAGGTGATGGATCAATGTTACTACATCAGGTGATGGATCAATGTTACTACATCAGGTGATGGATCAATGTTACTACATCAGGTGATGGATCAATGTTACTACATCAGGTGATGGATCAATGTTACTACATCAGGTGATGGATCAATGTTACTACATCAGGTGATGGATCAATGTTACTACATCAGGTGATGGATCAATGTTACTACATCAGGTGATGGATCAATGTTACTACATCAGGTGATGGATCAATGTTACTACATCAGGTGATGGATCAATGTTACTACATCAGGTGATGGATCAATGTTACTACATCAGGTGATGGATCAATGTTACTACATCAGGTGATGGATCAATGTTACTACATCAGGTGATGGATCAATGTTACTACATCAGGTGATGGATCAATGTTACTACACCAGGTGATGGATCAATGTTACTACATCAGGTGATGGATCAATGTTACTACATCAGGTGATGGATCAATGTTACTACATCAGGTGATGGATCAATGTTACTACACCAGGTGATGGATCAATGTTACTACATCAGGTGATGGATCAATGTTACTACACCAGGTGATGGATCAATGTTACTACATCAGGTGATGGATCAATGTTACTACATCAGGTGATGGATCAATGTTACTACATCAGGTGATGGATCAATGTTACTACATCAGGTGATGGATCAATGTTACTACATCAGGTGATGGATCAATGTTACTACATCAGGTGATGGATCAATGTTACTACATCAGGTGATGGATCAATGTTACTACATCAGGTGATGGATCAATGTTACTACATCAGGTGATGGATCAATGTTACTACATCAGGTGATGGATCAATGTTACTACATCAGGTGATGGATCAATGTTACTACACCAGGTGATGGATCAATGTCACCGCACCAGGTGATGGATCAATGTTACTACACCAGTTGATGGATCAATGTTACTACATCAGGTGATTGATCAATGTTACTACACCAGGTGATGGATCAATGTTACTACATCAGGTGATGGATCAATGTTACTACATCAGGTGATGGATCAATGTTACTACATCAGGTGATGGATCAATGTTACTACACGAGGTGATGGATCAGTGTTACATCAGGTGATTGATCAATGTTACTACACCAGGTGATGGATCAGTGTTACTACACCAGGTGATTGATCAATGTTACTACATCAGGTGATGGATCAATGTTACTACACCAGGTGATGGATCAATGTTACTACACCAGGTGATGGATCAATGTTACTACATCAGGTGATGGATCAATGTTACTACACCAGGTGATGGATCAATGTTACTACATCAGGTGATGGATCAATGTTACTACATCAGGTGATGGATCAATGTTACTACATCAGGTGATGGATCAATGTTACTACATCAGGTGATGGATCAATGTTACTACATCAGGTGATGGATCAATGTTACTACACCAGGTGATGGATCAATGTTACTACACCAGGTGATGGATCAATGTTACTACACCAGTTGATGGATGAATGTTACTACACCAGGTGATTGATCAATGTTACTACACCAGGTGATTGATCAATGTTACTACACCAGGTGATTGATCAATGTTACTACACCAGGTGATTGATCAATGTTACTACACCAGGTGATTGATCAATGTTACTACACCAGGTGATTGATCAATGTTACTACACCAGGTGATGGATGAGGGAAGATCACTACACCAGGAGATGGATGAGGGAATTTCACAACACCAGGTGATGGATGAAGGAAGGTCGCTACACCAGGTGATGGATGAAGGAAGGTCGCTACACCAGGTGATGGATCAATGTTACTACATCAGGTGATGGATCAATGTTACTACACCAGGTGATTGATCAATGTTACTACATCAGGTGATGGATCAGTGTTACTACATCAGGTGATTGATCAATGTTACTACACCAGGTGATTGATCAATGTTACTACATCAGGTGATGGATCAATGTTACTACACCAGGTGATGGATGAATGTCACTGCACCAGGTGATGGATGAATGTTACTACACCAGGTGATGGATGAGGGAAGATCACTACACCAGGAGATGGATGAGGGAATTTCACAACACCAGGTGATGGATGAAGGAAGGTCGCTACACCAGGTGATGGATGAAGGAAGGTCACTACACCAGGGGATGGATGAAGGAAGGTCACTACACCAGGTGATGGATGAAGGAAGGTCACTACACCAGGGGATGGATGAAGGAAGGTCACTACACCAGGTGATGGATGAAGGAAGGTCACTACACCAGGTGATGGATGAGGGAAGGTCACTACACCAGGTGATGGATGAAGGAAGGTCACTACACCAGGTGATGGATGAAGGCCACTACACCAGGTGATGGATGAAGGAAGGTCACTACACCAGGTGATAGATGAGGGAAGGTCACTACACCTGGTGATGAATGGTCACTACACCAAGTGATGGATGAAGGAAGGTCACTACACCAGGTGATGGATGAAGGAAGGTCACTACACCAGGTGATGGATGAAGGAAGGTCACTACACCAGGTGATGGATGAGGGAAGGTCACTACACCAGCTGATGGATGAAGGAAGGTCACTACTCCAGGTGATGGATGAGGGAAGGTCACTACACCAGGTGATGGATGAGGGAAGGTCACTACACCAGGTGATGGATGAAGGAATGTCACTATACCAGGTGATGGATGAGGGAAGGTCACTACACCAGGTGATGGATGAAGGAAGGTCACTATACCAGGTGATGGATGAAGGAAGGTCACTACACCAGGTGATGGATGAGGGAAGGTCACTACACCAGGTGATGGATGAGGGAAGGTCACTACACCAGGTGATGGATGAAGGAAGGTCACTACTCCAGGTGATGGATGAGGGAAGGTCACTACACCAGGTGATGGATGAAGGAAGGTCACTACACCAGGTGATGGATGAGGGAAGGTCACTACACCAGGTGATGGATGAAGGAAGGTCACTACACCAGGTGATGGATGAAGGAAGGTCACTACACCAGGTGATGGATGAGGGAAGGTCACTACACCAGGTGATGGATGAAGGAAGGTCACTATACCAGGTGATGGATGAGGGAAGGTCACTACACCAGGTGATGGATGAGGGAAGGTCACTATACCAGGTGATGGATGAAGGAAGGTCACTACACCAGGTGATGGATGAAGGAAGGTCACTACTCCAGGTGATGGATGAGGGAAGGTCACTACACCAGGTGATGGATGAAGGAAGGTCACTATACCAGGTGATGGATGAAGGAAGGTCACTACACCAGGTGATGGATGAAGGAAGGTCACTACTCCAGGTGATGGATGAGGGAAGGTCACTACACCAGGTGATGGATGAAGGAAGGTCACTACACCAGGTGATGGATGAGGGAATGTCACTACACCAGGTGATGGATGAAGGAAGGTCACTACACCAGGTGATGGATGAAGGAAGGTCACTACTCCAGGTGATGGATGAGGGAAGGTCACTACACCAGGTGATGGATGAAGGAAGGTCACTACACCAGGTGATGGATGAGGGAAGGTCACTACACCAGGTGATGGATGAAGGAAGGTCACTACACCAGGTGATGGATGAAGGAAGGTCACTACACCAGGTGATGGATGAGGGAAGGTCACTACACCAGGTGATGGATGAAGGAAGGTCACTATACCAGGTGATGGATGAGGGAAGGTCACTACACCAGGTGATGGATGAGGGAAGGTCACTACACCAGGTGATGGATGAGGGAAGGTCACTACACCAGGTGATGGATGAAGGAAGGTCACTACTCCAGGTGATGGATGAGGGAAGGTCACTACACCAGGTGATGGATGAAGGAAGGTCACTATACCAGGTGATGGATGAAGGAAGGTCACTACACCAGGTGATGGATGAAGGAAGGTCACTACTCCAGGTGATGGATGAGGGAAGGTCACTACACCAGGTGATGGATGAAGGAAGGTCACTACACCAGGTGATGGATGAAGGAAGGTCACTATACCAGGTGATGGATGAAGGAAGGTCACTACACCAGGTGATGGATGAGGGAAGGTCACTACACCAGGTGATGGATGAGGGAAGGTCACTACACCAGGTGATGGATGAAGGAAGGTCACTACTCCAGGTGATGGATGAGGGAAGGTCACTACACCAGGTGATGGATGAAGGAAGGTCACTACACCAGGTGATGGATGAGGGAAGGTCACTACACCAGGTGATGGATGAAGGAAGGTCACTACACCAGGTGATGGATGAAGGAAGGTCACTACACCAGGTGATGGATGAGGGAAGGTCACTACACCAGGTGATGGATGAAGGAAGGTCACTATACCAGGTGATGGATGAGGGAAGGTCACTACACCAGGTGATGGATGAAGGAAGGTCACTACTCCAGGTGATGGATGAGGGAAGGTCACTACACCAGGTGATGGATGAAGGAAGGTCACTACACCAGGTGATGGATGAGGGAAGGTCACAGCCAGGTGATGGATGAAGGAAGGTCACTATGCCAGGTGATGGATGAAGGAAGGTCACTACACCAGGTGATGGATGAAGGAAGGTCACTACACCAGGTGATGGATGAAGGAAGGTCACAGCCAGGTGATGGATGAAGGAAGGTCACAGCCAGGTGATGGATGAAGGAAGGTGACAGCCAGGTGATGGATGAAGGAAGGTCACAGCCAGGTGATGGATGAAGGAAGGTCACAGCCAGGTGATGGATGAAGGAAGGTGACAGCCAGGTGATGGATGAAGGAAGGTCACAGCCAGGTGAAGGCGGGTCAGGTCACACTTCCCTACAAGTCTGTGCCTTACTAATGTTAGTGTTGTTGTCGTAGTTTAAATATTAACAGTAGGAATTAAAACTATATTAGCAATAATAGAAGTAGACTCAATAATAGTAGCAGTAGTAACAGTAGTATTGATAGTAATAATGGTGCTAGTAGTAACAGTAGTAGTGATAGTAATAATGGTGCTAGTAGTAACAGTAGTAGTGATAGTAATAATGGTGCTAGTAGTAACAGTAGTATTGATAGTAACAATGGTGCTAGTAGTGCTAGTAGTGATAGTAACAATGGTGCTAGTAGTAACAGTAGTATTGATAGTAACAATGGTGCTAGTAGTAACAGTAGTATTGATAGTAACAATGGTGCTAGTAGTGCTAGTAGTGATAGTAACAATGGTGCTAGTAGTAACAGTAGTATTGATAGTAACAATGGTGCTAGTAGTAACAGTAGTATTGATAGTAACAATGGTGCTAGTAGTGCTAGTAGTGATAGTAACAATGGTGCTAGTAGTAACAGTAGTATTGATAGTAACAATGGTGCTAGTAGTAACAGTAGTATTGATAGTAACAATGGTGCTAGTAGTAACAGTAGTATTGATAGTAACAATGGTGCTAGTAGTAACAGTAGTATTGATAGTAACAATGGTGCTAGTAGTAACAGTAGTAGTGATAGTAACAATGGTGCTAGTAGTAACAGTAGTAGTGATAGTAACAATGGTGCTAGTAGTAACAGTAGTATTGATAGTAACAATGGTGCTAGTAGTAACAGCAGTATTGATAGTAATAATGGTGCTAGTAGTAACAGTAGTATTGATAGTAACAATGGTGCTAGTAGTAACAGCAGTATTGATAGTAATAATGGTGCTAGTAGTAACAGTAGTAGTGATAGTAATAATGGTGCTAGTAGTAACAGTAGTATTGATAGTAACAATGGTGCTAGTAGTAACAGTAGTAGTGATAGTAATAATGGTGCTAGTAGTAACAGTAGTATTGATAGTAATAATGGTGCTAGTAGTAACAGTAGTAGTGATAGTAATAATGGTGCTAGTAGTAACAGTAGTATTGATAGTAACAATGGTGCTAGTAGTAACAGTAGTATTGATAGTAACAATGGTGCTAGTAGTAACAGCAGTATTGATAGTAATAATGGTGCTAGTAGTAACAGCAGTATTGATAGTAATAATGGTGCTAGTAGTAACAGTAGTATTGATAGTAACAATGGTGCTAGTAGTAACAGTAGTATTGATAGTAATAATGGTGCTAGTAGTAACAGCAGTATTGATAGTAATAATGGTGCTAGTAGTAACAGCAGTATTGATAGTAATAATGGTGCTAGTAGTAACAGTAGTATTGATAGTAACAATGGTGCTAGTAGTAACAGTAGTATTGATAGTAATAATGGTGCTAGTAGTAACAGTAGTATTGATAGTAACAATGGTGCTAGTAGTAACAGTAGTATTGATAGTAACAATGGTGCTAGTAGTAACAGCAGTATTGATAGTAATAATGGTGCTAGTAGTAACAGCAGTATTGATAGTAATAATGGTGCTAGTAGTAACAGTAGTATTGATAGTAACAATGGTGCTAGTAGTAACAGCAGTATTGATAGTAATAATGGTGCTAGTAGTAACAGCAGTATTGATAGTAATAATGGTGCTAGTAGTAACAGTAGTATTGATAGTAATAATGGTGCTAGTAGTAACAGTAGTATTGATAGTAACAATGGTGCTAGTAGTAACAGTAGTATTGATAGTAATAATGGTGCTAGTAGTAACAGCAGTATTGATAGTAACAATGGTGCTAGTAGTAACAGTAGTATTGATAGTAATAATGGTGCTAGTAGTAACAGCAGTATTGATAGTAACAATGGTGCTAGTAGTAACAGCAGTATTGATAGTAATAATGGTGCTAGTAGTAACAGTAGTAGTGATAGTAACAATGGTGCTAGTAGTAACAGTAGTATTGATAGTAATAATGGTGCTAGTAGTAACAGCAGTATTGATAGTAACAATGGTGCTAGTAGTAACAGTAGTATTGATAGTAACAATGGTGCTAGTAGTAACAGTAGTATTGATAGTAACAATGGTGCTAGTAGTAACAGCAGTATTGATAGTAATAATGGTGCTAGTAGTAACAGCAGTATTGATAGTAATAATGGTGCTAGTAGTAACAGTAGTATTGATAGTAACAATGGTGCTAGTAGTAACAGTAGTATTGATAGTAACAATGGTGCTAGTAGTAACAGCAGTATTGATAGTAATAATGGTGCTAGTAGTAACAGTAGTATTGATAGTAACAATGGTGCTAGTAGTAACAGTAGTATTGATAGTAACAATGGTGCTAGTAGTAACAGCAGTATTGATAGTAATAATGGTGCTAGTAGTAACAGTAGTATTGATAGTAACAATGGTGCTAGTAGTAACAGTAGTATTGATAGTAACAATGGTGCTAGTAGTAACAGCAGTATTGATAGTAATAATGGTGCTAGTAGTAACAGCAGTATTGATAGTAACAATGGTGCTAGTAGTAACAGTAGTATTGATAGTAACAATGGTGCTAGTAGTAACAGTAGTATTGATAGTAACAATGGTGCTAGTAGTAACAGCAGTATTGATAGTAATAATGGTGCTAGTAGTAACAGTAGTATTGATAGTAACAATGGTGCTAGTAGTAACAGCAGTATTGATAGTAATAATGGTGCTAGTAGTAACAGCAGTATTGATAGTAATAATGGTGCTAGTAGTAACAGTAGTATTGATAGTAATAATGGTGCTAGTAGTAACAGTAGTATTGATAGTAACAATGGTGCTAGTAGTAACAGCAGTATTGATAGTAATAATGGTGCTAGTAGTAACAGCAGTATTGATAGTAATAATGGTGCTAGTAGTAACAGTAGTATTGATAGTAATAATGGTGCTAGTAGTAACAGTAGTATTGATAGTAACAATGGTGCTAGTAGTAACAGCAGTATTGATAGTAATAATGGTGCTAGTAGTAACAGTAGTATTGATAGTAACAATGGTGCTAGTAGTAACAGCAGTATTGATAGTAATAATGGTGCTAGTAGTAACAGCAGTATTGATAGTAATAATGGTGCTAGTAGTAACAGTAGTATTGATAGTAACAATGGTGCTAGTAGTAACAGCAGTATTGATAGTAATAATGGTGCTAGTAGTAACAGCAGTATTGATAGTAATAATGGTGCTAGTAGTAACAGCAGTATTGATAGTAACAATGGTGCTAGTAGTAACAGCAGTATTGATAGTAATAATGGTGCTAGTAGTAACAGCAGTATTGATAGTAATAATGGTGCTAGTAGTAACAGCAGTATTGATAGTAACAATGGTGCTAGTAGTAACAGCAGTATTGATAGTAATAATGGTGCTAGTAGTAACAGCAGTATTGATAGTAATAATGGTGCTAGTAGTAACAGCAGTATTGATAGTAATAATGGTGCTAGTAGTAACAGCAGTATTGATAGTAATAATGGTGCTAGTAGTAACAGCAGTATTGATAGTAATAATGGTGCTAGTAGTAACAGTAGTATTGATAGTAATAATGGTGCTAGTAGTAACAGCAGTATTGATAGTAATAATGGTGCTAGTAGTAACAGCAGTATTGATAGTAATAATGGTGCTAGTAGTAACAGTAGTATTGATAGTAACAATGGTGCTAGTAGTAACAGCAGTATTGATAGTAACAATGGTGCTAGTAGTAACAGCAGTATTGATAGTAACAATGGTGCTAGTAGTAACAGCAGTATTGATAGTAACAATGGTGCTAGTAGTAACAGTAGTATTGATAGTAACAATGGTGCTAGTAGTACAGCACAGTTTTAAGAGCTAACCTTAGCTCTTATTGATAGTAACAGTAGTGCTAGTAGTGATAGTAACAATGGTGGTAGTAGTGATTGTATTGATAGTAACAATGGTGCTAGTAGTGATAGTATTGATAGTAACAATGGTGGTAGTAGTAACAGCAGTATTGATAGTAACAATGGTGCTAGTAGTGATAGTATTGATAGTAACAATGGTGGTAGTAGTAACAGCAGTAACTTATTACCTGCATAAAAGGATTTACCAAGAAATTTTTAACTGTCTTCACGAGGGAACTAGCCAGGTTCCTTACGTCAGTTTCTGACCAACCAGGCTGTGGTTGGTATGTTGCACTGCATGCTGTGGCTCGGGCTTTGATCCACCGGAACAGCAAAATCTGCACAACCCATGACTGATTTATACATGTATTAGAAAATGTAAACGAACATGTACTGTACTTGTACATCACAAAGGTATTTGACAAGTGCGGTCATGGGGTGACTACGCACATAATAGTGATAGTTATAACCGGGAAAGTAGGCAAATTGATATTCAACTTTATGATAGAGTGGTAGCAGACAGAGCGAAATCCAGCAACTAAAGAACTATCCTAAGGCACAGTTCTGGAGCCTCCACTGTTTATCCTCATACCAGACAGAAATTAAAACATTCGCCACAGTTTCTTATCTTCATTTGAGGATATCAAAATAGACATGAAAATCACCCCAGTAGAAGACACAGAAAGATTGCAGGGTGTAGAATGACAGGACGTTGATTGGTGACAAGTTCCAGCTGCTTAGACGAGCAAAGAATCAAGAACTCGAAAGGGACACTGTACTGAAAATAGTGGATCACCAAATAGAACTAATTGAACGAATGAAGAACCTGGGAGTAATAATGTCAACTGGGATGTCTTTCACAGAATGGAATGAGTCAGATGTCACACATTGACGGTGACACAACCAGTTGTGAATATGGAATGTGAAGAATGAACTTAAAATGATTCTGTTGGCTTCATTGTTATTATTTGTGTAATATGAGAGTGAACTGGTGACGACAGTTGCTCTGCTTCCTGAAGGTGACTACACGGTAAATGACATGATGTTACAAGCAGAATGTTGAAAGTGTTGAATAATAATCAAACAGTCCGTTCAGTTACACCAGACAGTCACTTGTTGCATGTAACGAACAGGTGTAGTGTCTGATATGTGGAAGATGGCTAATGTAATTCCTATTTTTAAAACAGGGGACAAGTCGTTACCGTCAAATTACCGCCCAATAAGCCTGACCTCAATTGTAGGCAAATTATTAGAGTCAATTATAGCTGAGATTATAAGAAGCCATCTCGATAACATAGCTTGATTAATGATACTCAGCATGGATTCACAAGAGGCCGGTCTTGTCTAACTAATTTATTAACTTTCTTCAGTAAAGCTTATGAGGCTGTTGACCACGATAAAGAATTTGATATTATTTACTTAGATTTTAGTAAGGCTTTTGATAGAGTTCCGCACCATAGACTGTTAAAGAAAGTGGCAGCTCATGGCATTGGGGGAAAAGTGCTCTCGTGGATCGAGTCATGGCTCACTGACAGGAAGCAGAGAGTGTCCATAAATGGGGTTAAATCCGAGTGGGGATCTGTAACAAGTGGCGTTCCACAGGGATCAGTCTTGGGCCCGTTGTTGTTTATAATATATATCAATGATCTTGATGAGGGAATTACTAGTGATATGAGCAAATTCGCCGATGACATAAAGATAGGTAGGATAATTGATTCAAACGTAGATGTTAAAGAACTTCAGGAGGATTTAAACAAACTCTATTCTTGGTCAGAAAAGTGGCAGATGCAGTTCAATGTAGATAAATGCAAGGTTCTGAAGCTTGGGAGTGCCCATAACCCTAGTACTTATAAGTTAAATGATGTAGAACTTAGCCATACAGATTGCGAAAAGGACTTGGGGGTTATGGTGAGTAGCAACCTTAAACCAAGACAGCAATGCCTAAGCGTACGTAATAAGGCAAATAGATTACTGGGATTTATATCAAGAAGTGTAAGCAACAGAAGTCCAGAGGTCATACTGCAGCTTTATACATCATTAGTAAGGCCTCACCTAGATTATGCAGCTCAGTTCTGGTCTCCATATTACTGAATGGACATAAATTCGTTAGAAAACATTCAGCGTAGGATGGCTAAATTAATACATAGCATTAGAAATCTTCCTTATGAAGAAAGATTGAAGACTCTTAAGTTACATTCACTTGTTAGACGAAGAATGAGGGGAGACCTGATCGAAGTGTATAAGTGGAAGATAGGTATTAATAAAGGGGATATTAATAAGGTCTTGAGGATGTCTCTCCAAGAGAGAACCCGCAGTAATGGATTTAAATTAGATAAGTTTAGATTTAGAAAGGACATAGGAAAGTATTGGTTTGGAAATAGGGTAGTTGATGAGTGGAACAGTCTCCCTAGTTGGGTTATTGAGGCTGGGACTTTGAGTAGTTTCAAATCTAGGTTGGATAAGTACATGAGTGGGAGGGGTTGGATTTGAGAGGGACTTGCACATCAGAGCTTATTTCTTGGGTGGCATTGAAAATTGGGTTGGGCAAATGTTTTGTTAGTGGGATGAATTGTAAAGGACCTGCCTAGTATGGGCCAACAGGCCTCCTGCAGTGTTCCTCCTTTCTTATGTTCTTATGTCATATTCAGTTACACCAGACAAGTGACTTGTCATATTCAGTTACACCAGACAGTGACTGTCATATTCAGTTACACCAGACAGTGACTGTCATATTCAGTTACACCAGACAGTGACTGTCATATTCAGTTACACCAGACAGTGACTGTCATATTCAGTTACACCAGACAGTGACTGTCATATTCAGTTACACCAGACAGTGACTGTCATATTCAGTTACACCAGGCAAGTGACTGTCATATTCAGTTACACCAGACAGTGACTGTCATATTCAGTTACACCAGACAGTGACTGTCATATTCAATTACACCAGACAGTGACTGTCATATTCAGTTACACCAGACAAGTGACTGTCATATTCAGTTACACCAGACAGTGACTGTCATATTCAGTTACACCAGACAGTGACTGTCATATTCAGTTACACCAGACAGTGACTGTCATATTCAGTTACACCAGACAAGTGACTGTCATATTCAGTTACACCAGACAGTGACTGTCATATTCAGTTACACCAGACAAGTGACTGTCATATTCAGTTACACCAGACAGTGACTGTCATATTCAGTTACACCAGACAAGTGACTGTCATATTCAGTTACACCAGACAGTGACTGTCATATTCAGTTACACCAGACAAGTGACTGTCATATTCAGTTACACCAGACAGTGACTGTCATATTCAGTTACACAAGACAAGTGACTGTCATATTCAGTTACACCAGACAGTGACTGTCATATTCAGTTACACCAGACAGTGACTGTCATATTCAGTTACACCAGACAGTGACTGTCATATTCAGTTACACCAGACAGTGACTGTCATATTCAGTTACACCAGACAGTGACTGTCATATTCAGTTACACCAGACAGTGACTGTCATATTCAGTTACACCAGACAGTGACTGTCATATTCAGTTACACCAGACAGTGACTGTCATATTCAGTTACACCAGACAGTGACTGTCATATTCAGTTACACCAGACAGTGACTGTCATATTCAGTTACACCAGACAGTGACTGTCATATTCAGTTACACCAGACAGTGACTGTCATATTCAGTTACACCAGACAGTGACTGTCATATTCAGTTACACCAGACAGTGACTGTCATATTCAGTTACACCAGACAGTGACTGTCATATTCAGTTACACCAGACAAGTGACTGTCATATTCAGTTACACCAGACGGTGACTGTCATATTCAGTTACACCAGACAGTGACTGTCATATTCAGACACGCAGACAGTGACTGTCATATTCAGTTACACCAGACAAGTGACTGTCATATTCAGTTACACCAGACAAGTGACTGTCATATTCAGTTACACCAGACAAGTGACTGTCATATTCAGTTACACCAGACAGTGACTGTCATATTCAGTTACACCAGACAGTGACTGTCATATTCAGTTACACCAGACAGTGACTGTCATATTCAGTTACACCAGACAGTGACTGTCATATTCAGTTACACCAGACAGTGACTGTCATATTCAGTTACACCAGACAGTGACTGTCATATTCAGTTACACCAGACAGTGACTGTCATATTCAGTTACACCAGACAGTGACTGTCATATTCAGTTACACCAGACAAGTGACTGTCATATTCAGTTACACCAGACAGTGACTGTCATATTCAGTTACACCAGACAAGTGACTGTCATATTCAGTTACACCAGACAGTGACTGTCATATTCAGTTACACCAGACAGTGACTGTCATATTCAGTTACACCAGACAGTGACTGTCATATTCCAGTTACACCAGACAGTGACTGTCATATTCAGTTACACCAGACAGTGACTGTCATATTCAGTTACACCAGACAAGTGACTGTCATATTCAGTTACACCAGACAGTGACTGTCATATTCAGTTACACCAGACAAGTGACTGTCATATTCAGTTACACCAGACAGTGACTGTCATATTCAGTTACACCAGACAGTGACTGTCATATTCAGTTACACCAGACAGTGACTGTCATGTTCAGTTACACTAGACAGTGACTGTCATATTCAGTTACACCAGACAGTGACTGTCATGTTCAGTTACACCAGACAGTGACTGTCATATTCAGTTACACCAGACAAGTGACTGTCATATTCAGTTACACCAGACAGTGACTGTCATATTCAGTTACACCAGACAGTGACTGTCATATTCAGTTACACCAGACAGTGACTGTCATATTCAGTTACACCAGACAAGTGACTGTCATATTCAGTTACACCAGACAGTGACTGTCATATTCAGGTACACCAGACAAGTGACTGTCATATTCAGTTACACCAGACAGTGACTGTCATATTCAGTTACACCAGACAGTGACTGTCATGTTCAGTTACACTAGACAGTGACTGTCATATTCAGTTACACCAGACAGTGACTGTCATGTTCAGTTACACCAGACAGTGACTGTCATATTCAGTTACACCAGACAGTGACTGTCATGTTCAGTTACACCAGACAGTGACTGTCATATTCAGTTACACCAGACAGTGACTGTCATATTCAGTTACACCAGACAGTGACTGTCATATTCAGTTACACCAGACAGTGACTGTCATATTCTGTTACCAGACGTGACTGCTATTCAGTTACACCAGACAGTGACTGTCATATTCAGTTACACCAGACAGTGACTGTCATATTCAGTTACACCAGACAAGTGACTGTCATATTCAGTTACACCAGACAGGTGACTGTCATATTCAGTTACACCAGACAGGGACTGTCATATTCAGTTACACCAGACAGTGACTGTCATATTCAGTTACACCAGACAGTGACTGTCATATTCAGTTACACCAGACAGTGACTGTCATATTCAGTTACACCAGACAGTGACATCATATTCAGTTACACCAGACAGTGACTGTCATATTCAGTTACACCAGACAGTGACTGTCATATTCAGTTACACCAGACAATTGACTGTCATATTCAGTTACACCAGACAGTGACTGTCATATTCAGTTACACCAGACAGTGACTGTCATATTCAGTTACACCAGACAGTGACTGTCATATTCAGTTACACCAGACAAGTGACTGTCATATTCAGTTACACCAGACAGTGACTGTCATATTCAGTTACACAAGACAGTGACTGTCATATTCAGTTACACCAGACAGTGACTGTCATATTCAGTTACACCAGACAGTGACTGTCATATTCAGTTACACCAGACAGTGACTGTCATATTCAGTTACACCAGACGTGACTGTCATATTCAGTTACACCAGACAGTGACTGTCATATTCAGTTACACCAGACAAGTGACTGTCATATTCAGTTACACCAGACGTGACTGTCATATTCAGTTACACCAGACAGTGACTGGTCATATTCAGTTACACCAGACAGTGACTGTCATATTCAGTTACACCAGACAGTGACTGTCATATTCAGTTACACCAGACAAGTGACTGTCATATTCAGTTACACCAGACAGTGACTGTCATATTCAGTTACACCAGACAGTGACTGTCATATCAGTTACGCAGACAGACGTCATTATTCAGTTACACCAGACAAGTGACTGTCATATTCAGTTACACCAGACAGTGACTGTCATATTCAGTTACACCAGACAGTGACTATCATATTCAGTTACACCAGACAGTGACTGTCATATTCAGTTACACCAGACAGTGACTGTCATATTCAGTTACACCAGACAGTGACTGTCATATTCAGTTACACAAGACAGTGACTGTCATATTCAGTTACACCAGACAGTGACTGGCAGATTCAGTTACACCAGACAGTGACTGTCATATTCCAGTTACACCAGACAAGTGACTGTCATATTCAGTTACACCAGACAGTGACTGTCATATTCAGTTACACCAGACAGTGACTGTCATATTCAGTTACACCAGACAGTGACTGTCATATTCAGGTACACCAGACAGTGATGTCATGTTCAGTTACACCAGACAGTGACTGTCATATTCAGTTACACCAGACAGTGACTGTCATAGTTCAGTTACACCAGTCCAGTGACGTTCATATTCAGTTACACCAGACAGTGACTGTCATATTCAGTTACACCAGACAGTGACTGTCATATTCAGTTACACCAGACAGTGACTGTCATGTTCAGTTACACCAGACAGTGACTGTCATATTCAGTTACACCAGACAGTGACTGTCATATTCAGTTACACCAGACAGTGACTGTCATATTCAGTTACACCAGACAGGTGCGGTCATATTCAGTTACACCAGACAGTGACTGTCATATTCAGTTACACCAGACAGTGACTGTCATATTCAGTTACACCAGACAGTGACTGTCATATTCAGTTACACCAGACAGTGACTGTCATATTCAGTTACACCAGACAGTGACTGTCATATTCAGTTACACCAGACAGTGACTGTCATATTCAGTTACACCAGACAGTGACTGTCATATTCAGTTACACCAGACAGTGACTGTCATATTCAGTTACACCAGACAGTGACTGTCATATTCAGTTACACCAGACAGTGACTGTCATATTCAGTTACACCAGACAGTGACTGTCATATTCAGTTACACCAGACAGTGACTGTCATATTCAGTTACACCAGACAGTGACTGTCATATTCAGTTACACCAGACAGTGACTGTCATATTCAGTTACACCAGACAGTGACTGTCATATTCAGTTACACCAGACAGTGACTGTCATATTCAGTTACACCAGACAGTGACTGTCATATTCAGTTACACCAGACAGTGACTGTCATATTCAGTTACACCAGACAGTGACTGTCATATTCAGTTACACCAGACAGTGACTGTCATATTCAGTTACACCAGACAGTGACTGTCATATTCAGTTACACCAGACAGTGACTGTCATATTCAGTTACACCAGACAGTGACTGTCATATTCAGTTACACCAGACAGTGACTGTCATATTCAGTTACACCAGACAGTGACTGTCATATTCAGTTACACCAGACAGTGACTGTCATATTCAGTTACACCAGACAGTGACTGTCATATTCAGTTACACCAGACAGTGACTGTCATATTCAGTTACACCAGACAGTGACTGTCATATTCAGTTACACCAGACAGTGACTGTCATATTCAGTTACACCAGACAGTGACTGTCATATTCAGTTACACCAGACAGTGACTGTCATATTCAGTTACACCAGACAGTGACTGTCATATTCAGTTACACCAGACAGTGACTGTCATATTCAGTTACACCAGACAGTGACTGTCATATTCAGTTACACCAGACAGTGACTGTCATATTCAGTTACACCAGACAGTGACTGTCATATTCAGTTACACCAGACAGTGACTGTCATATTCAGTTACACCAGACAGTGACTGTCATATTCAGTTACACCAGACAGTGACTGTCATATTCAGTTACACCAGACAGTGACTGTCATATTCAGTTACACCAGACAGTGACTGTCATATTCAGTTACACCAGACAGTGACTGTCATATTCAGTTACACCAGACAGTGACTGTCATATTCAGTTACACCAGACAGTGACTGTCATATTCAGTTACACCAGACAGTGACTGTCATATTCAGTTACACCAGACAGTGACTGTCATATTCAGTTACACCAGACAGTGACTGTCATATTCAGTTACACCAGACAGTGACTGTCATATTCAGTTACACCAGACAGTGACTGTCATATTCAGTTCACCAGACAGTGACTGTCATATTCAGTTACACCAGACAGTGACTGTCATATTCAGTTACACCAGACAGTGACTGTCATATTCAGTTACACCAGACAGTGACTGTCATATTCAGTTACACCAGACAGTGACTGTCATATTCAGTTACACCAGACAGTGACTGTCATATTCAGTTACACCAGACAGTGACTGTCATATTCAGTTACACCAGACACTGACGGTCATATTCAGTTACACCAGACAGTGACACCAGACAGTGACTGTCATATTCAGTTACACCAGACAGTGACTGTCATATTCAGTTACACCAGACAGTGACTGTCATATTCAGTTACACCAGACAGTGACTGTCATATTCAGTTACACCAGACAGTGACTGTCATATTCAGTTACACCAGACAGTGACTGTCATATTCAGTTACACCAGACAGTGACTGTCATATTCAGTTACACCAGACAGTGACTGTCATATTCAGTTACACCAGACAGTGACTGTCATATTCAGTTACACCAGACAGTGACTGTCATATTCAGTTACACCAGACAGTGACTGTCATATTCAGTTACACCAGACAGTGACTGTCATATTCAGTTACACCAGACAGTGACTGTCATATTCAGTTACACCAGACAGTGACTGTCATATTCAGTTACACCAGACAGTGACTGTCATATTCAGTTACACCAGACAGTGACTGTCATATTCAGTTACACCAGACAGTGACTGTCATATTCAGTTACACCAGACAGTGACTGTCATATTCAGTTACACCAGACAGTGACTGTCATATTCAGTTACACCAGACAGTGACTGTCATATTCAGTTACACCAGACAGTGACTGTC
The DNA here is from genome assembly GCF_038502225.1 of Cherax quadricarinatus. NCBI lineage: Eukaryota > Metazoa > Arthropoda > Malacostraca > Decapoda > Parastacidae > Cherax > Cherax quadricarinatus. The sequence continues at coordinate 22,587,464 of NC_091345.1, forward strand.
ATATTCAGTTACACCAGACAGTGACTGTCATATTCAGTTACACCAGACAGTGACTGTCATATTCAGTTACACCAGACAGTGACTGTCATATTCAGTTACACCAGACAGTGACTGTCATATTCAGTTACACCAGACAGTGACTGTCATATTCAGTTACACCAGACAGTGACTGTCATATTCAGTTACACCAGACAGTGACTGTCTATTCAGTTACACCAGACAGTGACTGTCATATTCAGTTACACCAGACAGTGACTGTCATATTCAGTTACAGACAGTGACTGTCATAGTTACAGAGTGACTGTCATATTCAGTTACACCAGACAGTGACTGTCATATCAGTACACCAGACAGTGACTGTCATATTCAGTTACACCAGACAGTGACTGTCATATTCAGTTACACCAGACAGTGACTGTCATATTCAGTTACACCAGACAGTGACTGTCATATTCAGTTACACCAGACAGTGACTGTCATATTCAGTTACACCAGACAGTGACTGTCATGTTCAGTTACACCAGACAGTGACTGTCATATTCAGTTACACCAGACAGTGACTGTCATATTCAGTTACACCAGACAGTGACTGTCATATTCAGTTACACCAGACAGTGACTGTCATATTCAGTTACACACAGACAGTGACTGTCATGTTCAGTTACACCAGACAGTGACTGTCATATTCAGTTACACCAGACAGTGACTGTCATATTCAGTTACACCAGACAGTGACTGTCATATTCAGTTACACCAGACAGTGACTGTCATATTCAGTTACACCAGACAGTGACTGTCATATTCAGTTACACCAGACAGTGACTGTCATATTCAGTTACACCAGACAGTGACTGTCATATTCAGTTACACCAGACAGTGACTGTCATATTCAGTTACACCAGACAGTGACTGTCATATTCAGTTACACCAGACAGTGACTGTCATATTCAGTTACACCAGACAGTGACTGTCATATTCAGTTACACCAGACAGTGACTGTCATATTCAGTTACACCAGACAGTGACTGTCATATTCAGTTACACCAGACAGTGACTGTCATATTCAGTTACACCAGACAGTGACTGTCATATTCAGTTACACCAGACAGTGACTGTCATATTCAGTTACACCAGACAGTGACTGTCATATTCAGTTACACCAGACAGTGACTGTCATATTCAGTTACACCAGACAGTGACTGTCATATTCAGTTACACCAGACAGTGACTGTCATATTCAGTTACACCAGACAGTGACTGTCATATTCAGTTACACCAGACAGTGACTGTCATATTCAGTTACACCAGACAGTGACTGTCATATTCAGTTACACCAGACAGTGACTGTCATATTCAGTTACACCAGACAGTGACTGTCATATTCAGTTACACCAGACAGTGACTGTCATATTCAGTTACACCAGACAGTGACTGTCATATTCAGTTACACCAGACAGTGACTGTCATATTCAGTTACACCAGACAGTGACTGTCATATTCAGTTACACCAGACAGTGACTGTCATATTCAGTTACACCAGACAGTGACTGTCATATTCAGTTACACCAGACAGTGACTGTCATATTCAGTTACACCAGACAGTGACTGTCATATTCAGTTACACCAGACAGTGACTGTCATATTCAGTTACACCAGACAGTGACTGTCATATTCAGTTACACCAGACAGTGACTGTCATATTCAGTTACACCAGACAGTGACTGTCATATTCAGTTACACCAGACAGTGACTGTCATATTCAGTTACACCAGACAGTGACTGTCATATTCAGTTACACCAGACAGTGACTGTCATATTCAGTTACACCAGACAGTGACTGTCATATTCAGTTACACCAGACAGTGACTGTCATATTCAGTTACACCAGACAGTGACTGTCATATTCAGTTACACCAGACAGTGACTGTCATATTCAGTTACACCAGACAGTGACTGTCATGTTCAGTTACACTGTCCAGACAGACAGTGACTGTCATATTCAGTTACACCAGACAGTGACTGTCATATTCAGTTACACCAGACAGTGACTGTCATATTCAGTTACACCAGACAGTGACTGTCATATTCAGTTACACCAGACAAGTGACTGTCATATTCAGTTACACCAGACAGTGACTGTCATATTCAGTTACACCAGACAGTGACTGTCATATTCAGTTACACCAGACAGTGACTGTCATATTCAGTTACACCAGACAGTGACTGTCATATTCAGTTACACCAGACAGTGACTGTCATATTCAGTTACACCAGACAGTGACTGTCATATTCAGTTACACCAGACAGTGACTGTCATATTCAGTTACACCAGACAGTGACTGTCATATTCAGTTACACCAGACAAGTGACTGTCATATTCAGTTACACCAGACAGTGACTGTCATATTCAGTTACACCAGACAAGTGACTGTCATATTCAGTTACACCAGACAGTGACTGTCATATTCAGTTACACCAGACAAGTGACTGTCATATTCAGTTACACCAGACAGTCACTTGTTGCATGCAACATGTCATTGTCACATCAAGCAACATGAACAACATTACCTCCTCCTGATGTCCTTGATGTCTTACTGTGTCCAGTGTCTGCATGACGTCACAACCAGTACATCTCTCAAGAGATGCATGACGTCACAACCAGCACATCTCTCAAGAGATGCATGACGTCACAACCAGCACATCTCTCAAGAGATGCATGACGTCACAACCAGCACATCTCTCAAGAGATGCATGACGTCACAACCAGCACATCTCTCAAGAGATGCATGACGTCACAACCAGTACATCTCTCAAGAGATGCATGACGTCACAACCAGTACATCTCTCAAGAGATGCATGACGTCACAACCAGCACATCTCTCAAGAGATGCATGACGTCACAACCAGCACATCTCTCAAGAGATGCATGACGTCACAACCGGCACATCTCTCAAGAGATGCATGACGTCACAACCAGTACATCTCTCAAGAGATGCATGACGTCACAACCAGCACATCTCTCAAGAGATGCATGACGTCACAACCAGCACATCTCTCAAGAGATGCATGACGTCACAACCAGTACATCTCTCAAGAGATGCATGACGTCACAACCAGCACATCTCTCAAGAGATGCATGACGTCACAACCAGTACATCTCTCAAGAGATGCATGACGTCACAACCAACACATCTCTCAAGAGATGCATGACGTCACAACCAACACATCTCTCAAGAGATGCATGACGTCACAACCAGCACATCTCTCAAGAGATGCATGACGTCACAACCAGTACATCTCTCAAGAGATGCATGACGTCACAACCAACACATCTCTCAAGAGATGCATGACGTCACAACCAACACATCTCTCAAGAGATGCATGACGTCACAACCAGCACATCTCTCAAGAGATGCATGACGTCACAACCGGCACATCTCTCAAGAGATGCATGACGTCACAACCAGCACATCTCTCAAGAGATGCATGACGTCACAACCGGCACATCTCTCAAGAGATGCATGACGTCACAACCGGCACATCTCTCAAGAGATGCATGACGTCACAACCAGCACATCTCTCAAGAGATGCATGACGTCACAACCGGCACATCTCTCAAGAGATGCATGACGTCACAACCGGCACATCTCTCAAGAGATGCATGACGTCACAACCGGCACATCTCTCAAGAGATGCATGACGTCACAACCAGCACATCTCTCAAGAGATGCATGACGTCACAACCGGCACATCTCTCAAGAGATGCATGACGTCACAACCAGCACATCTCTCAAGAGATGCATGACGTCACAACCAGCACATCTCTCAAGAGATGCATGACGTCACAACCAGTACATCTCTCAAGAGATGCATGACGTCACAACCGGCACATCTCTCAAGAGATGCATGACGTCACAACCAGCACCTCTCTCAAGAGATGCATGACGTCACAACCAGCACATCTCTCAAGAGATGCATGACGTCACAACCGGCACATCTCTCAAGAGATGCATGACGTCACAACCAGCACATCTCTCAAGAGATGCATGACGTCACAACCAGCACATCTCTCAAGAGATGCATGACGTCAGAACCGGCACATCTCTCAAGATATGCATGACGTCACAACCAGCACATCTCAAGAGATGCATGACGTCACAACCGGCACATCTCTCAAGAGATGCATGACGTCACAACCAGCACATCTCTCAAGAGATGCATGACGTCACAACCGGCACATCTCTCAAGAAATGCATGACGTCACAACCAGCACATCTCTCAAGAGATGCATGACGTCACAACCAGCACATCTCTCAAGAGATGCATGACGTCACAACCGGCACATCTCTCAAGAGATGCATGACGTCACAACCAGCACATCTCTCAAGAGATGCATGACGTCACAACCAGCACATCTCTCAAGAGATGCATGACGTCACAACCAGCACATCTCTCAAGAGATGCATGACGTCACAACCAGCACATCTCTCAAGAGATGCATGACGTCACAACCAGTACATCTCTCAAGAGATGCATGACGTCACAACCGGCACATCTCTCAAGAGATGCATGACGTCACAACCAGCACCTCTCTCAAGAGATGCATGACGTCACAACCAGCACATCTCTCAAGAGATGCATGACGTCACAACCGGCACATCTCTCAAGAGATGCATGACGTCACAACCAGCACATCTCTCAAGAGATGCATGACGTCACAACCAGCACATCTCTCAAGAGATGCATGACGTCAGAACCGGCACATCTCTCAAGATATGCATGACGTCACAACCAGCACATCTCAAGAGATGCATGACGTCACAACCGGCACATCTCTCAAGAGATGCATGACGTCACAACCAGCACATCTCTCAAGAGATGCATGACGTCACAACCGGCACATCTCTCAAGAAATGCATGACGTCACAACCAGCACATCTCTCAAGAGATGCATGACGTCACAACCAGCACATCTCTCAAGAGATGCATGACGTCACAACCGGCACATCTCTCAAGAGATGCATGACGTCACAACCAGCACATCTCTCAAGAGATGCATGACGTCACAACCAGCACATCTCTCAAGAGATGCATGACGTCACAACCAGCACATCTCTCAAGAGATGCATGACGTCACAACCAGCACATCTCTCAAGAGATGCATGACGTCACAACCAGCACATCTCTCTCATCCATCAAGCAGCTCCATGAGAGATGCGTGACGTCACCAGCGGAGTGCAACTCAGTGCTGCTTCAAGAGTGCCACTTCTAGAGTGCCACTTCTAGTGTGCCGCTCCTAGAGTGCCGCTTCTAGTGCCACCCCTAGAGTGCCACTCATAGTGACGTTCCTAGAGTGCCACTCATGGTGACGTTCCTAGATTGCCACTCATAGTGACGTTCCTAGAGTGCCACTCCTAGAATGCCGCTCCTAGAGTGACGCTTCTAGCCTGCCACTTCAAGAGTGCCGCTCCTAGAGTGCCATTCATGGTGCCGCTCCTAGAGTGCCACTCAGTGCCACTCCTAGAGTGCCACTCAGTGCCACTCCTAGAGTGCCACTCAGTTCCGCTCCTAGAGTGCCACTCAGTGCCGCTCCTACAATGCCACTCAGTGCCGTTCCTAGAGTGCCACTGAGTGCCACTCTTGTTAGAGACGCATCAAGTAACACATGGATGTATGAACGCCTCATATTTAAGACTGGTCTTCCTCATGACATTTTTATGACGTATTTCCTGTGAGGAGGATGTGACGTCTTGTGACGTCAGCGATGGTAATGTACCTTAGTGATGACCAGGATGTTATACATACTATGATGTCAGATATACAGTGATGTCGGGTATACAGTGATGTCGGGTATACAGTGATGTTGGGTATACTGTGATGTTGGGTATACTGTGATGTAGGGTATACAGTGATGTTGGGTATACTGTGATGTCAGATATACAGTGATGTCGGGTATACAGTAATGTTGGGTATACTGTGATGTTGGGTATACTGTGATGTCGGGTATACAGTGATGTTGGGTATACTGTGATGTCAGATATACAGTGATGTTGGGTAAACTGGGATGTCGGGTATACAGTAATGTTGGGTATACTGTGATGTCAGATATACAGTGATGTCGGGTATACTGTGATGTCGGGTATACTGTGATGTTGAGTATAATGTGATGACGGGTATACTGTGATGTCGGGTGTACTGTGATGTTGGGCATATTGTGATACTGGGTATACAGGGAAGTTGGGTATACTGTGATGCCGGGCATACTGTGATGTTGGGTATACTGTGATGCTGGGTATACTGTGATGTCGGGCATAGTGTGATGTCTGGTATACTATGTCAGATATACTGTGATGTCTCGTATACTGTGATGTCAGATATACTGTGATGTCTCGTATACTGTGATGTCAGGTATACTGTGATGTCTCGTATACTGTGAAGTCTGGTATACTATGTCAGGTATAATGTGATGTCTGGTATACTGTGATGTCAGGTATACTGTGATGTGTGGTTCACTGTAACGTCTGGTATACTATGTCAGGTATACTGTGATGTCTGGTATACTGTAATGTCTGATGTACTGTCATGTCAGGTATCCTCTGATGTCAAGTATACTGTGATGTCTGGTATACTGGGATGTCTGATATACTGTCATGTCAGGTATCCTCTGATATCAGGTATGCTGTGATGTCTGGTATACTGTAATGTCTGATATACTGTCATGTCAGGTATCCTCTGATGTCAGGTATGCTGTGATGTCTGGTATACTGGGATGTCTGATATACTGCCATGTCAGGTATCCTCTGATGTCAAGTATACTGTGATGTCTGGTATACTGGGATGTCTGATATACTGTCATGTCAGGTATCCTCTGATATCAGGTATGCTGTGATGTCTGGTATACTGTAATGTCTTGATATACTGTCATGTCAGGTATCCTCTGATGTCAGGTATACTGTGATGTCTGGTATACTGTAATGTCTGATATACTGTCATGTCAGGTATCCTCTGATGTCAGGTATGCTGTGATGTCTGGTATACTGTAATGTCTGATATACTGTCATGTCAGGTATCCTCTGATGTCAGGTATGCTGTGATGTCTGATATACTGTAATGTCTGATATAATGTCATGTCAGGTATCCTCTAATGTCAGGTATGCTGTGATGTCTGGTATACTGTAATGTCTGATATACTGTCATGTCAGGTATCCTCTGATGTCAGGTATGCTGTGATGTCTGGTATACTGTAATGTCCGATATACTGTCATGTCAGGTATCCTCTGATGTCAGGTATGCTGTGATGTCTGGTATACTGTAATGTCTGATATAATGTCATGTCAGGTATCCTCTGATGTCAGGTATGCTGTGATGTCTGGTATACTGTAATGTCTGATATACTGTCATGTCAGGTATCCTCTGATGTCAGGTATGCTGTGATGTCTGGTATACTGTAATGTCTGATATACTGTCATGTCAGGTATCCTCTGATGTCAGGTATACTGTGATGTCTGGTATACTGTAATGTCTGATATACTGTCATGTCAGGTATCCTCTGATGTCAGGTATCCTCTGATGTCAGGTATACTGTTATAATAATTATAAATCTCATCGCTGTGCAATTTAAAAAACACTGTGTACGACCACCAAGTAATGTGTACGACCACCAAGTACTGTGTATGACCACCAAGTATTGTGTATGACCATCAAGTACTGTGTACGACCACCAAGTACTGTGTACGACCAAGTGCTGTGTACGACCACCAAGTACTGTGTATGACCACCAAGTACTGTGTACGACCACCAAGTACTGTGTATGACCATCAAGTACTGTGTACGACCACCAAGTACTGTGTACGACCACCAAGTACTGTGTACGACCACCAAGTACTGTGTACGACCACCAAGTACTGTGTACGACCAAGTACTGTGTATGACCACCAAGTATTGTGTATGACCATCAAGTACTGTGTACGACCACCAAGTACTGTGTATGACCATCAAGTACTGTGTACGACCACCAAGTACTGTGTACGACCACCAAGTACTGTGTACGACCACCAAGTACTGTGTATGACCAAGTACTGTGTACGACCACCAAGTACTGTGTACGACCACCAAGTACTGTGTACGACCACCAAGTACTGTATACGACCACCAAGTACTGTATACGACCAAGTACTGTGTACGACCACCAAGTACTGTGTATGGCCACCAAGTATTGTGTATGACCATCAAGTACTGTGTACGACCACCAAGTACTGTGTACGACCAAGTGCTGTGTACGACCACCAAGTACTGTGTATGACCACCAAGTACTGTGTACGACCACCAAGTACTGTGTATGACCATCAAGTACTGTGTACGACCACCAAGTACTGTGTACGACCAAGTACTGTGTACGACCACCAAGTACTGTGTACGACCAAGTACTGTGTACGACCACCAAGTACTGTGTATGACCACCAAGTATTGTGTATGACCATCAAGTACTGTGTACGACCACCAAGTACTGTGTACGACCACCAAGTACTGTGTACGACCACCAAGTACTGTGTACAACCAAGTACTGTGTATGACCATCAAGTACTGTGTACGACCACCAAGTACTGTGTATGACCAAGTATTGTGTATGACCATTAAGTACTGTGTACGACCACCAAGTACTGTGTATGACCACCAAGTATTGTGTATGACCACCTAGTACTGTGTACGACCACCAAGTACTGTGTACGACCACCAAGTACTGTGTATGACCAAGTACTGTGTACGACCACCAAGTACTGTGTATGGCCACCAAGTATTTTGTTCGACCACCAAGTACTGTGTACGACCACCAAGCACTGTGTATGACCACCAAGTATTGTGTATGACCACCAAGTACTGTGTACGACCACCAAGTACTGTGTACGACCACCAAGTACTGTGTATGACCAAGTACTGTGTACGCCCACCAAGTACTGTGTACGACCACCAAGTACTGTGTATGACCAAGTACTGTGTATGACCACCAAGTACTGTGTACGACCACCAGGTACTGTGTATGACCAAGTACTGTGTATGACCACCAAGTACTGTGTACGACCACCAAGTACTGTGTATGACCAAGTACTGTGTACGACCACCAAGTACTGTGTATGACCACCAAGTACTGTGTATGAACAAGTACTGTGTACGACCACCAAGTACTGTGTACGACCACCAAGTACTGTGTATGACCACCAAGTACTGTGTATGACCAAGTACTGTGTATGACCACCAAGTACTGTGTACGACCACCAAGTACTGTGTATGACCACCTAGTACTGTGTACGACCACCAAGTACTGTGTATGACCAAGTACTGTGTACGACCACCAAGTACTGTGTATGACCAAGTATTGTGTACGACCACCAAGTACTGTGTATGACCAAGTATTGTGTACGACCACCAAGTACAGTGTATGACCAAGTACTGTGTACGACCACCAAGTACTGTGTATGACCACCTAGTACTGTGTATGACCACCAAGTACTGTGTACGACCACCAAGTACTGTGTATGACCAAGTATTGTGTACGACCACCAAGTACTGTGTATGACCACCAAGTATTGTGTATGACCACCAAGTACTGTGTACGACCACCAAGTACTGTGTATGACCACCAAGTATTATGTACGACCACCAAGTACTGTGTATGACCAAGTACTGTGTATGACCAAGTACTGTGTACGACCACCAAGTACTGTGTATGACCACCTAGTACTGTGTATGACCAAGTACTGTGTATGACCAAGTATTGTGTACGACCACCAAGTACTGTGTACGACCACATAGTACTGTGTACGACCACCAAGTACTGTGTATGACCAAGTATTGTGTACGACCACCAAGTACTGTGTATGACCACCAAGTACTGTGTATGACCACCAAGTACTGTGTACGACCACATAGTACTGTGTACGCCCACCAAGTACTGTGTATTACCAAGTATTGTGTACGACCACCTAGTACTGTGTACGACCACCTAGTAATGTGTACGACCACCAAGTACTGTGTATGACCAAGTATTGTATACGAACACCTAGTACTGTGTACGACCACCTAGTACAGTGTACGATCACCTAGTATTGTGTACGACCACCTAGTACTGTGTACGACCACCAACTACTGTGTATGACCAAGTATTTGTACGACCACCTAGTACTGTGTACGACCACCTAGTACTGTGTACGACCACCTAGTAATGTGTACGACCACCAAGTACTGTGTATGACCAAGTATTGTGTACGGCCACCTAGTACTGTGTACGACCACCTAGTACTGTGTACGACCAAGTACTGTGTACGACCACCTAGTACTGTGTACGACCACCTAGTACTGTGTACGACCACCTAGTGTGTTTGACCACCTAGTACTGTGTGCGACCACCAAGTACTGTGTACGACCACCAGGTACTGTGTACGACCACCTAGTGTGTGCGACCACCTAGTACTGTGTACGGCCACCAAGTACTGTGTACGACCACCTAGTAGTGTGTATGACCACCAAGTACTGTGTATGACCACCAAGTACTGTGTACGACCACCAAGTACTGTGTATGACCACCTAGTACTGTGTACGACCACCAAGTACTGTGTATGACCACCAAGTACTGTGTACAACCACCAAGTACTGTGTATGACCAAGTATTGTGTACGACCACCAAGTACTGTGTATGACCACCAAGTATTGTGTACGACCACCAAGTACTGTGTATGACCACCTAGTACTGTGTATGACCACCAAGTACTGTGTACGACCACCAAGTACTGTGTATGACCACCAAGTATTGTGTACGACCACCAAGTACTGTGTATGACCACCAAGTACTGTGTATGACCACCAAGTACTGTGTACGACCACCAAGTACTGTGTATGACCACGTAGTTCTGTGTATGACCAAGTACTGTGTATGACCAAGTATTGTGTACGACCACCAAGTACTGTGCATGACCACCAAGTACTGTGTATGACCACCAAGTACTGTGTACGACCACATAGTACTATGTACGACCACCAAGTACTGTGTATGACCAAGTATTGTGTACGACCACCTAGTACTGTGTACGACCACCTAGTACTGTGTACGACCACCAAGTACTGTGTATGACCAAGTATTGTGTACGACCACCTAGTACAGTGTACGACCACCTAGTATTGTGTACGACCACCTAGTACTGTGTACGACCACCAAGTACTGTGTATGACCAAGTATTGTGTACGACCACCTAGTACTGTGTACGACCACCTAGTACTGTGTACGACCACCTAGTAATGTGTACGACCACCAAGTACTGTGTATGACCACCAAGTATTGTGTACGGCCACCTAGTACTGTGTACGACCACCTAGTACTGTACGAACACCTAGTACTGTGTACGACCACCAAGCACTGTGTACGACCACCTAGTGTGTTTGACCACCTAGTACTGTGTACGACCAAGTACTGTTTACGACCACCAGGTACTGTGTACGACCACCTAGTGTGTGCGACCACCTAGTACTGTGTACGACCACCAAGTACTGTGTACGACCACCAAGTACTGTGTACGACCACCTAGTAGTGTGTGCGACCACCTAGTACTGTGTACGACAACCAAGTACTGTGTACGACCACCTAGTAGTGTGTGCGGCCACCTAGTACTGTGTACGACCACCTAGTACTGTGTACGACCACCTAGTACTGTGTACGACCACCTAGTACTGTGTACAACCACCTAGTACTGTGTACGACCACCAAGTACTGTGTATGACCAAGTATTGTGTACGACCACCTACTACAGTGTACGACCACCTAGTATTGTGTACGACCACCTAGTACTGTGTACGACCACCAAGTACTGTGTATGACCAAGTATTGTGTACGACCACCTAGTACTGTGTACGACCACCTAGTACTGTGTACGACCACCTAGTAATGTGTACGACCACCAAGTACTGTGTATGACCACCAAGTATTGTGTACGGCCACCTAGTACTGTGTACGACCACCTAGTACTGTACGAACACCTAGTACTGTGTACGACCACCAAGCACTGTGTACGACCACCTAGTGTGTTTGACCACCTAGTACTGTGTACGACCACCAAGTACTGTTTACGACCACCAGGTACTGTGTACGACCACCTAGTGTGTGCGACCACCTAGTACTGTGTACGACCACCAAGTACTGTGTACGACCACCAAGTACTGTGTACGACCACCAAGTACTGTGTACGACCACCTAGTAGTGTGTGCGACCACCTAGTACTGTGTACGACAACCAAGTACTGTGTACAACCACCTAGTAGTGTGTGCGACCACCTAGTACTGTGTACGACCACCTAGTACTGTGTACGACCACCTAGTACTGTGTACGACCACCTAGTACTGTGTACGACCACCAAGTACTGTGTACGACCACCTAGTAGTGTGTACGACCACGTAGTGTGTGCGACCACCTAGTACTGTGTACGACCACCTAGTACTGTGTACGACCACCAAGTACTGTGTACGACCACCTAGTACTGTGTACGACCACCAGTACTGTGTGCGACCACATAGTACTGTGTGCGACCACATAGTACTGTGTGCGACCACATAGTACTGTGTACGACCACCAGTACTGTGTACGACCACCAGTACTGTGTGCGACCACATAGTACTGTGTACGGCCACCAAATACTGTTTGCTTGATTGGTTCCCGGGTTTTAGCGTTATACCTGATCCTCAAACTGTGAAATTTGCTTGTATTGCTTCTTTATTCAACTCATTCCACTTGACACTCTGGACACTGCTAAAGTATTTACCGAACATTCCTGTGGACATCCCTGTTCTTAGTAGCTTGTACTTAGCGTGTTGTGTCCGCAGGCGCTAACCTTAGCTCTTTAACTGTGGTGGAGGCACCGTGGGAGGGAGAGGTGATTGGTACAGTGGGAGGGAAGGAGGGAGGGATTGGTAATGGGTACCGTGGGAGGGAGGGGTGATAGATACAGAGAAAGAGGGAAGTAAGATGACGTAGACATAATGGGATGAGTCAGGACATTGTGTACACACACACACACACACACACACACACACACACACACACACACACACACACACACACACACGCTGGGCAACTACCTGAGAAATGGAAGACAGCTAATGTAGTCCCCATATTTAAGAAAGGAAACAGAAACGAGGCGCTAAACTACAGACCTGTGTCTCTGACATGTATTGTGTGCAAAGTCATGGAGAAGATTATCAGGAGGAGAGTGGTCGAACACCTGGAAAAGAACAAGATTATAAATGGAAACCAGCATGGGTTCATGGAAGGCAAATCTTGTATCACAAACCTCCTGGAGTTTTATGACAAGGTAACAGAAGTAAGACACGAGAGAGAGGGGTGGGTAGATTGCGTTTTCCTAGACTGCAGGAAGGCCTTTGACACAGTTCCCCACAAGAGATTAGTGCAGAAGCTGGAGGATCAGGCGCATGTAACAGGGAGGGCACTGCAATGGATCAGGGAATACCTGACAGGGAGGCAGCAACGAGTCATGGTACGTGAAGAGGTATCACATTGGGCGCCTGTGACGAGCGGGGTCCCACAGGGGTCAGTTCTAGGACCAGTGCTATTTTTGATATATGTGAACGACATGATGGAAGGAATAGACTCTGAAGTGTCCCTGTTCGCAGATGATGTGAAGTTGATGAGAAGAATTAAATCGGATGAGGATCAGGCAGGACTGCAAAGAGACCTGGACAGGCTGGACATGTGGTCCAGTAACTGGCTTCTCGAATTCAGTCCTGCCAAATGCAAAGTCATGAAGATTGGGGAGGGGCAAAGAAGACCGCAGACAGAGTATAGGCTAGGTGGACAAAGACTACAGACCTCACTCAGGGAGAAAGACCTTGGGGTGACCATAACACCGAGCACATCACCAGAGGCACACATCAACCAAATAACTGCTGCAGCATACGGGCGCCTGGCAAATCTGAGAATAGCGTTCCGATACCTTAATAAGGAATCGTTCAAGACACTGTACACTGTGTATGTTAGGCCCATACTGGAGTATGCAGCACCAGTCTGGAACCCACACCTGGTCAAGCACGCCAAGAAGTTAGAGAAAGTACAAAGGTTTGCAACAAGGCTAGTCCCAGAGCTCAGGGGAATGTCGTACGAGGAAAGGTTGAGGGAAATCGGACTGACGACACTGGAGGACAGAAGGGTCAGGGGAGACATGATAACGACATACAAGATACTGCAGGGAATAGACAAGGTGGACAGAGATAGGATGTTCCAGAGAGGGGACACAGGGACAAGGGGTCACAACTGGAAGCTGAAGACTCAGACGAGTCACAGGGACGTTAGGAAGTATTTTTTCAGTCATAGAGTTGTCAGGAAGTGGAATAGCCTAGCACGTGAAGTAGTGGAGGCAGGAACCATACATAGTTTTAAGAAGAGGTATGATACAGCTCAGGAAGCAGAGAGGGAGAGGACCTAGTAGCGATCAGTGAAGAGGCGGGGCCAGGAGCTGAGTCTCGACCCCTGCAACCACAATTAGGTGAGTACAGTTAGGTGAGTACACACACACACATCAGTGACCCACGGTGTCTGAGGGCACGTCAACACTCCTGGTCTACAAGTGACCCACGGTGTCTGAGGGCACGTCAACACTCCTGGTCTACAAGTGACCCACGGTGTCTGAGGGCACGTCAACACTCCTGGTCTACAAGTGACCCACGGTGTCTGAGGGCACGTCAACACTCCTGGTCTACAAGTGACCCACGGTGTCTGAGGGCACGTCAACACTCCTGGTCTACAAGTGACCCACGGTGTCTGAGGGCACGTCAACACTCCTGGTCTACAAGTGACCCACGGTGTCTGAGGGCACGTCAACACTCCTGGTCTACAAGTGACCCGAAATAATAGTAACTCCAGTTCTGCTGGAAAGAGAATTTTCCAGGCGCGTTGTTGCCAAGTCTTCAGCTAAATACTTGACGACATCTTTACTGTTCCGGTCAAGTTTCCCTGATCTTTCTGCCGTATTTTAATACTAAGGATGAGGTCCATTCGCTACAGTTCAACTTATTTCACTTGTACATTTGCATTTATAAATCTGTTTCTCCTGTTCCATGTATATTTAGAGAAAGTCCCACAACAAAAACATATCCATAGAGAGTATCTTATATGTTTGTTCAGAAGGTCTTAACTGCAGGTGTCTATATCATGTACCAGGTTACCGGTGTGTATGAAAACCATCCTTCGTAATAACATTGTGGCACTACCTTCATAACAGTGGTAGGTAGTGTGGCACTACCTTCATAACAGTGGTAGGTAGTGTGGCACTACCTTCATAACAGTGGTAGGTAGTGTGGCACTACCTTCATAACAGTGGTAGGTAGTGTGGCACTACCTTCATAACAGTGGTAGGTAGTGTAGCACTACCTTCATAACAGTGGTAGGTAGTGTGGCACTACCTTCATAACAGTGGTAGGTAGTGTGGCACTACCTTCATAACAGTGGTAGGTAGTGTAGCACTACCTTCATAACAGCAGCACGTAGTGTGGCACTACCTTCATCACCGCAGCACGTAGTGTGGCACTACCTTCATAACAGTGGTGGGTAGTGTGGCAGTAGCCCCCCTACACACACCCACACATACACGCACGAACGCATGCGCGCGCACACACACACACACACACACACACACACACACACACACACACACACACACACACACACACACACACACACACACACACACACAGGTGGACAAAGACTACAGACCTCACTCAGGGAGAAAGACCTTGGGGTGACCATAACACCGAGCACATCACCGGAGGCACACATCAACCAAATAACCGCTGCAGCATACGGGCGCCTGGCAAACCTGAGAATAGCGTTCCGATACCTTAATAAGGAATCGTTCAAGACACTGTACACTGTGTATGTTAGGCCCATACTGGAGTATGCAGCACCAGTCTGGAACCCACACCTGGTCAAGCACATCAAGAAGTTAGAGAAAGTACAAAGGTTTGCAACAAGGCTAGTCCCAGAGCTCAAGGGAATGTCATACGAGGAAAGGTTAAGGGAAATCGGACTGACGACACTGGAGGACAGAAGGGTCAGGGGAGACATGATAACGACATACAAGATACTGCGGGGAATAGATAAGGTGGACAGAGATAGGATGTTCCAGAGAGGGGACACAGGGACAAGGGGTCACAACTGGAAGCTGAAGACTCAGACGAGTCACAGGGACGTTAGGAAGTATTTCTTCAGTCATAGAGTTGTCAGCAAGTGGAATAGCCTAGCAAGTGAAGTAGTGGAGGCAGGAACCATACATAGTTTTAAGAAGAGGTATGATAAAGCTCAGGAAGCAGAGAGAGAGAGGATCCAGTAGCGATCAGTGAAGAGGCGGGGCCAGGAGCTGAGTCTCGACCCCTGCAACCACAATTAGGTGAGTACAATTAGGTGAGTACACACACACACACACACACACACACGCACGCACGCACACGAACGCACGCACGCACGCCACAAGGTCCGGCTACAACAGTGATGATCCCACCAGACTACCATTAACATTACCTCCTCCCCCTTACCCCCGCGTCCCTTTCACCTATCCTTGCCCCTCACCTATCCTTGCCTCTCACCTATCCTTGCTCCTCACCTATCCTTGCCCCTCACCTATCATTGCCTCTCACCTATCCTTGCTCCTCACCTATCCTTGCCTCTCACCTATCATTGCCCCTCACCTATCCTTGCCCCTCACCTATCCTTGCCTCTCACCTATCCTTGCTCCTCACCTATCCTTGCCCCTCACCTATCATTGCCCCTCACCTATCCTTGCTCCTCACCTATACTTGCTCCTCACCTATCATTGCCCCTCACCTATCCTTGCCCCTCACCTATTCTTGCCCCTTCACCTATCTTTGCTCCTCACCTATCCTTGCCCCTCACCTATCCTTGCCCCTTCACCTATCCTTGCCCCTTCACCTATCCTTGCCCCTCACCTATCCCTGCCCCACACCTATCCTTGCCCCTCACCTATCCTTGCCCCTCACCTATCCTTGCCTCTTCACCTATCCTTGCTCCTCACCTATCCTTGCCCCTCACCTATTCTTGCCCCTTCACCTATCCTTGCCCCTTCACCTATCCTTGTTCCTTCACCTATCCTTGCTCCTCACCTATCCTTGCCCCTCACCTATCCTTGCCCCTTCACCTATCCTTGCTCCTCACCTATCCTTGCCTCTCACCTATCCTTGCCCCTTCACCTATCCTTGCCCCTCACCTATCCTTGCCCCTTCACCTATCTTTGCCCCTCACCTATCCTTGCCCCTCACCTATCCTTGCCCCTCACCTATCCTTGCCCCTTCACCTATCCTTGCTCCTCACCTATCCTTGCTCCTCACCTATCCTTACCCCTTCACCTATCCTTGCCCCTTCACCTATCCTTGCCCCTCACCTATTCTTGCCCCTCACCTATCCTTGCCCCTCACCTATCCTTGCCCCTTCACCTATCCTTACTCCTCACCTATCCTTGCCCCTCACCTATCCTTGCCACTTCACCTATCCTTGCCCCTCACCTATCCTTGCCCCTCACCTATCCTTGCCCCTTCACCTATCCTTGCCCCTCACCTATCCTTGCCCCTCACCTATCTTTGCCCCTTCTCCTATCCTTGCTCCTCACCTATCCTTGCTCCTCACCTATCCTTGCTCCTCACCTATCCTTGCCCCTTCACCTATCCTTGCCCCTTCACCTATCCTTGCCCCTCACCTATCCTTGCCCCTCACCTATCCTTGCCCCTCACCTATCCTTGCCCCTCACCTATCCTTGCCCCTCACCTATCCTTGCCTCTTTACCTATCCTTGTTCCTCACCTATCCTTGCCCCTCGCCTATCCTTGCCCCTCGCCTATCCTTACCCCTCACCTATCCTTGTCCCTCACCTATCCTTGCCCCTTCACCTATCCTTGTTCCTCACCTATCCTTGCCCCTCGCCTATCCTTGCCCCTCGCCTATCCTTGCCCCTCACCTATCCTTGCCCCTCACCTATCCTTGCCCCTTCGCCTATCCTTGTTCCTCACCTATCCTTGCCCCTCGCCTATCCTTGCCCCTTCACCTATCCTTGCCCCTCACCTATCCTTGCCCCTTCACCTATCCTTGCCCCTCACCTATCCTTGCCCCTTCACCTATCCTTGCCCCTCGCCTATCCTTGTCCCTCGCCTATCCTTGCCCCTTCACCTATCCTTGCCCTTCACCTATCCTTGCCCCTTCACCTATCCTTGCCCCTCACCTATCCTTGCCCCTTCACCTATCCTTGCCCCTCACCTATCCTTGCCCCTCACCTATCCTTGCCCCTTCACCTATCCTTGCCCCTCACCTATCCTTGCCCCTTCACCTATCCTTGCCCCTCGCCTATCCTTGTCCCTCGCCTATCCTTGCCCCTTCACCTATCCTTGCCCTGTCCCTCACCTATCCTTGCCCCTTCACCTATCCTTGCCCCTCACCTATCCGTGCCCCTTCACCTATCCTTGCCCCTTCACCTATCCTTGCCCCTCACCTATCCTTGCCCCTCACCTATCCTTGCCCCTTCACCTATCCTTGCCCCTCACCTATCCTTGCCCCTCACCTATCCTTGCCCTTCACCTATCCTTGCCCCTTCACCTATCCTTGCCCCTCACCTATCCTTGCCCCTCACCTATCCTTGCCCCTCACCTATCCTTGCCCTTCACCTATCCTTGCCCCTCACCTATCCTTGCCCCTCACCTATCCTTGCCCCTTCACCTATCCTTGCCCCTCACCTATCCTTGCCCTTCACCTATCCTTGCCCCTCACCTATCCTTGCCCTTCACCTATCCTTGCCCTTCACCTATCCTTGCCCCTCACCTATCCTTGCCCTTCACCTATCCTTGCCCCTCACCTATCCTTGCCCTTCACCTATCCTTGCTCCTCACCTATCCTTGCCCCTCACCTATCCTTGCCCCTCACCTATCCTTGCCCTTCACCTATCCTTGCTCCTCACCTATCCTTGCCCCTCACCTATCCTTGCCCCTCACCTATCCTTGCCCTTCACCTATCCTTGCTCCTCACCTATCCTTGCCCCTCACCTATCCTTGCCCCTCACCTATCCTTGCCCCTCACCTATCCTTGCCCCTCACCTATCCTTGCCCCTTCACCTATCCTTGCCCCTTCACCTATCCTTGCCCTTCACCTATCCTTGCCCCTCACCTATCCTTGCCCTTCACCTATCCTTGCCCCTCACCTATCCTTGCCCCTCACCTATCCTTGCCCCTTCACCTATCCTTGCCCCTTCACCTATCCTTGCCCCTCACCTATCCTTGCCCCTCACCTATCCTTGCCCCTTCACCTATCCTTGCCCCTTCACCTATCCTGGCCCCTCACCTATCCTTGCCCCTTCACCTATCCTTGCCCGTCACCTTCCCTGGCCCTTCACCTATCCTTGCCCCTTCACCTATCCTTGCCCCTCACCTATCCTTTCCCCTCACCTATCCTTGCCCCTTGCCCCTCACCTATCCTTGCCCCTCACCTATCCTTGCCCCTCACCTATCCTTGCCCCTCACCAATCCATGCCCCTCACCTATCCTTGCCCCTCACCTATCCTTTCACCTATCCTTGCCCCTTCACCTATCCTTGCCCCTCACCTATCCTTGCCCCTCACCTATCCTTGCCCCTCACCTATCCTTGCCCCTCACCTATCCTTGCCCCTCACCTATCCTTGCCCCTCACCTATCCTTGCCCCTCACCTATCCTTGCCCCTCACCTATCCTTGCCCCTCACCTATCCTTGCCCCTCACCTATCCTTGCCCCTCACCTATCCTTGCCCCTCACCTATCCTTGCCCCTCACCTATCCTTGCCCCTCACCTATCCTTGCCCCTCACCTATCCTTGCCCCTCACCTATCCTTGCCCCTCACCTATCCTTGCCCCTCACCTATCCTTGCCCCTCACCTATCCTTGCCCCTCACCTATCCTTGCCCCTCACCTATCCTTGCCCCTCACCTATCCTTGCCCCTCACCTATCCTTGCCCCTAAACCTATCCTTGCCCCTCACCTATCCTTGCCCCTCACCTATCCTTGCCCCTCACCTATCCTTGCCCCTCACCTATCCTTGCCCCTCACCTATCCTTGCCCCTCACCTATCCTTGCCCCTCACCTATCCTTGTCCCTCACCTATCCTTGCCCCTCACCTATCCTTGCCCCTCACCTATCCTTGCCCCTCACCTATCCTTGCCCCTCACCTATCCTTGCCCCTCACCTATCCTTGCCCCTCACCTATCCTTGCCCCTCACCTATCCTTGCCCCTCACCTATCCTTGCCCCTCACCTATCCTTGCCCCTTCACCTATCCTTGCCCCTCACCTATCCTTTCACCTATCCTTGCCCCTCACCTATCCTTGCCCCTCACCTATCCTTGCCCCTCACCTATCCTTGCCCCTCACCTATCCTTGCCCCTCACCTATCCTTGCCCCTCACCTATCCTTGCCCCTCACCTATCCTTGCCCCTCACCTATCCTTGCCCCTCACCTATCCTTGCCCCTCACCTATCCTTGCCCCTCACCTATCCTTGCCCCTCACCTATCCTTGCCCCTCACCTATCCTTGCCCCTCACCTATCCTTGCCCCTCACCTATCCTTGCCCCTCACCTATCCTTGCCCCTCACCTATCCTTGCCCCTCACCTATCCTTGCCCCTCACCTATCCTTGCCCCTCACCTATCCTTGCCCCTCACCTATCCCCCTCACCTATCCTTGCCCCTCACCTATCCTTGCCCCTCACCTATCCTTGCCCCTCACCTATCCTTGCCCCTCACCTATCCCCCTCACCTATCCTTGCCCCTCACCTATCCTTGCCCCTCACCTATCCTTGCCCCTCACCTATCCTTGCCTCTCACCTATCCTTGCCCCTCACCTATCCTTGCCCCTCACCTATCCTTGCCCCTCACCTATCCTTGCCCCTCACCTATCCTTGCCCCTCACCTATCCTTGCCCCTCACCTATCCTTGCCCCTCACCTATCCTTGCCCCTTCACCTATCCTTGCCCCTCACCTATCCTTGCCCCTCACCTTCACTCTCACACAGGAAGTTGATTACACTTTGACACTAAGTCGTACTCTCCACCCTCCTCTTTTATTTCTCCTTCTCTCCCCTCCTCTCTCTCTCTGCATCACTATTCATAATTTTTCATCATTAACGTTATCATCGGCTATAGTCACTGTCATTTATTCATCGTTATTTTAACTCTCATTTATCGTTAATCATTAATCAT